>NC_037349.1:45493484-45796515 GCF_002263795.3 Bos taurus | reverse complement strand
TGGAACATTGGGATATGATCAAATCAGTTCTAGAATGTCACTGTGCACCCCTTCTCACTATGTAACCTGTGATCTTGCCCAAAGCTCCTGCAGGGATTGCTCTGATTTGGCCTGTTTATGTCAGACTTCCTGAGCATGAGGATAAGTCAGTAATGAAGGTCGTAATGCAGGACTGGGCAGCTGGCTTCTTTGCCAGACTCCATACGGACATTCTGGGGTGGCAAGGTCAAGGGAAGGATACAGAGACATGAGTAGTGAATAGACAAAAAGCCCCCGTACTCTCTTGGCTCTCTTGGCTTTGTCCCCTGTCACTGGCATGGGACAGAGAGCTAGAGTCAAAGCAAAGGATGCATGCCATTCAGTAAATAGCATAAGGTGGGGAAAGGAGGAAGAAGCGGGGAGGAAGGGAAACCCACTATTACAAAGTCAAGCTCAAGTAATGTACTCAAGCAATGATTGTTACCTGAGTTGTGGTATAATCAAAGACGCAAGAATCATTTAGTTCACTGTGACTTTATGCCATGAAACTTCATAAAAAATGGATTGGATAATGAGACAGGAAAAGAAATTATGGAATGTAAGTCATTCTTCCTATCTATGAGCCCCTGTTCTGCATCTAAAATATATGTAGGTCTATCAATGTAGAAAAGGAGCAATGTCAAACCCCTCCCAGGAGTAGGAGGGTGCTAGGATATACAAAGTGGGATGTCCACATTAAAAGACTTGGCCAGGCTCTACTTCTTAGGATAGGGTTTGGGGCAGGCCCCAGATAACCTTCGAGGAATATCTGGATTTTGAAATGTAGACTTGAGTATAGTCAGAATCATTATAAATTCCAGTTATAGTTATGCTGTGGATTTAAGCTGTATCTCATTGTCTCTAAATGCATAGGATGATAATTAAGGGGAGGGGGTAATATTGTTTTTAATATCTTTCGTGTGCTTGGCACTGTGCTTTTGCATTTCACTTAATCCTTCCATATTACTAGGAAGTAGATATTATTCCTTATTTTACACATGAGGAAATTGAGGCCAGAGAGGGTCTTGCTGAGAAGTCCTGCAACTACAGAGTTGTAAAGCTGAGATTATGAACTGGTTCTATGTGTTTTTTCTTCCATACAAGAGAGACTCAGAAACTGGCTGGGGAGGGTATAAAAACTGAAGTTGTGAGCATTATTAAAAGCAAAATGTGATATTGTCATGTGGACATATTGTAATTAAGCACTGAAAATATTATTCATTTATGAAAAAAATGATCTAATTATCCATATTGGAAGTGTACATTTCTTGCAAGAACTTTGAAAATATATGTTCTATAATCTAGAAATTTTACTTTGCATCTCAGTATTTACTGTACAAAAAAATTTACAAATGAGTACAAGGAAGTATGGCCAAGGTTGTTCATTATCACATTTCTATAAGAGTAAAAACAAAGCTAAATCAAACCAACTAAATAAACAAAAACTCTTATGGCCTGTTGATGAGAGAAGTAAGAGGGGAAATTTTCAAAACAATATGAAAAAATTCTTAGATCTGTATAATGAGTTTTCGGATTGAAAGGGACATCTGGTGTTCAACCAAACGAGTACAAAATAACTCATAACAAGGTATATTATCATGAAGTTTCAAACATTACAATAAAGAAAACATCCTACAAGCTTCTGGACAGAATAATGGGTCTTATGTCAAGATTCAGGCATCAGAATGGCATTGGTCTTCTGAAAGCAGCATTGGAGGATTAGGTATCAATTTAGCTGATATGCATGGCCACGTTGAGAGAAGGTAAAGTGTTCTTTTAGAGAGTTTGAGGATTAATTGTTGCTAGGTAGATAAGAAACAACAGATAAAAGTGAGGTGCTTTTCAATTCTAAGAAAAACAGAATTCTCTAGAAAATAAAACACATAATCATAGTACCGCATGTGCTATCAATGAGGAGCACTTAATAACATTAATAATATAATAAATGTATTTGTGCATAAGTATTTACACTGTATTAGAGATTTGGGGAGAAGAGAAATATATGCATGTAAATGGGGTGACTGGAAAAGGAGAACTAAATCTTCATCTCTCTAAAAACTCAATGGATAATATGCAGCATGGAAAAAAAAATAGCTTTATATTTATCTTATTTAGAACACCAGAAGAAATTATTTCTGTGGCAAGTGGGATTTGGGGATGAGATGGGGAGCTGCAAAAGCCTACTGTCTTTATCTTAAAACCTTGGGGTGCTGTTTTACTTTTTAAAATATGTGCATCTATTAGTTTGAATGTTAAACTTAAAATCAAAACTTTTGCATGTTTCCTGGAAACATTTAGAATGTAAAAATATGTAAAAATTTAAACAAGATTATTCATACTTTATCACCCAGATATGTCCACACTGTTAGTACTGAAAGTATGATCTTCTATTCGTATTTCCTTTCTGCTGAAACACACTTTGATGAAATCATACAGCATTTGAGTTGTATATGCTTCTGTTAGCATACAGCTCATTTATTCTCTCTGCCTCTCTTTCTCTGTCTCTGCCTCACTAGCTTTGAAGAGTTAGGAGACCTTGCTGGGGAACTGCACATGGCAGGGAACTGTGGGCAGTCTCCTGAAACTGATGACATTCTTGACTGACAGCCAGCAAGAAGCGTGCAGTCTTATCAGAGGAAGGAATTGAATTCTGCCAACAACTTAAGTGAGCTTAGAAGTGAATCCTTACCCAGACAATTCCCAGGTGAGATCACAGCCCCAGCCAAAACTCTGAAGTCTTTTGAGACTCTAATCAGAAGATCCATCTAAAGCCATGCCTGAAGTCTTGGCAAACAGAAACTTCAGGATACATTTGTTGTTTTGAGCCATTAAGTTTGCGGTGGTATAATTACATAACAATAGAAAACTAACACTTGTCCCATTGGAGGAATTCAGAATTTGAGGAAACTCTTGGGAGCGGACTATGAATAAGAATGTATAAAATTGGAACACCCAGCATCATACTGCTCTTGCTGGGGATGAAGGTCAAGGTACACGGGGCACCGGCTGCAGAGAACAGCCCTGACCTTTCTGAACCAGGATCCTCTTGTTTTCACTCTGTGGAAGTGCTGACATGTCAGCTGTTTTTGCATGTGCGAAAAGATCTTACACAGAGGGCTCATGTCTTAGAACACGCGCGTGGTGTTTGTACAGCAAAAATAATGTTGGTTTGCAGAACCTACATATATAGGATTTTACTAGAGCAGAGAGGCCTTGGAAAAACCTCCCAACCCAGCAAGCTTGTGTTTTCTTTTCAAAGAAATACCAACCAAGCTTAATGTAAATCAATAGAGAAGGTAACAGTGAAAGGGGGTGGGGGGAATTACATAAGCACAAGATAACAAAAAAGAAAGTGGCAGACAACGTATATGAAACTGGAGGAGTGAAAATTCAATGAAAATGTAAGTGTAACTAATTGTTTCTCAGAAACGAGGCTGATTTACCTCCCTATTAGAAGGAGGCCCTAGCTGAGTGCCCTTTAATTGAAAGGAAAGAATGTACCTTATACACGTCACAGTCACTTGCTTACTAAAGGTTACTGTTCTCTTTCCAGCACCTGTGGCAAGAATTGGGATATGTCGAATTGGAAGAAGAAAAAAAAAAGGCAAAAATATTAGCAAAATAGTTTAAAGGAAAAGCTATGAGAGAAGATGGAAACAACTTACAATGATCCAAAAGGGAGACATTAAGGCAAGAGGAAATGTTAATGTAAGCTAAAAACACTTCTGTCTGGGAAGAAAATGAAAAATTCCCCTAAAGGGCAATTCAAAAGCAATAATAAGCATAGTGAAAGTACAATGCACACCTATTGAATTAAACAACAAGAATATTGAAAATGATTAGTTAGCATATGGAGTCTTCCTTGTGCCAAACTTGTATTCATTCAGCAAATATAAGCATGCACTAACTCTTTTATGGGCTTCCCCAGTGGCCAGCAGTAAAGAATCTGCCTACAGTGCAGAAGACACAGGAGATGTGAGTTCAGGCCCTGGATCAGGAAGGTCCCCTGGAGAAGGGAATGGCAACCCACTCCAGTATTCTTGCCTGGAGAATTCCATGGACAGAGGAGCCTAGCGGGCTACAGTCCATGGGGTCGCAAAAAGTCGGATGCAACTGAACACACACACACACACACACACACACACACACACACACACTCTTTCTATAGGTCACTGCAACTCCATGATGTTACCATCCATTTTACAGACAGGGAAGCAGGAAAAGCTTATGGAACTTGCCCAAATCACATGGCTAGAAAATAATTTGTAAGCTGGATTTTGATTTCAGGACTCTCTGATCCTAATTTTCTTGCCTTTAATATAAGAAATCTGAAGGGCCATGGTGGTACTAGAAAGGAGACATAGGGCACAACCTGTCTTGACAAATGCCACTTGCAGATGAGGGAAAAGACAGCTCTTTCCCAAGGATTGAGGAGCACAGTGATTGCTGAAAGTGCCCTGGAGGACTGAGGCACCAAAGTTAGAGTGTGAGAGATGCACTCAGAATGAAACAATAAGAACCATGGAAGGTAGATCCCCTGTTCTTTGACTTTAAAACCACTCTGCCAGTGCTGGAATGAATTAAGGAGATCATCAGAATCACCTGGGAATCCTGTCACAGTCCAGATCATTGCACCTGACTTCAGACATTGTTAACACGCCTCCATTGACTGAGCTGCACACCAAAGCTGGAGAAAGCTTCTGCACTGAGATGTGAGCAGAGGATGCCACCCACCTGTAGTAATGGCCATGGTGACGGAGTATGTTTGAGTAGCACCATCACTAAGGTTAGCTCACTAGAGAGCCCATCAACTACTTATCTGGCCCAAATCCATGGCTTGGGTAAAATTGTTCTTAAAGATCATGAATAAGGTGGTTCCCTCACTCCACCCTAAACAACCAAGCAAATGAATGAATGAATGAATAAGACATAATATAAGCTACCAACATGTGCCCCTGGGCTGGTCTCCCTGGGTGAAGCTGCACGGGGTGGAGATGAATGCTCTGCTGAGCGTCCACAGCTGGATCACAGAACTAGAGGGCAGTGCGTGTTCCGCCAGCAGTAGGCAAAGCCATAGGGAAGGCCGGGTGGATTGTCAATTTCAGAAACACCTGAAGATGTCTGAAAGTTGAGGATTTCTAGAACAGAAAAGATTCTGTGCTTTTTTTTTTTTTCATCTCTACCTGTTGGGTGTGGCTTTTGTTCATATTCTACATACAGTGTGACTTCTGGTACAGGCTGTTCAAGAAGTGGTAAGTTGCTCATGAGATTGTAGCCTGCCGTCTCTGCCTGTTCTAGCTAGATAAAAGCTGTAGAGCACTGGATTTCACCTTCTTCACTTAAATTTTTTTCCAGCTATACTAAGATATAATTGACATACAACATTGTACATGTTTAAGATGTACAGTATGTTGATTTGATATAATTAATACATTGCAAAATGATTACCACTGTAAGCAAGATACTTCCATCATGTCACATAATTACCATTTCCTTTTTTTGTGTTAGAGACATTCCAGTTCTACTCAGTTAACAGCTGTCAAGAATATAATATGTTATTGCTAACTATAATCACCACGCTCTATGTTAGATTCCCGGAGCTTCATCTTCCATCTAGAAGCCTGTATCCTCTCCTTCATTGATTTTTTACTTCCTGGTAAGTGTAGATGAACAGAGTTTAGATGAACCGGAGAAATGACTTTTTAAGGAATCTAATGGACCCTTTCCTCTCTGCCATTTCTGTAGAAAGGTTTTATTCCAGCATCTGTATTTTATCCCAGCTTCTTATAAATCTCTCTTAATACAAACCATCGCCTGAATCCTTGGAGTCCTTGTATTTCTAAGGTATCCCTGTGGTGTGTTTACTGTTATTACTGTCGCCAACAGATTTGAAACCAAGATGATATTTCTAGAAATAAAATGGCTCCTTGTTTCGCTACCTGTCTCAGAATTATACTGAATCCTGAAACAAAGCCGGGAACACCACTCATGGCAACTCCCTAGCTGCAAGGAGATTTGTTTTCAAAGCGCCTGACAAGCTACATCCGATTCATCCTCAAAACCGACTTGTCAGGGGAATAAATACCAAGTGTCGGAACTTCCCGAGAAATCTAGTGATGAAAAGCCCTTTAACGATGAACAAATTAAATTCAGTTCTAATGCCAGGAACAGAAAGAAGGCAAAATGAAGAGGTGCAGAAGAGTGAGCCCAGGTATGATTTTAGATAAGGCTGGAGATGAGTTTGTTAATGAAAAACAGATAGTGGAAGACTTTTGCAGACAGCAGATGCCCGGGAGAAGAAGGCTGATCCGGGAATGTCTTGCAGCCAGGAGAGTACTTCGGTGCTGGCAATTAGTTAATTTTTTTGTGAAAACATCCCCTCCATGGACATTCGCTGGAAAAGCGTCTTTACACCTGCTTCTGCCACTCATGTGATTGCATCTTTTCCCAGACCTTCTATCCCATGGCTGGGACGTGCACTTCGTGATTTCTTTGTCTCATTTCCACCTCTGCATTCCTCTCGAGTGCTGTCAGATCAAATAAACATGCTCTAAGTGACCACTCAATACTTCAGGCTTGAGGCTTCTCAAAGCCAACATGTTAGATGAGCCCTAACAGTCTAATGGTGTGATGGTTTCCATTAAGCACTGAATCTTGCCCTGTAGGGATGGAGCTAAAAAATGCATAAATTATTTAATGTAAGGGCTTTGCTGATGACTGATAAAATCAAATTAGCTGCTCTGGGCTAAGGATGAATTTGAAACAGAATTTCCTCCTTTGAAGAGACAGTGACAAATCTATTTGATAGGTCTGCATGTCAAGTTTTTTTGGTAGAAAATTTAGCAAAATCCTTTGCTAGGCAAAGTGAAAGAGACTGGCTTAGGTTATGAACTAGTTTTTTTTTCCCATAAGTGTTTATTTTTGTCACATTATTAAACCCACGCCCACCCATAGAAGTTTCATTTTTAAAAGTAACATTAAAAAAAAAAAAAAAACTCATTCCTACCTCTAACAGTTCTATAACGCTTGACATTTGGAGTATTTCCTTCCAGGCTTTTGTCTGTGTGAGTGTATAGTATACATATTTTTACACAATCGAAGTCATTTTATAGATATGGATATATACTTTTTTTACATATTTATTAAAACCTGATTTTAATAAGTATATAATATGCCATATCCTGAATCCATTTCTGATTGTTCCTTTAAGGTAATTATTCCACCAAAGGGTACAAAAAATTTTAAGGCTCTTGATACATGTTGCTATGTTATTTTCCAAAAACTCTGACTCAGTTTATAGTCCCACCAAGTAATTTATAGATTTTTAAATTTGGGGAGCAACCCAGAATTCACTTCCTATGTGTAGATAGATACTTTCTAAAATATTAGCTGCTTTGCTTGATGAAAATTCTCTCCCATCACTTTTTTAATTACTAATGAAACATATTACTTTTTAGGCTTTAAAGTTAGAGTTTTCCAGCTGTGCTGGGTCTCCGCTGGGTGCGTGGTCTCTGCTTCACGCTCTAGAGCATGGGGCTCTGTGCTCGGGCTCTGTAGTCTTGGAGCACGCACTCCGTAGTTGCGGCATGTGGGCTTAGCTGCCCTGTGGCATGTGCAGTCTTAGTTCCCCCACCAGAGATGGAACCCACATCTCCTGCATTGAAAGGCGGATTCTTAATCACTGAACCAACAGGGAAATCTTTAAAGTTACTTTAAAAAAAAAATAAATGTGTGAAGAGTTTTTCTTTGTTCTACTCCTTCCTGGTACATGGTTTCCTGAATCACTGTGTGTGTAATTGTGGCTGGTGTAACCAAGAGTGTGTGTTTTGAAGTAAAAAGGCATCACTTTTTGTCACCTGACTAGTTCCTTGGTCACATGTGATCTAATCCTAACGTGATTTCTTGTTTGAACAAACATGATACAAGACCAAAATTAACAACAGTTTTTAAAACGTGTATCTGACTTTGTCTCTCTTAAAGAACATGTTTAAGATCTAATGTATACTCTGTGCTTTTACTTTTAACATTATCCTGCTTACGGTTCTTTTTTACCCCTGGTTGCTTGAAAACTCCCTCCCTCTCCCTTTTCTCTCTCCTTCCATATTCTCCATCAAAAACTGTACCCAGCATCCTCTTAATCCTTGACTTTTATATCACATCCCCTTTTCTCCTGATACTCTGGTCTTTATTTCCACTACCCAAAGTCCAAATCTGGTATGACAGAAATCTAGATTCACGTTGCCACAGAACTCTGATGGAATGATAAGACAACACACCCCGTGCTGACTTTTCTTTATGCTGGCTTTCTGAACCTGCCTAGCCATCGGTGTGCAGCTGTCAATATGGCGGCTTCAGACTTTTTGATATGTTGTTGTTTAGTCACTAAGTCAAGTCCAACTCTTTGCAAATCCATGGACTGTAGCCCACCAGGCTCCTCTAACCCAGGGGATTTCCCAGGCAAGAATACTGGAGTGGGTTGTCATTTCCTACTCCAGGGGATCTTCCCAACTCAGGGATTGAACTCACATCTCTTGTGTCTCCTGCTTTGGCAGGCAGGTTCTTTACCACTGAGCCAGTAAATCCAAATTTTGGATTTTTCAAATGTGGTTTTAGTGTAGTTAATAGAGGTACTACAAAAAAAAAAAAAAAAAAAACCACCTTAAAAATGGAAGACGTGTCCATGATATCCTTTGTTTACGCAATATCTCCCATGCGCCAGGTACTGTGCTGTTCGTTGGAAATATCCTTGTGCACACAGCAGAGATGGCTGTTGCTTTTCTGCAGTTTCCAGGGGGTATATTTTGTGAACTGACCTCCACTGTGGTGCTAGTTAGCTTTGTTTTCCATTTCCCTGATCTTTCATCCTCGTGTTTTCTTTTTTTTTACATACTATATGTTTCTTTGTAAGATGCCACAAATTCCTAACACAGAGCTGGTTATAAACAACAAAAGAATGTTTCTAGTTAGTCATGTGCCAGCATTTTTTTGCCTTGAACTTGATTAGCTACTTGAGGACAAGGTTTCTGTCTCCCTAATTAGAACATAGTATTTGTTTTTGTATTTGTCCTAATACTCAGCATTGTATGCAGTATATTGCAGTGCTTACCAATAACTGTTTGTGGATATAATTTATCCCACTAAAATAGTTTCTATGAGCACCGCCCCTGATTAAAACAACAGTTCTGCATCAGTTCTGCAGTCACTCAAGCAAGAGGCGTTGAAATATCCAAAACAAAGTATTTGCACAGGAAATATTGGGTTTAAAAATCTGCAGGATTGTGAATAGGTAAGAGTCACCAAAACCAGCTAGTTTGATTTTCAGGGAACAAACAGATGGCCAAGAGTTTATTACTATTACTGAGAACCAAGAAGAAAATGGTCTCACTCAAAGGAGAAATTTTACAGACGCCAGCTGAAGTTCAAGATCAAGAGGGAAAGTAGGGTTGTTGAAGGAGTGAACTGGATGATATATCTTGCCCAGTTTCCATTTGACACCAAAAGGGAAGGAAATTAGAAATGAAAAGGTTTGGCTTTTCTTTGGAAATGATCCTTCCCTAGTTGGACTTTGAAGGGAGTGTTAATGAAGTGATTCCAAGTGGAAAACACAGGCGGCTGACCTGAGACCTGATCAACACAGCATCTATTCAGTTTGATGCAGTGAGCATTTCCCCTGTCTGTTCTGTGTAAGACAGTGCCCCAGGCAAGATGAGAATGTGAGGGAGATAGAAGAATGTGGGGGAGGCAACAGTGAAGAAATGCACCAAAGAGGTGAATTCTGGCCCTAGGAATTGGGGAGGAGCTCATGGTGAAGGCTTTGGAGGAGGGCTGAGTCAGAAAGCCAGGCAGAAATGGAAGGATGGGCATTATTCCAGGAGGAGGAAACGTTGAGTACAAAGGCATGGTGATGGAAAATGTGCTCTGTATTTGGTAAGGGGAATTGAATGGCTGGACAGTTGGGATGATGTCAAATTACCAAAGTATCAAAATATTTGGAGACATATGGGTGACCAAATTACATGCTCTGCTTCCACATAGATGTTTGGAGTCCCATACAGCCTGATCCAGGCCGGGGAATGTTATCTCATGCGTTACATGTGGGTACTACAGGGACCACGTGGAAGTTCATCCTTTTCCACTTCCTCCCTCCACCCTCAGCTAAGCCAGGACTGTTTCTACAATCCTCCTGGGAAGGGGAGAAAACTGTGATGTCATTCATATGGATGAGTTTTTCTTAAGAAAAGATACATTCAGTGCAATCCTAAGGTTCCTTTGGGAATATCTCAGGATTCCCCTGGAATGCAGAGGGACAAATATCAACATGAGGGGAGGGCATACAAGCAGGCCCTGACCCCATTACAAATAGAGCAGATCTGTGTTGGTCGGTTTTACATATTAGCTCTCTGAAAAAGACTTTATTTGCAAAAAAAAAAAAAGAATTCTATGCCAACAAAACAGGAATAAAATACTTTTATATCTGAATAATCAGAAAACCACAGTAAACCTGTGGAAGTGGTAGGAGGCAGGATAGGTGAGTTCAAGGAGGAGGGACATAGAAAGGCAGGCAGTGATATTAATTATCAGAATAATCTATTTTTTTAATGTTAAAATTGATTTGAATTTGCTGGAAGGGGGAAATTTCAAATCTATAGCTGAGTATAACTTGGAATTGTATGACTTTTACCTTTCTGAAAGAAATTAAAGAATTTCCTGCATGGAGAGAGAAAATATATTTCTCTTGGTGTGAGCAAGTTACTAAAGGACAAGCTTCAGTAATAATATCTATATACATGGAAAATTTATGCCAGCCAAAATGCTAAGCATTTTTATGTCCATTCTTATCTAGTCTTTATGTCAAATCTATAAAGTCACTATACTTTTCGTCTATATTTCTTCATAATAGAGAAATAAGGCTCAGAAAGTTAAGTATAATCCCCCAAATTACATATTTAATAATAACTAATACTAAGGATAATTAATAACAATAGGAATAGCTGAGGGAGACCATGTAAGAAGTTTCCAACTCATCCAAGTCCAACTTTAAAGACAAATACTGACTGTGAGACCCTAGGTCACTTGATTATATTGGAAAATTCCACAGGAAGAAATTCATCTGGCTGCTACAGCTACTGCAGTCTTTGGATCTTCTGTCTTATGACTCTTCCTTATCTCTTGTCTCCTTTCCTCTCCTGGGCTATAATACATTTTTTTAAGCAAAGAGATGGATGAGATATATGAAGCTTTCACATGCAAGATATGTGATTTATGCAGCTATAATGGTATCAGTTATTATCAAAATTTTCTCTTTTTATGACAATCACCCTTAAAGCTGCAAATAAATGTATTAAAATGTTTTATCTTAATTCTATTACCAATCAAATATTCCATTCCAGACATTTCAGGGCCAGTGTCTCTCTAGTTCTTTCTTGTGCCTAATCTCTTAGTTTCAGTGTCTTATCGTTAAATGGAAAGAATCGGCTGTGTCTTAAAGAGTGGCGTGACAGTCAAAGGTGACGTCCATAAATGTCTCCTTTAGAGCCTGGTCCATGATACGCACTTGGAATTGCAATGTTGACAAGAATATTAATGCATGTGTCTTTCCTTTACTTGGGGAAGCTGTCCTGTTTAGTTGATAATTATTTCACTGAATTGTGTCTGTTATTTTACAGGTTCTGTATATTTGATGATCTAGGATTTACATCCACACCACTTCTGTTACCGAGAATTAGAACAGAGGAGGCTTGGGTCTTGCTGGTGCGGACATCTCCTAATTCCAAACATCTCCTAAATCCAACAAGAAGAAAGAAGATGAGAAGGTAGAGCAAAAAGAAGGGAGAAAGGGGAAGGGCGAAGGTACAAAGGGGAAAGCAGAGCCAGTCGGACTCTTCACAGGCAAGTTTTCTCCCGCCTCCTGCGTCTGCCGCAGGCTGAGCACAGTGCCCCTCCTTTGCTCTGTGGGTTCTGCCATGCTTTGTGCTGCCCACCAGGCTGGATCTGTGAGTTCCTGCCAAGTGGCAGAAGGCCCATCAGTGTCTGCTGAACTAGAACCGCTAAAAGGTTCCACGCTTCTCACACACCGAGGGTGTAAACTGAAGGGTATATACTCCTGGGGATGACCTCACATCATCCCAGTATATGCAACTGACACCAGCACACCGGTTAAAGTACGTCCTGGTGATACCTTTGTCGTGTCTCAGAATAGCTACAGTGATTGTGAAAACTCTGTCTTTTGCTTGCCGTGTTGTGAATCAGTTCAGTTCGAGCAAAATTGAAGCGCACATCCCAGAGACGGTTGTGGAAAGCCCCAAATCTGTTTATGCAAGTCTTCTTCGAGCTCCCAGGGCTCCTGTCCAGCTGGTCTGCCAAGGCCAGGAACTCTGCAAGTTGGCAAAAGTGAAACCTCCAAGCTTCTATTGGAGCAGCTGTGCTGTAGAATCCCTGGGTACTAATCCCTTGTCAAAAGGCGGCAAAGTGGGCGGGGAAGGAGAGCTAAGCACTGTTGGTGAAGAGAACAGGCTCCTCCTACAATGTACCTGCTGCCCTCTCACTGTCTGCTTTACCGCCACACACCCCCAGAGTAGGGACCAATCAGATCAGGGCTCTCATTACCACACCAGGCTCAGCAACATCTGAACAGCAGCAGCATTACGGCAGGAGACTTGAAGAACTTGACCTGAACCCGCTTTGTTTGTGGAGGAGGGGCTTAGAATCTGGGTCCTACCGCTCTGCAAGTACAGTAACAAAGATGTATTTGGAAGGTCCACGGGGCCTCTAACCCCATAGGTAATTGAGTCCAAAGGGTTTTTGAACTGATAACTGTCAATGGAAAGCCTCTTGGAATAACTTCCCTGCAGCTGCCCTTTTAATTAGAAAATCTGTCTAAGGAAGATTTTCTCAAACTCTCAGCAAATGCTTTGTTGCAGGGGCTCTCCCATGCATCCTGGGGTGTTTGGCTGTCTCCCTGGCTTTTATCTCCTAGATGCCAGTAGCATCACCCTCTTCCTCCCAGCTGTGACAATCAAAAATGTCTCCAGATGTTCTGTGGGGAGCACAATCGCCCCCAGCCACTGGTGGTAACTCACATGTCTAGCTATAAAATGAAACCTTCTTCAAATACAGTTTAAGCTACCTTGATGATCTCCAGGCTAGCTGTGCTTTCAAAAGACTTGAAATGGGTACCCTAAGCCTGATGCCAGTTCAGCAACTCATTCTCAACTATCCAAACTCATGGAATCCAACCACCCCAAGGGCTCCCTGGGGGAAATATTGACATACATGAGAACAACTTCTTCAGGTTTGTTCATTAAATCAACAAATATTTATTAAACAATATGCCAGATCATAGAATTTGGAGAGATTTTCCTGAAGTTTCTCATGAGGTAAAATCCCTTTTCTGTCTCAAAGAAAAGAAAAAGTGTAATGATGCTTTTAAACTGCCAACTTCTGGACTGTTTCTGGACAGTTTAATCAAGACCCAATTATCCTGCCTGTTTAGGGCTTCGCTTCCTCATCTCTGTATTAACAGGAACTCACCTTGATGCTTTGCAGTTATCATCACTGACAGCCTTTCCCCAGATAGCGGCATCCAAAAACCAGAAACAAGGACAGATCACTGATGGAAGGCCTGTGGTTTGCCAGATTCTCTTCTGCACGAGCAACACACCAGCAGCGATTTTGATCCAAAGATAACATTAGACATAGGCAAGGAAACTGTAAATGTAATCATGCAAAATACAAGAGAAATACACGCAGAATGAGATGGCCACCTGGGAAGGCAAAGGACAGATGTTAAATAGTCAGAGGAGGTCAACCGATGACATATGTAGAGGACACATCTACAATTTAGGGTGATAGTAAATTTGAATAATCTGGGAAGTGACCCTTTGCCCTTAAGAATTACTCTTTCCTTCTTCTGCATCATGTTAGCACTTTAGGCACGTCTTCTGTGGCCTTTACACATGCTGCGTTTCCCAACCAAGAGCTTTCTTTGTGTTTTTCTTCCCCACTGGTCAAGAGTGGGCCCTTGTTTACCCATCTCTGCACATCCCCAGGGGCAGTTCTACTCTCTGCACACTTGCCAATGCTCAGGACTAGCGTCAGGCTCCATGTCACCAGTAGGTAAGACACCTTTTATGCATCGTATTCACTGTGGTTTTCCCACTGATGGTCTTTGCCTCTCAGCTTCCATCCTAACTAGGGTAGTTCCTCAGCCATTCTCTAAATTGGTAAATCAGTGCCCTGGAGGGGAATACAGTAGAAGATATAAGCTCGACCATCATTTCTTAGTTCAGGGCCAGTATTAATCCTAATACGCATTTCATCATAACACGCTCCTCAAGCATAGAGTCTGTTGGTGTGACTGGGAATCAGAGGGTCCTCACACAGTCCTCAAGAGAACGATGATAAATAAAGTGACGGACAGAAGACAGAATGCTCACACCTGGTCCAGGCCCCAGTCCGGTTAATATCCTGCCTCGTCTTTCACACCACGCTTTGTACTCCCTATAGAGACATGAAACAGCATATGAGGCAAAATGCCTTGGGTCAAATAAAACAGCATGGATAAAAAGTCCTCCTGTGTGTAGACCCATTCTTCTCTGAACCTTTGCTATAAATCCAAATAATAGCACCTGCATGTTTCCAATGCGAGAGGAAGTTGTGATGGTCAGGAACCAACTTAAGAGTTTTGACCTCAAGAGGCACTTGCTACTTAGAGTATTATTGTCTTACTCATATAGTCAACAGTTATTTCTCAGTAGATGCTGTTTTGGGGGCATAGTGCTAGGTGGGCTTTAAGGAGGACACACAGGTTAACGAGACCTTGCCCTTGACCCCGAGGGGCTTACTCTGAAGCTACTCAGAGGGGGCTACATGGACTGTGCCTGACCCAGGGGTTGTTTGTGACCCTCCAAATGGACAAGAAGGAAAAAGTAAACTTGTACAGCAAATAATGTCATGTCTGTTGAATCTGATATAAGTCAAATTGCATTTTATGTCTCATTTTTAATTCGTTTTCAGTACTAATTATGTTATATAAATGTAAGGATCTACAACAGGTCAAAAACTAAAAAACAACTTGTCCTTAACTGTTTACAGTTTCAGCAGCACTGGTAAAATGTATACACATGACTAAACTATTAATATAAGACAGGCAAGGATAAATGTATGAAAAAGCTGAAATACTTTAATGTTAAAGAGGGGGACTTCCTTTGTGGCTCAGATGGTTAAAGAATCTGCCTGCAATGCAGAAGAGCTGGGTTTGATCCCTTGGTCAGGAAGGTTCCCTAGAGAAGGGAATGGGTATCCACTCCAGTATTCTTACTAGAGAATTCCGTGGACAGAGGAGCCTGGCAGGCCACAGTTCATGGGGTTGCAAAGAGTCAGACATGACTGAGCAACTAACACTTTCACTTTCACAAATAGGAGGAGGAAGATCCTGAAAGAGATGGGTGCCAAAGCACAGAAAGCCTGAGAAGTCACAAATTTCCCCTTTCCAAACTGAACACAATTCATCAAACTAAAAAAAGAAACAAATTATTATTGACACTATGAGGAAAAATAATCTCCTTATGATGAATGATGAACTAAACTTTGTCATACTTTAAATATACAGAGATATCATTTAGGTATGAAACTTGGGACCAAACGTATAGAAGATCTGGAAATCTAAACAGAGTTTCTGGAAGAAATGAACAGAATGGTTGAAAACAAGCCAGAGATTCTCAAAACTACAAAAACGCCTCAGACCAGAGAAGGATTGGTTCTGCGGACATGGGAGACCCCAGAGTAAGTTGCTCCGTGTTCCTGCTAGAGCTATCTTTCTTCACCAGATAAACAATGTTCTGATGCCACAGAGCTGGGGTAATGTTCTGACCCCACAGGTGGGGTAAATAAATTTGATAATGGTTTTCTGTAGTCTAGCGGACTGCAGAAGGCAAGTAAGTAATGATAGCCTAGCAGCAAGTCTCTCAACCAAGGCCTGGCGACAAATGAGGTAGATTCAAAGGAGGACCATGCCTGTAGCCACACCAAACCCAGTGCTTGCTAGCTAGCGGGTGTCTCCAAAACTAGAAATCTATACAGGAGTCCACTCACACCAGACAGGAAGACCTGAAATCTGAAGGATACCCACCCGTGGAGATGGAATCCTCTCCCGCTTCATTGAGATGTTTTTTGGAAGTTCCACTGAAGTTCCAACAATACTGGAGATGAATTAAACAGAAGCAAACTGGCAAATGGCCTTGGCTGCCTTTCTTGGGAAGCTGAGAGATCATCAACGTCTCACTGCAAATCTCACATTGTAAGAGACATGTCATAATGTCTACATTTGAGGTAGACATTATTTCAGGAAGACAGACTACCTTAAAAAAATGAACAAGAGAAAGAAGAAGGCAAGAGAATTGGCATGTTTCAAGCATGAAAATTCTGTCCCCAGTCCTTTTTCCCTCCCCCACCACCAGAAAGAAGGGGTGAGAAAGGGTGGACAGGTAGGGGGAAGAGTGAGAGAAGAAGGCTCATTTTAAAAGAATCTCAACTGAAAACAAACATGACAACTGTACTGAATTCTCAAATTCTAAAGCACATGGACAAAAAGATGGCCAAAATATGGTAAGAAAACATGATACAAGGAATGGAGATTTAGCAGAACTTAGGAAAGCAATTGAGGAGAAAAGCAATGCTTTTAGAAACATAAAGCTGCATTGATCAAAGCACGGAGCAGAACCATTGCCACAGGAAACAAGATTTGAAAAATACATGAAATGTAGCATATCATGACAAATTAATAATGTAAAAAGCAAGAGTGGTAGATGTGGAGATAAAGACAATATATATATAGATACGTGTATTCTATATCATATATTATGTTGAATAATACTTTAATGTTATATGAACTTCTAATCTGACAAATGGATAATTGGTGATCATAAAGAAAATTAAGATTTCTATTAGAAGAAAGCAAATATTGAGATGAGGAAGTCCTGAGTCTACACACTACAAGGGCTCACAGAGCCTGAAAAAAATCAATAAGCATCAAACAGTGCTGAGAGAAAATCAGTAAAAATACTGTACTACAGTGATAAAGAGAGCATTGTGCAAGTATCTACATAAAATAGGCAAGTTACTTAAGAAAATAAGACGGGCCAGGTTGGATTTCTCATAGCATTAGTGACCAGAACATAATGATAGCCATAGGTTAAGGGGCTTTAAGGAAGGCACACCTGGCCTGGCCATTCTTTTGCTGTGTGACCTTGTCCTAGTGCTGGTTATTTAAACTTTCTGGTTCTCAGTTTCCTCATTTCTATGGAAAGAGGACCCTGTCATAAAATTAACCACTGCATGCTTTTCTAACTCCAGAGAGGTCAGGAAGAGGAATAAGACAGAACACCTATCAAAATATGAAAGTCAAAGAAATCACCTCCAAGGCACCATAATATACAATGTAAGAAGCTACAAGAAGAATTTCTGAGAAACATAATGGGGATGGTGACTTTATTTACCTTTCTAGTCCTCGTTAGGTCAAATAGAAAATGAAGTCAACAAGGCAGAAGTGGCTTTAAATTACATAATCAGTTAAGTAAATATCTGTTTTATGTCTCACAACCAAGAATATATATTAGTGAGTTTAAGAGGCATTTACGAAAATGTTCCAAACTACTTCAAAAATAATTCCAATAAGTAAAAATAGTACAGGCTGAACGCTTTAATCACATGTGCAGCAAAACACAAAATACATAAAAGAACAAATGCTACCAGCAAACTCCCTGCCCAGCAAATGAAAATTAAAAAAAAAAGAATCTCGACATTTCTAATGCTAAAGAGAACATCAAAACCGCAAATGCAAAACGTATGGAAAACTAAATGAGAATATTTCACCCCAAAATCTCTAGGATATGGCACAAACTAATAAGGTACAGATTCACCTTCACACACATTTGTTACTAAAATAGAAGTGTAGCAATAGTAAGATGATCATTTTCTCAAAAAAAAATCTAGTGAAAACACTCAAATAAGGAAGCTGAAGGGAGGAAGTCATAAAGGTAGCGTGTATTTACATGCTAAGTCTCTCAGTTGTGTTTGGCTCTTTGCGACCCTGTGGACTACAGCCCGCCAGGCTCCTCTATCCATGGGAATCTCCAGGCAAGAATACTGGAGTGGGGTGCCATGCTCTCCTCCAAGGAATCTCTCCAACCCAGGGATCGAACCCAGGTCTCCTGCATTGGCAGGTGGGTTCTTTACTGCTAGTGCCGCCTGTGAAGCCCATAAAGGTAACAGAGATGGATAAAATAGAAAACAGAAAGAAAAAGACTGAAGGACTTTGGTTCTTTGAAAACATAGTAAAACAGATAAATCAGTAGCTGGTCTAATCCATGACCAAAAGCAAGACTGCTCAATACTCAAAATGAGTAATGAGAATTACTAATTAGTAAGGAGTAATGAGAAAGAAAAATCAACCACAAATTTAGACTATTGTGAACCAACAAGCATATGGAAAGATATTCATGCTAACAAATAACTACATTAATTCTGATTTCAAAGCAACACTGAGATAGTATTTATAGCCATGAGACTGGCAAAGACATGTCTCTGTTCAGCTTAGGGGAAGATGGGGGATAACGGCTCTTTTTCTGGACTTGATGAGTGTGAAAATTCATACATACTTCCTGGAAAAGCATCTTGGTAATCTTTGTCAAACTTTTGAGTGTGTGTAGCCTTTGACCAAATAGATTCACGCACGGAGATATGTTCTAAGTAGATAATCAGACACACGCATTCATGCGTATGGCACAAACAGCAAAACATATTTTATGTCCAGTGAAATGCATGCCTTTAAAAAAAATATGTTGTAACTGACTTGAAAAGATGTCTACAATATGTTATGCAAAAAGAATCATGTAAATGGGAAATTATAAATTCAAAATAAGGTATTTGAATACCTACTCAATGCCAGACACCCATCTAGACTATGTGGTTGGAAGCAGTAAATAAAGTGGAAAAAGTTCCCGCCCTCATAGACATTGGAACAAAAGTCAAACCACCACTAATCAGTTCACAGGGTCGCAGAGAGTCAGACGTGACTGAACGACTGAACAGCAGTAATCAGTTAACATGACAAAGGAAGATGGTCACTGTGTATGAATAGGAGTCGTCTGTATTTAATATGACTTAGGGAAATTTCTACTTTCTTCTTTATTTTTCTGTACTGTTTGAAATTTTTAAATGGATATATCTGATTATTTTAATCAGGAAAAGTTATTTTCTGAAAAATGTTGAAATGATCTGTGGTTGAGGGCATGGTATAATTGACATTTAAGGGGGTGCTAGAAAATAAAGGTCGAATTTGCATTATTCAGATTGCAGTGGTATGATTATGATCAATATATTATCAGTGTTTATCAAACTTAAAATAAGAACAGTAAGCTTGTTCATATAAATGCCCAAAACTCACAAAGTGACATGTCTAGATTTAACAAATCCAGAAAGTTGTTCTGAGTTTTCATTATCCAAAGAGAAATACAAAATCAATTAACTACAGTTCTTATGAGGCATTAAATGGTCAGGATTTCTCAGAGATGAAAGAGCCAACAGGAAACTCCTGTGTGGCTCCAGGTGGTGGTAACTCTACCACAATATTGGAAATTTCTTAGGTTTTCCAAACCTCTTCTCATTTGAAAAAGCAGTAAAATATTTGAACAAGAAAAGAATGCGTGCTTTAGTGCAACTTATTTTTCATGTTTGACTTTAATTTGGGGACTACACACTCGGCATTTTGATATTGACATCTGTTTTATGTTTTGATTATTCTTACATGGGCACTTCAGTTAATGTGAACTCCTCAACTTTTGGGTGACGTCTGTCATTTGAACCGCAAAACTGTCTGCGGCTTCCCCAGGAGCCCATCATGGGAATAATGGGGTTCATCGCCTTCCCCAGTACCACATTCATTTGTCTTCTTTATAAGGTTGACGTTAGTGCTGGAATCCCTGCCCGCCACTGTCTTCTGGAAACCATCTGAAGCTACTTGGCTTGGGTCAGCAGTGTGGCTCAGGGCAGAAGAATCTCAACAGCACCCATGTCCCTGTGCCCCACCGGAGCACCTCTGTTCTACGATCGGAAAGCAAAGGCCTCACATTCAACCCGTCTGTCTGTTATGATAGAGCTCCCCCATTCATAAATAAAAAAGAGGGTGTTTAGGAGGGATATGTTCCATTGATGCTTTGGAGTAAAAGTTGAGAGAGGCATGAGGAAACAAACTGTAAAAGCGATGAATTGTATTCTAATGTAACAGTTAAACCTGCATAAAAGGAGCTTCTAAATAAGAAATTGCAAGCTAGAGAGTCTAGGCACCTTGACAAAGTTATGAGACACTATTCTGTCAACCCTACCCTAGGATACGCTCTTGTCCTCATGGTACAAGAAGACTGCTGGAGTTCTAACCATCTGATTAACATTCCAAATAGCATTAAAAGAAGGAGAAGAGAAAAACTTTTCCTCCCTTGTTTGGAGACTTCCTTGCAAAGCCACACAATACTGCTGCCTAATTTCCAGTTTAGTCACTGGCTTCCAAAAATGACAAGATAAGTTGCTTCCTTGGTGGTTCAGATGATAAGAATCTACCTGCAATGCAGGAGAACCGGGTGCAGTCCCTGGGTTGGGAAGATCCCTTGGAGAAGGGAATGGTTACCCACTCCAGTATTCTTGCCTAGAGGATTCCATGGATAGAGGAGCCTGGCAAGCTATAGTCCCTGAGGTTGCAGAGAGTTAGACATGACTGCTTGACAAACACTTTCACACTTTCAAGCTCAAGGAAGCAGGGTTTTTGTTTGTTTTGTAATTTTTTCCCAGGTGGTAATGAGCCAGCTAAATCACAGTCCTTATTAATAGGGAGAATGGATAGGATATTAGGAGGCAAACAGAAGCACACACTAGCACAGGCGTACATAATTTTAATAACTGTTACCAAATTATTCTTAGAGAAGGGACTGCTACTACTAAGTACCCTGACACATTACTTGGGTATGAGAAGATAGGGCTTAAGTCAGGATCTAGAGAAAGAAGGCAGGTGTGAAGTAGGACTGAATTTCAAATGAGAAGATTCTGACTTTTGTTGCTGTGCCCAAGAAAGAAGACAATAAGTGAGGAGAAGATAAGGCAAAAATAATATGTGAAGGGGCCAGAAAACTCAGAGAGATGGGGAAGGAGGGAAAGGGAAGAGAACGGAAGGATAGAAAAAAATACATAAATGATAAAGGAGCCAAATGGATTTGTATTATAGAGCAAGAATGGCCAATATGTACACTCACCTGCCCCTGCCCAAACTTACTACATTCACAAAGGCCATGTGCCATGGGAAGAGGGTGTTCCTCTAGAAAAAAAGGCTAGGAGGATTCTTAGCCAGTCAGTGGGCCCCACGTGGGGCAGTGGACGTGAACATGAAGTGGAAGCAGCAGTTTTGAGATAAATGTGACTGAGAATAAAAGACTTGCCATGAATCACAGACATTTTGGAGGCTCTTAAAACAGTGGAAACGGTGTCAACTTTATTTTGGGGGGCTCCAAAATCACAGCAGATGGTGACTGCAGCCATGAAATTAAAAGACGCTTACTCCTTGGAAGAAAAGTTATGACCAACCTAGATAGCATATTGAAAAGCAGAGACATTACTTTGCCAACAAAGGTCTGTCTAGTCAAGGCTATGGTTTTTCCAGTGGTCATGTATGGATGTGAGAGTTGGACTGTGAAGAAAGCTGAGCGCCAAAGAACTGATGCTTTTGAACTGTGGTGTTGGAGAAGACTCTTGAGAGTCCCTTGGACTGCAAGAAGATCCAACCAGTCCATTCTGAAGGAGACCAGCCCTGGGATTTCTTTGGAAGGACTGATGCTAAAGCTGAAACTCCAGTACTTTGGCCACCTCATGCAAAGAGTTGACTCATTGGAAAAGACTCTGATGCTGGGAGGATTGGGGGCAGGAGGAGAAGGGGACGACGGAGGATGAGATGGCTGGATGGCATCACTGACTCAATGGACGTGAGTTTGAGTGAACTCTGGGAGTTGGTGATGGACAGGGAGGCCTGGCGTGCTGCGATTCATGGGGTCGCAGAGTCAGACACGACTGAGCGACTGAACTGAACTGAACTGAACTGAGGAGTAGACACATAAGTCATGAGAGGATATTGAGCCAATTCTCTTTAGAGCTTAAAGGACACTTCCATGCGAGTTAAGTTGCTGTAAAACTTTGTTCCTTTCCATCAATCTCCCAAAGTAAGGGGTATGGAAAAATGTTTGAGCTTTAATAAAATGTTTGCACTTTAGTGAAATGTTTGAGCTTTATAACATAGTGAAACAAAGTTAAATGCCATATAGCTGGTAAATGGTTCAAGCAGAACCAGAGCCTGTGCTTGTCATGGCCTTCTTCCTTAGGAAGGAAACACGTGTCATTATCTAGTCAACTGAGAGTCTGGGGTGATGTGGTCAAATGCATGGCTGAGTCTAGGCTTGGCAGTGCGAGTGCCCTGATCCATTCATAATCCCTGCTCTGTGCTTTGCATGTGTGGTGTCAGCTACCGCGCACTAGATCTCTTGTCCTCCCTAGGCCATGATGACCCTCTAAATTGCAGAGATTTACAAGAATGCCTTTGGGTGTAATAGATATAATAAGTCATGTGTGTTCAGACTTGGCAAGAAAAGGGATTTTTAAATTGCATAATTTTTAGTAAAATCGTGTCTAAAGTGGGACAGGAAATCAAAAAGACGTCTATAGATTGAAGAAACCCTAGTTTATCTAGTTCAACCTATGATGTGATACTTCAGCTTCTTCTAAAATAGTCTGTGAAGAATCCAGCCATCATTGGGATTCCTCACGGGGCTGGAATAATGACTATGGCAATGGTAAGTAACATGGGCAAGTCTCCTACCGTGTGCTACATGTTATGCTAAGCTCTTCACAAAGCACTATCTTACCTAATTCTCTCAGCAATCTACGAGGTTCAAGGCTACCATTATCCTCACTTTCTCGATGAGAAAACCAACATCATAGGTTAAGAATTCTGCTCAAGGTCCTACAGCTGGTATGTGTTGAAATTCCTCCAATCTGGAGGCCTCTTGCCATGAACTGAGTTGGTAACCCACATCCAGGAATGAGCACAGGGAGGCCAAGCAGAGCATCACCAACTCCCAGGAGCAGGAAAAGATTTTCATTCCTCTTCTGAGTGCTTCCCAGAAACCAGATCAGTGCCGGGATGAATTAATATTCCTAAAAGCAGCTGGGAGGGTAGTGAAATGTTTGTTCTCAGGCGTTTTATTGATTTGGTTCCTGTTAAGAAGGAAATCTCACAAGTGAAATCTGGAAGAACAAATACTTTTCTGAAAATATTTTCTTCCCCACAGCACTCCAAGAAAGAGATCCAATGTCCTGCAACTAGAATTGGATTATAGTAACAAAGGCCTCTGAAAAAATAATTTAATGCACTTTCTCTCTGAGAGACAAATTAGGAATTTATTGATGCTTCTCCTCATTAGTGTTTTGGTCAATAGAACACCATTTTGACCCTGGTGGGAATTTTCCAGAATGATTAGTGAAGACAAATCCATGGACTCCAATCAGTGGGAGGTGACTGCACTTGGCCAAGGGAAGGCACAAGGTCTTAGGGTGTATCTGTCTCCACCTCTAGATTCAGTGGTGTGGTAGGTAAGAAGTGCCTGTCATCCATCCCCTACCACTGTGAACTCGCTCATTCATTCCTTCTCCCTCTCCTCTAACATGGCAGCAGACGTGATGCACCAAGTCTTATTTTAGGCACTGGGAAGGCATCAGTGGATGAGCCAGGTTATCAGAGGTTAGAGTTCACAGGTTCATTGGAGGAGATGCAGACAACCACACTGACCAACACCACGGATAAGAATTTCAGATGGTGAAATAGCCACAAGGTGGTAAAGTGACTCTCCGAGGAGCTCCAAGTACCTCTACAATGATGTGTCCTCCTGACTGGAACATTCCTCAGAATAAACTCCAACAAGGTCATGCAAAGCCCATGAATTGTGACAACTTTCTTCCTCTTAAAAGTGGGCCACATACTGTAGGATTCATCATCCAGTTTCACACAGTCTCTTTTCCACCCCTGACCCAAAAGGAAGAAAACTTCCATCTGGCCTGGCATTTTTAAAAAATGATGCAGTCATGAAGAATGAGAAGACAAAAAATAATAAACTCCAGAGACTGCCTTGAGAATAACGTTTTACCAACAGGATGTGTCGTAAATATGAAATGGCAAAGAAAGATGTTCCAGGGTTTGTCCTTTGTCCTTTGTTAGCTAGACAGATAATGAGTTACCATCAGGGAATTTCTTTTTTCCTCATTTGAACATGAGCTACATATAACTTCCATACTTCTGTGAAAAGGGAGCCCATAAATCACAAGTTATTGTTTCCTAGAAACTGGGATTATACAAAGGAGAGCCAAACAAAACCCTTTGTTTCATGAGCTTGCAACTTTTTAATTAAATACCACTTTAAACTCACACATGCAGAAGCCAAATGTTCCCAATCCAGTCCGCTCTTAAACCTGGTGTCCAAGCTTTCCCTTCCATCCCTGTTCTGTGATGGTGATAAGATTCCTGCATTTTACTGGTTGCTAATTTTTTCCATTATCAATTTCGGTGGAATTAAAAGCATAGATCACAGGATAAGGACTGGTTCCTAACATTTCTTTTGTAGATGTGATGACCAAAGACTGAGCTATACATGTAAGACTATAAACAAATAATAAAGGGAGGGAAGGAGGAAAAAGAGGAAGGAAGGAGACTCTGTAGCCCAGGGGCTTGTAGACAAAAATGCTGTATCTGGTCTAAATAGATCATGAGGCAGAATCTGATTAGTTCTCCACAGTATCCCTCTTCGCTTCATCTTCGGCTTGCTCCTAAAGTGCACTTCGCATTTCACGTAAGGACGTGCGAGGAGCACCCCGTAGAATGTGGGCAGAGGGGATGTGCATCACTTCCAGAAATGGCCCTAAAACCTGCCCTGTTACCCACGTTTGCTCCTTGCCTTCCCGCTGGCTACCTGTGTAGCCCAAGTGGAGGTCTGTGAGGCACCAAAGACGGTGGAGCCACGTGATGCAGACGACTGGACTCCTGCACGACTCTGTGGAGCATGGTGCTCCCCGTACTGGCACGAGAAAGAAAGGTAAGAACCGATACACACATGGGCTGTTTCTACACAGTAAACCAGTCCTAAACGACACACTCCTGTCTTGGTCTCTTAGGGTTGCTATAACAGGATACCACAGGCTGCGTGGGTTAAACAACAAATATTTACTTCTCAAAATTCTGCAGGCTGGAAAGTCCAAGGTCAAGGCGTGGCAGATGTAGTGTCGAGGAGAGCTCCCTTATTGATTCATTGGTGACCTGGTGACCATCTTTTCACTGTGTCCTCATGTGGCAGAGGGCATGAGGGAGCCCTCTGAAGTCTCATTTATAAGGGCACTGATCCAGTTCATGCAGGTTCTGCTCTTGTGACCTCATCACCTCCCAAAGGCCCCACCTCCAGACACCATCACCCTGGGGATTAGGATTTCAACCTATGGAATTCAGTGGAGACACACACAGTCTATAGCAACTTCTTTGCTCCATGGATGGAATGGTTACCTAGTTACCTACCTAGTTACCACTAGGCAGGTAACTCTAATGAAATAGCCTGTGGGTAAATTATCTTATCCTGTCCTCAAACACATATGCCGTGTCCCCTGGTATCCCTCACTTCATGTCCAGAGGACATCCAGAGATCTTATCCAAGTACTTTACTACTAAATTTATATATTTTAGCCAGTTTGTAATCTACCCTTTCACTATAATTCCTGTCTTAAAAGGCCTTTAAAGAATGAGTCCATGATTCAAGTCAAGATGAGAAAAGTTTTCTAAATCAGAGGTCAGCATTTTTTTTCCCTGCATAAAGGGCCAGATAGTGAACTTTTTAGGCTGCTTGGGTCTCAGATGCAACTACTCAGTCCCGACCTTGAAGCACAAAAGCAGCTGTGGACACTACATACGAATGGGCGTGGCTGTGTTCCAATAAGCTGTGATTTATAAAAACAGGCAGGAGGCCAGATATGGCCTGTGGGCTGTAGTCTGCTGACCCCCTGATTTAGAGCTCTAAATCATTCTCGTATTTTCACTGAATATGAAGGAGCCACATGTAAATTCCAGGATCCATTTCAATCCCTGTGACATTGGTTTATATTTATTTGTTTGTTTTAAGCATCATGCCTTAAATAGCATCAGCTATAACAAATGAAGTTGTAAGACGTATTTAATTCTTCCCTCATCCCCAGGATTGCACTGTGCCTGGCCCAAGGTAAAATGTGATAAATTTTAGTTTCTTTATAAGCCTAGGTATCCAAATCAGTAAAATGAGGCTAACAATATATAATTCACAGTATTTGTTGGAGGGGGAAGAAAATAAAATAATGCATATATTTTGTGAACTGTGGAACCCAGTACAGAGATAAGAGACTATTATTATAAGCTGCCTCTCCCTTCCTTGATTCTGGATTTATTTCTTCCCACTCGAAACGTGATTTTTTTCCCCCCTGATGAATCCCAAGGGGGTTCGCTTAAATCCCCATTTAGCCCAGGCCAGGAGGCTGTCAGGGTCCACAGGCCAGGAAGCTCTTGGGGTCCACAGGCCAGCTCCACCTGTGTTCTGATTGCCTGCCAGAAACCTGAGCCTCCTTCACAGAACTAACTGGATCCAGAGAAGGCAGCTCCAGCTGCCAGAAAAGGGTTGTTGCTTTAAAGAGATAAAACGCAATAAAGATCTTTCTGTAATGGGCATTCTCAGTTTGGTTTGACCGGCCAGTGACACAAGACACTTGGCCTTGGACCCAATGTTATGTGCAGTGAACTCTGGAATTGAGGTCCTGTTCTCATCAGAAAGAGCAGTGACCTTAGTCCTCCACAGCTAAGACCTTAAACCTGCAAAAATCAGGACTTTTTTTTGGTCATGTTTTAAAATGGTGAAAAAAATAGATTTGTGAATAGAATATTTATCCTGTTGTTGCAAATTTTCATGGCCATCCATTCAACTGGAAGTTGCCAGGTGTATAAAATTTCAGACTCTAGAGTAAAGCCTAGTCTTCCCACCTGAGGACATCTGTGTATCATCTAAGAATAGTATACATTCATTACTCTGAAAGAGACAAAATGCTTTTTTTTAAATAATGGATTTTTGTATAATCCATTGATTATACTCGCACTAAAACTTGAAGGAAAGCATTATAACTGGTTCTTGTCAGCTCGTCATTCAGCATGCCATGACAAGGTCTAGAACAGTGCCTGGCAAGAGCTTCAGCACAGATCTGCCAACGGGCCAAGCCCTGTGAGCTGGGCATTGTCCTATATCTGGTAAGGCTGGAATGACAAAATCCAACAAATGGACATAACTCCTCCACCGTGGTCATGCAAGCATCAGTCATCACTCAGGCTGGGATTTTCCTGATGACCCAAAACAGAGCAACAGTAACATCTTGGCAGGGGCAGCTTTTCTATGTAGTCATGCCTCCAGGATGGTGGTTCCTCAGTTATTATTTTGCCTCTTCCCCCTAAATCAGATCCTCCTTTAATCTTAGCTAACCTTAGAAAACTGATCCACATATCCACTCAAGAACTCAAACTAAAAATGTGATAGAATGCTTGAAAAATACACTAATAGCTAACCAGTCAACAAACTCTATGAACTCTAATGCCCAGAATTTCTTCTTTTCAGCTCCATCATTATGGACCTGGGCCATCTTTGGTCTCAACTGTTTCAATTGTTTTTGAAGTGCTTACTAAGCTCTGTCACCCGTACAGATACCAGAGGACTGTTGTTAAAACTTCAAACAAATCATGTCAGTGGCTCACCGATGGGCCACATAACCTGCAGGATCTAGCCCTTCCCTTCCAGTATCAGCTCAACTCATTCTCCTTCGCTCCCTGCAGTGCACTACAGCTTCATTGACCTTTCAGTTCTTGGACAACATCTGGGCCTTGGCTCCACTTAAGGCCTTCAGATTTGTTTTGTTGTAGACCTGTCAGTCTGCTGCCCATGATCCTCATGACTAAGATCTGAGTTTTAGGGTCACAACCAAATGGCCACCTCCTCAGAGAGGTCTTCCTCTCTGTTTTCTTCAACTGCCTTCTTCTCTGTCACACTGATGCCCCTATTTCTCTGAGTGTATTTTCTCTCTGAAGATGTGGACTTACTGGGAATTTACATACATGGAAGTTGCAACTTTCAGTAAAAAAAAAAACAAGGAAACATTCATGAAAACAGTATCATGGTCATTTCCAGGAAATTTCACAATGTGTTATTTTTTGTTTTTATGCCACTTCTCTTACCTAAATGTGGTAAAGCTCTACTGGGAGTATGGACAATGTCTTGTCACTGCTTGAGAAAAAAAGACATACAAAAAACCAAGTATCTCTGTTTTCTTTGTGTGAAAAATTCTAAACCATATTCTTAGACAGCCTTTGTGGCATCTACTTTGTCCCAGCGGTTCCTTTTCCCAGGTAATCCATGTACATGCTGAATGAACCACCATGCCTGAGTGTAGACCAGATGGCCTTGTTTGAACCATCCTCACAGTCCATCCTCACTGTCTGAGCTTAATATTTGCCATCAGTTGTCTTATCCAGGGTATCTTGAGGGCGGGATCCCATGGACTTGCCCATTTTTGAATCCAGCAACTGTGATTAGTGGCTGTTTGAAATCTGTGAATGGACAGAACTAGGAAGTGACTCAGGCATCCAGGTTTTGTTCTTTGGGTGGCCTGCATTTGGTTTAGGCTCTAGGAATCTAATAAGGGGACACCCAGAAAGATGAAACTATTTCCCTAAATGCTTATTCATTCAATAATCCTGAGGTAATTTCTAATAAAGTTAGAAACAAAGGACAATTGTAAAGGGTCTTTGTCTGCCCCACCCCCACCAAAGACAAGCTCCAGGAGCAGTTTTCGGAGCTTTGGATGAGGTTCGGCCCATGTAAATCCCATTGTTTGTGGTTCCATTGGGAGAGTGGGTTTCTTCCTCCAGCCCTCATGCAGCTCTTTGAAAATGGCACTCAGTGAAGGGCGTTCCTTGCTGAGGAACTTTGCCCTTAGGGGAAAGTTCCAGATGACAGGTCATAAATTTAGAAGGCCCTGGTCTCAGAAGGTACTCTGAATGATTTCAATAAAGTACAGAAGGAGATGGTTATTTTTAAAATGTTCCACCAGAGATTTCAGAAAGAAGAGGTCTATGCAGGAATACAGGCCAATTTACTTCCTAAACCACCCACAGATTTTCCGGTCACCCAAGTCATATACCTTTTTGCATCAGTAGAGAGGATGTTTATCTACCTATTTGACAGATAGGCACACTTGAGTCTGGTGAATACAGTGCAGGGGAGTACCTTGTAAGTGAGATGCCCAACTGGCCAGGCTCCATGGACCCCAATATTTGCTCTTTCTCTCTATGCTCAGAATCTGAGACTGACCAACATCAAAGGTGCTCAGGCCCAACAAATGGAGACTTCTTGTCTTAGATAAAATAGATGCATTCAGAGTGAGAGCAGATTAAGTTGTGACCACCATAATAAAGGGAAAGAGTGAGACAGCACAAGTACTTTGGGTAAGATGCATGAATCCTGCTCTAGTTGACTTTTGCATCTATCAGCTCAAAATTTAAGGCAGAAAAGTTATTTGATTTCCTTTTAGATCCAGGGATGGCTCAAATCATTTTCATTGTTAACCATTTTCCTCTCTGCCTCACTCTCTTCATAGCATCCAGAATAGTTTCTGACACCTAGTAAACACTCATTTAATACAGTCATCCCTTGTATCCATGGGGGATTGTGCTTCCAGGACCTACCCTGGACACCAAAGTCTATAGACGTGGAAGTCCTAGAGTCTGCCCTCATGGTCCTGCATCTGTGAATACAGAGAGCTGTGTGTATTTGTGAAATTACTGTTAATGAATATACCACTCCACTTTGGCCTCAGACATTCCCTGACTTTCTGGGATTCAAATCACTGTTCTAAAATAGATTATTTTTCTTAAGCAGTAAGTCAACCGTCATTTCTGCCATTGAAAGGAAGTGTTATGTGAGACCACCTTGGTCCCAACCTCGAGATGACTCTTGGTCTCTCTCAGGTGCATCGTGCAAACACTGGACATCACAAGCTCCCCCCACACCAGGTCTACAGGATGAGGCACCAACAGCTGAGAATACAAGTCGTGGACCAGAGCCCAGTGAAGTCACTGCTTCTGGGGCCCAGAACTGTCATCACTGTCCTCGCAGGTCCGTGCTTCTGGATGCTTGTGTGGACTCTGCACACCTGCGGCATCTGGCTCACGGCTGACCGCCGCAGGCCAGATTCACATTCGGCCTGACCGTGGGACTGTGGGCGGCACACTGAACTTCTCAGAAGCTCAGTTTCTTCGACTGTGAAATGGGAGAAGCCGTAACCGCCTCGGGACATGGCCAACAGCAAAGTCAGATGTGCAGACAAATCGCCTGGGATCCTGTTAAGATGTGAGTTCTGACGGCAAGTCTGGGATGAGGCCTGAGATCACGCATTTCTGGTGAGCTACCAGGTGACACGATGCTGCTGTTTGGGGACCGCAGTCAGAGTAGTAAGTTCATGGGGAATTATATAAGATAACAATCGAAATAAAAGATGATTACGGAGAAGGCGATGGCACCCCACTCCAGAACTCTTGCCTGGAGAATCCCATGGATGGAGGAGCCTGGTAGGCTGCAGTCCATGGGGTCGCTAAGAGTCGGACACGACTGAGCGACTTCACTTTCACTTTTCACTTTCATGCATTGGAGAAGGAAATGGCAACCCACTCCAGTATTCTTGCCTGGAGAATCCCAGGGACAGAGGAGCCTGTTGGGCTGCCATCTATGGGGTCGCACAGAATCGGACATGACTTGACGCGACTTAGCAGCAGCAGCAGCAGCAGTGTTAATAAGCATTATAAAGAAAAGTATTAATAATTATTATCGGGAAGAGCATTTTGATTAAAACTCATGAAATTACCACCAACCAGGTTTGAATTAGACTCTTTCTGGCCCCAAATCCTTTTAGGCAAGTTTCGTGATTCCATCTAAAACCTTCAGACCCTCCTCATAAGCCATAATGTAACTACAGAAGTCAAAGGCACAGCGAGAAGATATTTTATTACCGATGTATTTATGTATGGGTTTTGGGGGTTTTAAAACTGGCAATTAAAACCTTGTAAATTTGTATTATCAACAAAATAAATGTAGAAGGGTTAGTTACTCATTGCTAATAAATTTGATCATTCATTTATAAAACGAGTGTTCGCCCAAGAATCACAGAGCACTCTATAAATATCGCTTCACTAAGCCACAAACCAGCTCGACAAGGAAGGCACACAGCACCCCTGAGGGGTTAAACAAACCCTCCCGGGCCTGGGGTGGGGGTGGGAGGACAGCATGAATTCCAGACCTCCCATCCCCTTCCCACACTCAGGTTCAGCTCCTGCCCCATGGGGGCCAACTCTTTGAAGCATGATATCCGTTTGGAAGCATTTCAAATCAGCCTGCCTGGAGGCTCCATCCCCAGATAGCCCCGGGAACCTGTCTGTGTGAGTCAGGAAAAACCATCTTTCTCTCATTTGTGAGCTTGAGGAGGACTTTGCCTCCCTCGTTCCTCTTCCCTATTATGTGCTCTGGGCAGTTGAGCTACTGTGAAAGAAGGAACTCTCAAGCCCACTGGCCCAGCTGTGGAACTCAAGCACAGAACAAATAGAACTCCTTTAGTACAGATTTCCCATCCAATATGGCTCTTCAAGCCTTTCCTGGCTGAGGGTCCCCTTCACCTCTCTACCATCAAAGAACTCAGTAAACCCTTCTGCCATCGTGTCCCGGTGCCCGGCGTGGAGTGGGGTTTTGGTGTCCGGCATCACTGGGTGTGAATAATTGCAGCCCCACGACAGTGGGGACCAGAAATCTCATGTTCCTTAGCCGTGAATTGGGTTTTTACAGCCAGCGTGAGCTGGTGGCTGGTTCTGATGTTCTGAGATGATGTGTGAGCGGGACTGGGCTTGGGGAGATCCCTGTTAGTGCAGATTGTCACTGCTGGTGGTGGTAGCGGCAGTCGTGATGTTGCTCACAGAGCAGCACCAGAAGCGGAATCTCCAGGCACACGGTGACTTTTAGAAACCCTAAGCAGTAACAAGGACGTGGTATTCTGTTGACCGCCCCCCCCCCACACACACACACATGCACACCTCCCACACGCACACGTGCTCACATACACCTCTGCTCCCGCGAAGACTGACTGTGAAAAGCTGTGGGTCTTCTGTTGTTGTTCTCCGCCTCCATCTACATGCCCCAGTGCTCTCACTTTGCCTGCACTCCTGGAATATCTTCACGCTTTTCTGCCTGGAGCAGCCCAGGGGACCTCAAGGATAACAGGTTGGAAGCTTATTATCATTCATTATCTCCTCAGTTACCTTCCGATGTCTTTTTCACTGGTGGCTGTATCTGTGTCTCGCTCCGGATTCAGTCTCTGAAAGAAGAGGACTCATCCATGATGAACTTGAATTCATTCCTTACTTTAATCTTGTCTTATGTAGACGTAGGAATTTAAGGAGAATGTGAGATATACTCCTCATCACTGCCTTTAGTGAGTCAACAAAGAAAACCATTCAATTTTTGAGCAGAGGATCAAAAGCAGAAAATGTATAGCACATTAGGCTTGCCAATACATGTCTGTCGAGAAGATCTGGAAAGCAGATTAATATATCTGTCTGTAAAAGGGTCTGGTTTGCCCTGGGCTTGAAATGAATCATCTCCACCAAAGACTCTAAGACAGTCATCGTTCCTGCTACTTGCCCATGTGGAGGTTCTCCACTGAGAGGGAAATGTCTACTATTAGTAATAAAAACCCTACCTGCCATTTTATCAGCCGAAGTCTGGCTGGCTTGTGACCACCCTGCACCAGCCATCCAACTGAAGAGAGAGGTCGGATGATTACTGAAAATGGGTCTGTGCTAGGCTTAAGTTTTCAGTTAATGTTTTATAAAGTGTTACTAGCAGCTACCAATGTTACCAGGTCCATGTTTAATTTCTTAATGGAAGCCATGATTGATGCATTCTGCTTGCAAGAATAAAGGTTACCTACCAACATATCTTGTAAAGTGAACTTCAATGAACTGTTTTGTTTTCTTTTCACTTCTACTCTGTTATCCAAAAGCTATATATATATATGAGAGTATTTGTTAGCATGGCTAAAAACTACAGTATGATTTCTTTGTTTAATTCAAACAATGTTGGTCAGTGTTTTCCCTGCCTGCCTCTTCAACTCTTGGAGCTTGGCTCACACTGTTCCTTTCATCTAGAATAATAACCTTCCTATATATGCTGAGTCTGTTTCATTCCTTAAGGCACAGTTGAAGGCTCTCAACCTTTAAGGTTTAAGTGCCTCATTCTCCAGTCTTTCTTTACTTCTCTACTGAAGGTCTTCTCCCCCGGTTCTTCTCACCTTCATGTGAGAAATAACAAATATCAGGTTCATTTAGTTTTCAAAATAGAGCATCTTGGCAATTCAGACTTGGACTCTTTTTTTAAACAGTTTTCTTAAGATGTAGTTCACATATACTGAAATTTACTCCTTTTAAATGAATAATTCAGTCCCTTTTAGTGTATTTACTGTTGTCTAACCATCATCATAGCCTAATTTTAGAAGATTTCCATTACCCCACAAAGAAACCCCATACCCAGCGCACACGAGCAGCCACCCCTCCCACCCATCCTCAAACCCTAGGCAACCATATAATCTACTTCAGACTCTATGAATTTGCCTATTCTGGATACTTCACATGAATGTAATTGTACAGTATATGACTTTTTGTGACTGACTTCTCTTACTTAGCCTAATATTTTCAAGCTCCTCCATGTTCTAGCGTAGCAGGCCCTCACTCCTTTCTATCTTCTGCGTGCATGTCCCTCCCTTTGTTATCCATTTATAAGTTGCTGGACATCTGCGTTGGTTCCTTTTCGGCCATGGTGGATAATGTTGCTGTGAACATTGATGTGCGTGTGTTTGCACAGTCGTGTGTTTTCGTTTCTCTTGAGGACCTGGGAGTGGACTTTCTGGGTCATATGGTAACTTTAGCATTTTGAGGAACTGCCAAACTGTTTTCCAAAATGGCTGCACCAATACCACCAACAATGTGAAAAGGTTTCAATTTCTGCATATCCTTGCCAACACTTGTCATTGTCTGTCTTTTTGCTTTTCAGGGTTTCATCCTTAATCTGAAGCTTTATTTCAGAAAACAAGTTGGAAGAAAAGAAGAGTATCTAGAAAACTTATCTCAAGAAACTTTTTCCTTAAAGCTCTCATTGAACCTCGAGGTTCTGAACAAACACAGCATCTTAGAGGGAAGACGCTGCCGAGCCTGAGAATGATGAAGCCCCTGTGGTTTCCTTTTTAGCTCCTTGCTTTACAGATGATGCACCTTTGGCAGGTTATTGTCTGACCCTTCATTGCCTCATAGGTAAAAGGTATTTCTCTTATTCCTTAAATGAAATGAGGCACGTGTATGTGAACCTGTCTAGAAGCTTATGTGGAATGAAAGCAACAGACTTTCTAGAAAGTTTCTTTTAAATGGTTCTCCCAGAAGTCTTGTACTTTTGTGGCCGTGCCTCCAGGTCCACCAGCAGATGAATGGGAATTCTTGATTAATTTTTATAAATATTCCACACGTGTGACAAGAATAGATGAACTCTGTTGAGTATAAGGATTTTTATATACACTCACGTCAAGCATGTTAAAAGTATGTCAGATGCAATTTATCTTCACATATTTATTTTTTGATCTCCTTGGTTGGTTGGTTTCTGAGGAAGTCGTGGACACTTTCCCACACTGACTGTCTATTCATCCATTTCTGTAGTGTCTTTACAGCAGAAACTACGGTCTCGTCCTCTCCTGGGTGTTCTGGTCCATTGCCAAGTCCTCTAAAGCCTGACGATACTTTCCTCACAGCCTGAGAGCAAAATAACATGGTGTGAAGGCCCAGGAAGCAAGTGAGTATCGTTAGAGTAGAAACTTCAGAGACACACAAACCTGATTTCAAATCTCGGCCATCATTTCCCAGTTTATGAACTTGGAGAGCAAACCTGACCTCTCTGAGCCGCAGAGTTCCTGTCCATGAAATGGGAAGATTAGGAATAATTTCCACTCTGCAAAGTTGAGCAAACTCAATGAGATGACGAATATAAAGCACTTATCACAAAGCCAGGATCAGGAAACTGTTAAGGGTTTAGTGAACGCCAACTTTTGTGGATAACAATAAATAACATCAACAACAGCAGTAGCTGCTAAGCTCCTGGAGGGCTTAATATGTCCCAGGCACTAAGCCAAGTGCCTCAGACATATCAGCTCATTTAATCCCCACAGGAAGCCCCCGATAGCAGTGTGATCACCATCACCATGTCACAGACGAGGCCGCTGGCCCAAGGTCACTGGCCAGTGGGGGATCTTGAACTGCACCTCCAGCCATGGGAACCTGGGCTCATTTTTGATTATAAAGTGGGCCATGCAACTGACAAAAAGACCACAAAAGGGCCTGTTTGTGCCACATCCCATCCCGTGGCCTCCCTGAAGCGCCCTGCAGCACCAGGCTCCGCTCTGGGTGGCTACTACTGAGGTTCTTCTTTTGTGTCTGAGAAAGACCAGCATTCGATAGGATCCAGCTGCCAGCTCCCCGCAGCCCTCCTTGTGTGTGTGCAGAGCAGCTCCTGGGTCTGGGACTACAGAGCCCTTGCAGCTTCCTTGTTCCAAGCACAGTTACAAACATCTGAGAAAAAGCTGGGATGGAAAACCAAGTGGACCTTTAAAACATGGACAATGAGAAGGCCCTGTTGGGACACATTTATGGATACCATGCTACACTTTCAAAAGCTAACACTCTTGGACACAGCCCCGTTTCCCTGTTCAAGTCCTATTTTAAAAAACAAATGTACAGTACATAAATCTATTCCCACTGTTAAAAAAAAATAACAGCAAAGAATAAGTATGATGAATAAAATGAGAAAGTTGCTCATCATTCCCCACCACCACCCTGAACCTGCATCTCTTCCCGGTGGTAACTGCCATCAGTGGATTGGCTGTGTCTCTTCCCACGCCTTTTCCTTTGTATTTGAATGTGTATGTATATGCATAAATGTATTCCATTTTGGAAAAATATTCTGTTTCTACATAAATGGTGTCACATTTGTTTGCAGAATACCCTTGTTTGCTTTATTCATTCAACAATAGTGAAATAGTTTCAGAAATGGTCCCAAGTCCATGCACACACGTGTGTACATCATTTTTCATTAACTACTGAGGTCTTTACCATGGTGTGCTGATACTGTAAATTATTCAGCCTTGTCCTTCTAATAGACATGTGGGTCGCCATGGCTGGCTGACTCTAAGACAGTCTGCAGTGATCTCTACCTCCTGGTATTCATGCCCCCATATATTTGCCTCACCCTGGGTGTGGCTTGATGATTCATTTCTAACCAAAAGAATAAAGCAGAGGTGATGAGATGTCACTTCTGTGATTAGCTTCAGGAGAGTGTAACTTTGCCTCTTGCTAGTGGATTCTTTCTCTGGCTACCCAAAGAAAGCCTTTTGTGGCAGGGACCTAAGGGCAGCCTCTAACCACCAGCCCACCACACGAGTTTGGAAGTGAATCCTTCCCCACTGGAGTCTCAGATGACCTTCAAGTTAAAGACCCAGAAGCAGAGGGCCCACCTGAGCTGCAGAAATCAGCTGCTGCTTTGCAGTAATTTGCTATGTAGCAGGAGATAACCGCAGTATAAAACTGTCTGGTTCTCTCAATGCCCTTGCCAAATCATTGATCATTTTAATAATATCAGTCTGATAAATCAAAATACTGCCTTTCTTTGATTGCATTTTCCTGATTGTTAGGTGAGTTTTTTGGTTTTTTCTTTATAAACCTATTAGCCATGTTTTTCCTCTTTCTCTAAGACTTAACCTCTCGATATCCTTTGCTTTAATCCTATTTTAACAACTGGAAGTACAGACAAGAATATTACATTTGGAGATACACTGTGGCCATCCTGCCCATTGGTGATGCTGATCACACAAAGTATTGCCCAGTTTCTCCACTGTTTAGTTACTACTTTGTCCCTTGCAACTAATTTATGGGAAGGTTCTCTGAGATCATTCAGGTATCCTGGCCCTTATTAAACTATTCTCATGGATTTACCTGAGACTTAGACTATATTAAATATTTTATAATATCATATCATTTTTCAATATTTATATTTGTAATATTATAAGTAATAACATTATCCACCATTTATTACAATGAATGCAAAAATGGTAATTTTCCAACTGTAGCACTCCTTCCGCATTTACCAGTCCACATTTAGCCTTTTACAGAAGAATGAAGATCTCTTCTTCTCCCCCATTTTTGCATTTATTATTAGTATAGACTCATAATTTGTTTTTCCTCAATGATTTATAATTTATTACTATTTTTTGAAACGGCAACCCACTCCAGTATTCTTGCCTGGAGAATCCCACGGACGGAGGAGCCTGGAAGGCTACAGTCCATGGGGTCACAAAGAGTCGGACACAACTGAGCGACTTTCACTTTAACTATTTTTTGATACCCACATTTTCCAAGATTTGGCCAATGGGAACCTCTTCAAGTTGGTTATTATTTCCTTGTGATGTGCTTGTCTTTTTGTAGTTGTTATCATTGTCACTTCTTTATTTTCTGGCACAACAAAATGTTCCCGGCTCATCTTGTGCAAACCTGCTGCAGCCCCAGAAGCAACCATTTCTTTGAGGAGCCCTGTTCCTCTTGGTGGGCAAAGGCACCAGAGATCAAGATCTGGGAACCAGGTATGCTCGTTAAAATGGACCCATTTTAAATGCACTTAGATGAATGTATGAACTTTTGTAACTACCACCACAGTCAAGATAGGCAGTTTCCTTTACCCATCAAAGTCTCCATATCTTGCTCACTTTTACACAACTTCCTCTGTCCAAAGTGTCCCTGTTTCTTGTCTCCCACCCATTCTGCAAAACCCAATTTTTCTTCCTTCTTAGAATTATGTTCAGTTTCTTCAACCAAGGTTCCTAGTTCTTTCTTCGTTCTCCTGAAACAGAGGGTAAAAGTGCTTGCTCAACACTCAAAGAGGTGTATGAAAGATGGATTCTCTTACCAACCACGAGGCCCTGAAAGAGTTTACTCAACCTCTTTCTGACCATTGTCTTCCCATCTGTAAAATGGGGCGCTCTCTAACCATTACCGTATCCACCACACACAATCATGTTAGCTTAAGCCCTGCAGTACCTCTCCTTCTTTACCTTTCTGCTCCACAACCAGCCCTCTGGTATCTCTTTCCTGGAAATCTGAGCTCCTGGCTCCCATCTTTGGGCCACGTAATGTATCCTCTGCAAAGCAATCAAAGTCATCTTAGGAAATGCCACTTAGCTCTATGACCCATCAGATGCTACATGCTCTCAGGGTGGCTTCTCAGGGCCATAGTGAGGAGGGCCTTCCACCCCACATGGTCTGTAAGGACCTTCTGGGTCTGACCTCTCCTTGCTCATATCACACTTCGTTCTCCTGATTTGCTTTCAGTGAGCTCATCCAATTCTCCATACACCATCCTGCTCCCTTTGGCTGGAATACTTACTGTCTCACCTGCTTAGTTCCTCTTCATCCTCATGTGGCTACATTCTCAAGAAGCCTCTCCTGATTTCTTCAATGAGGTCACATCCCCCGACTCTTCACTCCTCCAGCTCTGTATCACTTTTTAATACCACTTGCAATTGTTGTACTATCTCACTTGTATTTTGTAATTTTTTTTTGGGGGGTCGTGCCACACGACATGTGGGATCTTAGCTCCCCCACCAGGGATCAAACCTGGATTGGAATTGCAATGTCTTAACCAGTGTCTTAACTGGACATCTGGAGAAGTCCCTGTAATATTTTTAATGAGTGTCACTCTCATTGACTCTAATCTCAGAGCAGTGGGCACTGTACCCCTCCTAGGACTGACATTCAGTGGGTATTAGTTGAAGAAATGAATGCACTGTAGGATTGGTCTCAGGGTGAAATGAGGTAATGCTGTGTGAGGGAGAGCTTTTTATACATCATTCTGTCACTCTGCTTACCATTTTCTATTGTGAATTCTTATTTAGATGTCTGTCTTCTCTATCTTTCCAAAAATGCCTTGAAGGTGGGGACTACGCACAGCCTTTTTGTTTCTCCAACTTCTGGGACAGCGTCCATGTGGGTAAGGGCCCAGTAAGTGTGTGGTGAGTCAATGAAAAGTTAAATGGATGAATGAAATTATCTCACCTCCAGATGCTTCCATTTCCCCATGTGAAAAGGAGAAAATCTGAGTATCTAACTCATGGGCTAGTCTTGACGGTTTAGCCAGATTAATGTTTGCAAAATGCTTAGAATAGTATCTGGCAAATCACTTAAGTTCTCTGACTTTTAATTGAATATATACAAATATACAACACTCTAGGCAAATGTAAGGAATTGAGTTATTAGCTTCATCACTGAATGTAGGGTAGAAGAGAGTTGTCGAGGGGTCATTTCACTCTACATGAACATAAGACATCATCTGTGTCTGCTTTAGAAAACAAAATGCTCATCAATCTCTGTTTTAAGTTCACATCACATTTTTCCTAATCACCTTTTATGCATTGCTTAAGATCAGTTATAAACTGTGAGATAAAATGGATTTTTCTTAAATTGCTCTCTACCATTCTTTAAAGCCTTTACTTGGCACTCTGGCTCATCTAACCAAAGCAAAATTGGATTGTGCAATATTCAAAACAAACCAGATCAGAAAAAGGTCAATTTGGACCTTTTTTCCCAATTATTCATGATTATTATTTCTAACCATGTGTGTGGATTTTTAAAAATTCCTCCCTAAAGAACTCCACACCCCTAATACATTCTCTTCTTAAAACCTCAACTTACTTGAAAAGAAAACCCTGTTAATTTTTGGACTTCTAATAGAAATCTGGCAGACACCATCAGTTCAGTTCAGTTCAGTCTCTCAGTCGTGTCCGACTCTTTGCAACCCATGAATTGCAGCAAACCAGGCCTCCCTGTCCATCACCAACTCCCAGAGTTCACTCAAATTCATGTCCATTGAGTCGGTAATGCCATCCAGCCATCTCATCCTCTGTCGTCCCCTTCTCCTCCTGCCCCCAATCCCTCCCAGCATCAGAGTCTTTTCCAATGAGTCAACTCTTCGCATGAGGTGGCCAAAGTACTGGAGTTTCAGCTTTAGCATCAGTCCTTCCAAAGAACACCGAGGACTGATCTCCTTTAGAATGTTCTGGTAGGACCTCCTTGCAGTCCAAGGGACTCTCAAGAGTCTTCTCCAACACCACACTTCAAAAGCATCAATTCTTCAGCACTCAGCCTTCTTCACAGTCCAACTCTCACATCCATACATGACCACAGGAAAAACCATAGCCTTGACTAGATGAACCTTTGTTGCCAAAGTAATGTCTCTGCTTTTGAATATGCTATCTAGGTTGGTCATAACTTTCCTTCCAAGGAGTAAGCGTCTTTTAATTTCATGGCTGCAGTCACCATCTGCAGTGATTTTGGACCCCCCAAAAATAAAGTCTGACACTGTTTCCACTGTTTCCCCATCTATTTCCCATGAAGTGATGGGACCGGATGCCATGATCTTAGTTTTCTGAATGTTGAGCTTTAAGCCAACTTTTTCACTCTCCTCTTTCACTTTCATCAAGAGGCTTTTGAGTTCCTCTTCACTTTCTGCCATAAGAGTGGTGTCATCTGTATATCTGAGATTATTGATATTTCTCCCCTCAATCTTGATTCCAGCTCGTGCTTCTTCCAGCCCAGCGTTTCTCTTGATGTACTCCACATAGAAGTTAAGTAAGCAGGGTGACAATATACAGCCTTGACGTACTCCTTTTCCTATTTGGAACCAGTCTATTGTTCCATGTCCAGTTCTAACTGTTGCTTCCTGACCTGCATATAGGTTTCTCAAGAGGCAGGTCAGGTGGTCTGGTATTCCCATCTCTTGAAGAATTTTCCACAGTTTCTTGTGATCCACATAGTCAAAGGCTTTGGCATAGTCAATAAAGCAGAAATAGATGTTTTTCTGGAACTCTCTTGCTTTGTCCATGATCCAGCAAATGTTGGCAATTTGATCTCTGGTTCCTCTGCCTTTTCTAAAACCAGCTTGAACATCTGGAAGTTCACGGTTCACATATTGCTGAAGCCTGGCTTGGAGAATTTTGAGCATTACTTTACTAGTGTGTGAGATGAGTGCAATTGTGTGGTAGTTTGAGCATTCTTTGGCATTGCCTTTCTTTGGGATTGGAATGAAAACTGACCTTTTCCAGTCCTGTGGCCACTGCTGAGGTTTCCAAATTTGCTGGCAAATTGAGTGCAGCACTTTCACAGCATCATCTTTACCATATTTTCCCAACAAATCCATGAACAATTTCGTTGCACCATATTATGGTCATTTTGCACCATAATAGCCAGGCTGCCTGAGTCCCTTGCATCTAAGAGGCTTGCCTGTGAAGATACCCTTGAGTGAGTCATGGTTAGGACAATAAGACCCTTTCAGAAACTATATCCTTGAGGTAACCTTTCCAGCTCTGAAAGAGAAACCAAAAGATGGCAGCTGCCTCTTTAATACTCAGTTCTTACGAAATTCATGACATTTTTCATTTAAACATTGTTGGTGTGAATCTCCTTTAGGAAATTGAATCATGTTTTGTATTTCTTACATCCCAGAATATAATCCTTTTGTCTTCAGCAGTACATAGGGCAGTATCTTGGGCTTTTTCTGAATGTCTTGTCAAAGCACAAAACCTTTTCTTTAGGGCCAGCATTCATCAGCTGTGCCTGTCTTTTACTCTGACTGAAAAGGAAAATGGTCCAGTCTTCCAACTGGCTATTCTCTGGTTGCCTTAATTCATGGAAAGCCAAGAAGGGAAAAATTGGTAGGTTCAACAGTGTTGGACAAGGATAAACAGAATCATATCACATTAACTGTAATTTACAACATTTCAACACATCCCTGCTTCTGCCAAAGCCAGCAAGGTCAGCCCCCACTGGAAAAAAGGGAGAATGGGGGTGGGGTTGAGAGGTGGAATAGGAAATTCAAATTTCTATTTTCTAAGTTGGAGTTTGAGATTTGGAGACCCATCAGCACTTTCTTGAATGTTTTGCTCATTCATGCTATAAAAATAAATATCACAAAATATTTTCTGGACTCGGCCTCGTCTGTTGCTAAAACCAAAGCCAGCATGCTTCCAAACACACTCATGAGGCTAGTTTCACAAGGACGGACATTGTCAGGCTGGCAGGCAGCCACTGGAGGAGTTATTGAAATTCATTTCAAAATTATGAACTCTGCATGAAAATACCCATTTATGAGCATTCAAAAGGATGAAGAATTTCATAGGAAGATGACAGCAATGACAACTTCTATGACCGACCAGGGTTGCCTGGAGCTGATTACCCCGAAACACACACGCACTCCCAAAGAGCTTTGCTGGAGAGGCTTCTAAAGGCTGGGACTGTTTGTGTTCAGATGGAATCTCTGTATGTGAAGCTATTTATTACAGGCTGAGTAAACGAACACATGCAACAGGGGGCTGGTGGAATTTGTAGGTAAAATATCCATAGTGGGGTAGACATCATGGATTCCAACCACCAGGCTCAGACTGGAGGCCGGGGCTTAGGGGACCCCCATTCCTAACATGAATGCTCCCCAACATGCACCTTGAAAGAACATCTGGAAGTTATGTTCTCTCTGGATAACCCCAGGAAACACTGATACCATTTTTTCCAGCACATGACCTAGGAACAAGTTCTCTAGCTAAAACTATGGCTATGTAAGAATATACGATTTAACAGCTTAACCCTAAATATTATACTTTTCTTTTTGAAAACAGTCTTTTTCTCAGACAAGATTAAAGGCATCTCTATGAGAGCAAGGACTTGATCTTATTCATGGCTGCCTTTCTAGGACCTAAATAAGCATGGTCAGAAACAGCAGGTAGTCAAAATGCATGTGCCTGGTCACTTTGGAGTTTCTCCAGCAAATTCCCTTGCTACTTTTGACTCTGTTAGTAAGACAGGCAGCACCATCGATTTTAAAAGGAGATCCTGGGAGAGGGGATGCGTCACACAGCAGTTAGGTGTGTGCGTGCGCGCTCAGTCGTGTCCGACTCTTTGCAGCTCCATGGGCTGTAGCTCCTCTGTCCATGGGATTCTCCAAGCAAGAATACTGGAGGATGTTACATTTCTCACTCCAGGGGATGTTCCTGATGCGGTGATCGAAACCACGACTCCTCTGTCTTCTACATTGCAGGTGGATTCTTTACCCCTGAGCCATCAGGAAAGCCCTACCGTAGCAGTTAAGAAAAGTCTATTTCACAATGTCATTTCATCCTCTGTGTTGGAAGGAAAGCACCATCACAGCACTTTAGAGATGGTCATTTCTAGGCATTTCTTAGGTCTGCCTCTGTCAAACACCAGCAATTGGTAGAAGCCAAGTGTGAGAATCGTGTAACCTATTCTGACATTCCTAAGAACCAATATTTAAAACGCAAGTCAAAGACAGAAATATAGATCAATGGAACAAAATAGAAAGTCCAGAGATAAATCCATGCACCTATGGACACTTTATCTTTGACAAAGTAGGCAAGAATATACAATGGAGAAAAGACAATCTCTTTAACCAGTGGTGCTGGGAAAACTGGTCAACCACTTTAAAAGGATGAAACTAGAACACTTTCTAACACCATACACAAAAATAAACTCAAAATGGAATTAAAGATCTAAACGTAAAACCAGAAACTATAAAACTCCTAGAGGAGAACATAGGCAAAACACTCTCCCAACATAAATCACAGCAGGATCCTCTATGACCCACCTCCCAGAATATTGGATATAAAAGCAAAAATAAACAAATGGGACCTAATTAAACTTAAAAGCTTCTGCACAACAAAGGAAACTATAAGCAAGGTGAAAAGACAGCCTTCAGAGTAGGAGAAAATAATAGCAAATGAAGCAACTGACAAAGAATTAATCTCAAAAATATATAAGCAACTCCTGCAGCTCAATTCCAGAAAAATAAATGACCCAATCAAAAAATGGGCCAAAGAACTAAACAGACATTTCTCCAAAGAAGACATACAGATGGCTAACAAACACATGAAAAGATGCTCAACATCACTCATTATCAGAGAAATGCAAATCAAGAGGTACCATTTCATTCCAGTCAGAATGGCTGAAATCCAAAAATCTACAAACAATAAATGCTGGAGAGGGTGTGGGGAAAAGGGAACCCTCTTACACTGTTGGTGGGAATGCAAACTAGTACAGCCACTATGGAAACAGTGTGGAGATTCCTTAAAAAACTGGAAATAGAACTGCCATATGCCCCAGCAATCCCACTGCTGGGCATACATACTGAGGAAACCAGAATTGAAAGAGACACGTGTACCCCAATGTTCATCGCAGCACTGTTTATAATAGCCAGGACATGGAAGCAACCTAGATGTCCATCAGCAGACGAATGGATAAGAAAGCTGTGGTACATATACACAATGGAGTATTACTCAGCCATTAAAAAGAATACATTTGAATCAGTTCTAATGAGGTGGATGAAACTGGAGCCTATTATACAGTGAAGCAAGCCAGAAAGGAAAACACCAATACAGTATACTAATGCATATATATGGAATTTAGAAAGATCGTAATGATAACCCTGTATGCAAGACAGCAAAAGAGACACTGATGTATAGAACAGTCTTTTGGACTCTGTCGGAGAGGGTGAGGGTGGGATGACTTGGGAGAATGTCATTGAAACATGTATAATATCATATGTGAAACGAATCGCCAGTCCAGGTTCAATGCAGAATACAGGATGCTTAGGGCTGGTGCACCGGGATGACCCAGAGGGGTGGTATGAGGAGGGAGGTGGAAGGGGGGTTCAGGATGGGGAACACGTGTACACCCATGGCAGATTCATGTTGATGTATGGCAAAGCCAATGCAATATTGTAAAGTAAAAAAATTAAAAAAATAAAAAATAAAACACATGTCAGAGTAGGGACCTGATCCTCAGCTTGACTAGCAAACTCCAGTGAATGACCACAGAATCAAGGTGCTACATGGAGTGATTTTGTATTGCTGTTTATGCCGTGTCTGTGCATGGAGTTTCTGCATTCTCAAACCAACGCCAGTAACTGGTGACAACTCCATTCCAAGTTAGTGACATTAGAATCTACAGGTTATTTTGAGAAGCTTAACCTTTCATAGGGAGAAGGCAATGGCACCCCACTCCAATACTGCTGCCCGGAAAATCCCATGGATGGAGGAGCCTGGTAGGCTGCAGTCCACGGGGTCGCACAGGGTCGGACACGACTGAAGTGACTTAGCAGCAGCAGTAGCAGCAGCAACCTTTCGTAATGTGTAAACCAACCTTCTAATTAAAAGTAAAACAGCATAGTACTGCCTAGAAAGAATGAACTTACTTGGTTCATATAAATGGATGTAAAACAATTGTTTTTGTTCAGTTAAACATTCATCCACTCTGCATCAATCTATACATCCATTCAACTAAGAAATATTTATTGAGTGTTTTCTGTGTTCCAGGTCCTGGTTTACCTGGTTGGAATTCAGCAATGAACTGTACCAAGTGCGTATGGAACCCATATTCCAGGGCAGAAGACAGATTAAACACAATTAATGAATTTATAAGTAGTATGAGATATTGGCGAGTGCTGTGAAGACATTTTACTCAAGATAAGTTGACAAGGGATAGCACAGTGGAGGTAAGATGGGATATTAAATGGGATGGTCACAACCGCCTCTCTGAGGAGACGACATGTGAATTGAGATGAAATGAAAGAGTGGGTTGTGTAAGGATCTGGAAGAGGGGCTTTCTAGGCAGAGGGATCAGCAAGTTCCAGGACCCAGAGACAAGAATGAACTAGACACTTTCCAAACATAGTGAGGGCCACTGTGGCTGGAGCAGTGGGCAAGGGGACAAGTATGAACACGGAGATTCATGAGGGGGGAAGGGCCAGATCACCAAGGGCCTCTGAGATCATACTGAGAATTTTATAATATATTCCAAGTGTGAGAGATAGCCTTTGAGTTTTTTTGTTTCTTAATGAGGTAATGATTTGATCTGATTTTTTTAATGACTCTGTTATGAGAGGAGCAAAATCTGTGTGCCCTGTTGCAGTAGAAGGCAGAGCCTAGAGATGGAGGAGGGAGAGAAGGAATAAAGGGAAAAGCAGACAGATCCATTAAGAAGTGACTAAATAGTGCCCTTGAAAGAAGTGACAGGCTCTTAGGTCAGAGAAGTAGTAGAAGGAATGTGAGAAGCAGTCAGATTAGGACACATTTTAAGATAGTGGGAATAGAACTTTTCAGGTGGAAAAGATATAAATATGAGGAAAAGAGAAATTGGAGACGACTTCTAATATTTTCAACATGACCACTGAGGTGCACTTACTGAGATGAAAGGATGGGAAAAGGAGCAGATTGAAGGGGAAACCAGGAGTTCCTTTTGGGGCATATGAATTTGAAATACTCCTTACACATCCAAATAGAGATGCTGAATAGTCATATGGAGGCGAGACAAATTGTTACTGAGGAGTTAAAAGTCAAAATTCCAGAAGAAAGCACTTAGTTAAATGTGGTACTCTTACCCTTTAAACTTTGAAAAGTACTTCATTTTTTTTTCTCTGAAAAAGTAATTTCTTACTAACATGACTGCTTGAACATATCTAGATTTCTACATTCCATAATCACTGAATAAAAATGTTGTAAAAGTATCTGTGGGGCTTCCCTAGTGGCCCAGTGATTGGTTATCTGCCTTGCAGTGCAGGGGACACCAGTTGAATCTCTGGTCTGGGAAGATCGCACCTGCTGTGGGGCAGCTAGGCCCATGTGCCACAACTCCCGAGCCTGCGTTCTAGAGCCTGGGAGCAGCAACTGTTGAGCCCACATGCAGCAACTACCGAGGCCCGTGCAGCCTAGAGCCTGTTCTCTGTGACCAGAGAAGCCACTACAATGGGACGCCGTGCGCTGTAGCTGGAGAGTAGCCCCTGCCCTCCACATCTAGAAAAAGCCTGCACACAGCAGTGAAGACCCAGCACAGCCAAAAATTAAAAAAAAAAGTGTATGTCAAACATTTGTCAAAATAGACCATATGCTTAGACCAATCAGCAAATCTCAATGAATTTTAAAGGAGTATATATGTTTTTCAACTCAGTAGAATCAAAGTAGAAATCAATAATAGAAAAATAACTAGAAAATAATTTGAAATGCTTAGAAATTAAATAACCTACTTCTATATAATCTATGAGTTGAAATAACTAAATGGAAAAGATGAAATTTTTTGAACTGTACAAAAATGAGATATGACGTATCAAAATGTGTGGGATGCAGCTCGAGCAGTATTTAGAGGCAAATTGGTAGCTTTAAATACATATATGAGAATACATATATTCTTTTCTTTTATATGTATTTATACATATAAATACATATATGCTTTTCAATATGCTGTCTAGGTTGGTCATAGCTTTTCTTCCAAGGAGCAAGCATCTTTTAATTTCATGGCTGCTGTCACCATCTGCAGTGATTTTGGAGCCCAAAAGAATACTCTCACTGTTTCCATTGTTTCCTCATCTATTTGCCATGAAGTGATGGGACCGGATGCCATGATCTTAGTTTTCTGAATGTTGAGCTTTAAGCCAACTTTTTCACTCTCCACTTTCATTTTCATCAAGAGGCTCTTTAGTTCCTCTTCACTTTCTGCCATAAGGGTGGTGTCATCTGCATATCTGAGGATATTGATATTTCTCCCAGCAATCTTGATTCCAGCTTGTGCTTCATCCAGTCCAGCATTTCTCATGATGTACTCTGCATATAAGTCAAATAAGCAGGGTGACAATATACAGCCTTGACATCCTCCTTTCCCGATTTGGAACCAGTCTGTTGTTCTGTGTCCAGTTCAAACTGCTGCTTCTTGACCTGCATATGGATTTCTGAGGAGGTAGGTCAAGTGGTCTGTTATTTCCATCTCTTTAAGAATTTTCCAGTTTGTTTTGATCCACACATCTTTATGCAATTAATTAAACAACTTAGATGAAATGGGTACATCCACTATAAAACACAACTTATTAAAACTAACACAAGAAAAAAAAAAACAGTCTGTAAAGATGCAAGGATGAGTTCAATGATGTGTAGAATAACTTTTTGAATTGACTATTGAATAAAGCTATAATTAGAAGCAAAAAAAAAAAAAACCTAACAAGAAAAAATAAGTTTTTTAAAATGAAATCTTTTCATTTTCAAACTAAATACCCCCACACCCACACACAAAGTAAACCCCAATCACAAATGCTTTCATTGGTGAAGTCTTCTAAACATTTAAGAAGAAATAATGGCAATCTTACCTAAACTCTTTCAGAGTTTAAAGAAAGGGGAAAATTTTAAATGCATTCTGTGAGGTCAACATAACCGTGACACCAAAACACTATAAAGCCACGACGAGAAAAGAAAACTTTCAGCCAGTCTTTCTCATAAAGAAAAAATGATTATTATTTCTTTAAAAAAGCAAAATTTTTCTAAGAAATTTCATGGGTTCCTATCTATTTTGTTCAGTTAGACTAATTTGTAAGTACATATAATGACTCTAAGAAATATTTCAGTTTTTTAAACTGAAATCTTGCATATAAAAAGAAGGTGTCTACAATTTACCCAGTTCCACCAAAGAATATATTTGTGACCCTAGAACAAAATTAACCGTAATTCCTCTTTGTAGAACAAACCTATCTTTTGGTCTATTTAAAGAAAAGAATTGACAGAGAGCTGTAGGTTCAAGATGGCGGGCGCCGAATGGCGGCCCGGGCGATGGTGAGCTGTGGCAGACATTTTAAAAAAAAAAAAAAAAGAAAGAAAAGAAAAGAATTAATTAAGAGAGTACAATGACATCAGCCCAGCTCAGAACTTACTTGCGTGACAGATCTCTGCTAACATAAATGATAACAGTGAGGTCATTCCCAGTCGTATCCTTTTTTTGGCTGTGCTGCGATGTTGTTGTTGCATGCGGGCTTTCTCTAGCTGTGGCAGGCGGGGGCTACTCTCCAGCTGCAGTGCGCGGGTGTCTCATTGCAGCGGCCTCTCTCGTTGGGGAGCAGGGACTCTGAGCACGCAGGCTTTCGTAGTTGCAGCACGTGGGCTCAGCAGTCGTGGCACACGAGCTTAGTTGCCCTGAGACGTGTGGAATCTTCTGGGACCAGGGTTTGAACCCGTGTCCCCTGCATTAGAATGCAGACTCTTAACCACTGGACCACCAGGGAAGTACCCCCTCGTTGTATCCTCGTGATAAGTTTAAGGTAAAAGCAAGCATACACTTTCATCGAGGCATACTTGTCCCATTAGGCAACAAATCCTAGTGATAAAGAGCTGTGATGGTTTTAGACAACGAGTAACACATCACTTCAAGTTATTTTTATATAATATACTATTTTAAAAAAGATTGTAGTTTGCTATTTCCTTGCCTGGAAAAGTTATGATATTTCTGTGTGCCATTTTATTAATTTCAGAGCCTCTAAATTGTGTTGACTTTGATTTGGCCATTTTGGAACACAGACCAGTCAAGCTAATCTATTAGCATTGTGGCTAAGTCATCAGTTTGGGCTGATTTAGTTTATTGAATTGCCTCATAGGTGCTTACAAACAAGTTGATGGCAACGGTAAAGGCACTGAGACCTAAACATGAGCATCACCTGTAAACTTGTTAGAAAGGCATGCTCTCTCGTTCACACCCATCAGATCAGAAACCAAGTCAGAAACAGCCATCTGGGCTTTACCTACAATTGTCTTCTTCGCAGGGGTATGAATACAATTGTTTATAGACTTGAGCATAAACTCTAAACACATTGGCTTTAACTCTACTTTCTCACTCAAGAACAGTTATCAGAACCTATCCTGGAAGAATAAGGGTCATAAAAACGCTGGGCTCTGGGTTTAGCTGAGAGATATTGGTAAAGTCTCTATACCTTTCTGTGCCTCAATTTTCTTATCTGTTAAAAGGGAAACAAGAACTGCTCCTGCCTCATGGGGTTGTGAGGATTAAATGGAAGAAAATATATACAGAACATTCTTAGGATAGGGCATGGCACATAGTCCTAAATAAATGTTATCAATTATTAATAGCATTGATACCATTCAATCAAAGTAAACCATTTATAAATTTCATTTTACAATTGATATGTCAGATGGAACCCTTTTGATAGCAAGTGACAGAATCTCAGAGCTAGATTAGGCAAAAAGGAGAGAAACTACTTGTGTGTGGAACAAACTGGAAAAGATAGCATGAATCGGCGTCAAGAATGAAAGCAACCAGGGCCTCAAATGCACTCAGGACCCTCACTCTCTGTCCGCCTCCTGCATCACCTGCGTTCTCTTAGCCAACAAGACGAGCTTCTTTCATTGGTCAGGGAACACAGGCACCAAGTGCTTCTACTTGTACAGCCTCACCACCTTGCAACCAGAGAGATGATTCGCTGCCCTGAAGCACTCCACGGATGGGCAAGGCCCGGCCTGCATCGTTGCCTTCCTTGGGACCAGTTTCTCTGGCCAGAGGAGGGCTGCTTCCCACTCTCCCGCCACACTCGGCAGTGGCACCAGCCCACCGCAAGTCTTGCTGAGGATTTGTATCCCTTGAAGGTAAGCCCTGAGCAGCCTTCTTGAGCCCTCTGGCCGGAGGGAAGTAACCAACCATTTCATTCCTTCTTCCTGTTGTTGCTGTCGCCCTGACCGTTTCACAGCTTGGTTCTTGATGAGTGTCCCATCTTTCAGAGCTTTTGTTGAGTTTGACCCCAGGCTGAACACAGGACGTGTGTTTATTTTACCTGACAAAGTACCCATGGCTGAAAGGTTTGGCGCTCTGGCGTACTGTACTTGCTCCCCCTCCAGATGGGGCTGTAATTATAATTTAACTGTCTGGGCCCAACGTAAGGTGAGGAAAAGATATATTAGGTTTGCACACATGTTATTCTCCTACCCCCACTCACCTCCACATTTCATATGCAGCCACCTTTCGGGGGGAGGTGTGCGTGTATGTGTGTGTGTACACACAGTCGCGTTACAATTCTCATTTTGCAAAGTTTATGCAAAAACCAAACACCTGGGTTCAGAGTTTCCTAAAGGAGTCATCTGAAGTAGGTGCTTTATGCCAAAATGTCACAAAGATTTATGTGCTTTCATTTGTGCATTAAATTGAGGACAGGTGGGAGAATGCTCAAGCCTGAGAAAAGCTGAGAGCTCGTTTCTCCCTGAGAAGAGAGATGGCTGTTAGGACTACTGCTGGTTCAGATACAATAGATATAGATTTTTTTTTTTTTTTTTAAAGAGGGGGCAGGTCTTGTGTTTGAAAAGCAATATTTCAGCAGTCAAATCATTACCCCTGCGATCATGTTTCTCACAAATGGGAACCCTGGACTGGGATCCCAAGGTGAGTCCTGCCCCCAGTTCAAACAGAGCAGGCAGTAACCTCCCCGAACAGTCAGGAAAATGGCCCAGCCTCCATTCAAGCTCGCAGAGAAAGGGTCTCTGGAATTGAGGGAAATGGCATCCTCAACACATTCCATTTTAATGGCTTGCAACAGAGTCGGTTACACATATGTAACCACTCATTTTTTAATTTGATTCTTGTTTCAAACACCTTTTCAGGACCCAATACATCTAAAAAATGTCATCACTTGGTAGGTTGCTACTCTGTGCCTGGCCTTGGAATCAGTGATTCGGTGTGCTGAGTATTCACCTGGATTCGAAACAGTGTGAATTTGCATTTGAGAAAGGGAATAATACTTTGTGGCAAACACAGGCAAGCCAGATTGCTCACAGAGAGAGATGAGAGCTGAACTTGGAAGCCTGATGGTCAGCCTCCCTGCGAGGGACACAGCTTGTCCCTGGGGTGACCTGGAGACATGCTGAATACATCAGAATTGTTCAGTACACTCAGTCCCTTTGAGGTTCAAGCTGAGCTTCTGAATCAAGTATTTATCAAACCATTGACTTGTTTCTGAAGCAGGACTTTTCTATTTGGAAACCAGAGCTGTGTTCACACTGAGGGGCAGAGGACATACAATTAGTCTCTGTTTTCGTATGACTTCACTCAATTACATGGATACAAATGAAATTTGAAACCTCCTAATGATTTCTGATTTTTTTCTGTGTAGGCAATTACTTAAATTCTAGTGATCTGTCATTTTAGATGACCACTAAATATAATAACTAGATAGTAAGAAATGCTCAAGAGGCAATGGGGAAAGTGTTCCGATAAAATACCCTGTAACTCCCAGACATTTTTTGTCTCACTGTATTTAGCAGCTCAGCTTGTGATATGTGTGCTTTTGTGGGGTGAAAGCTATGACTGTTGAAGGGAGTTAGATAAAGGAAAACATTTCATAAATTGGAGATAAATGGTGTTAATAGTCCAATAAGATAAATGCTTGTCTTTTAAAGCTGAATTCCAGAAGAAATTGCAACATAGGAACTGACACATTTTTCTTCTATGCCAGAAGAACACACTATCTGGTATATGATTGAAGACTGGTGTATGATAGCCTGAACAATATTGAGATGACACTATTTAATTCCTAAAGTATGTACCTTTTTTTCTTGTATTTTTAGCAAAAAAATTGGGGCTTGGTGGAGTTTGGGGTTTGTTTTTAGTTTTTGTTGAAATATGGTTGAGATACAATGTCGTGTTTCAGATATATAGAAAAGTCATTCAGCTATGTGTGTGTATATATATATGACTATATTTATATATATGTTTTTACATTCTCTTCCATTAGAGTTTATTACAAGATATTGAGTATAGTTCCTGTGTTATCAGTAGGTCCTTGTTGGTTTTGTATTTTATATATAATAGTTTGTCTATTTTAATGCAAGACTCCTAATACATCCCTCTCCCTTCCACCCCTTTGGTAACCATAAGGTTTTTTTCTGTCTGTGAGTCTATTTCTGTTTTGTATATAAGCTCATTTGTATCATTTTTTAGATTCTACATATAAATAGCATCATATATGTGTCTTCCTCTCTCTAATTTACTTCATTTAGTATGATTATCTCTAGATCCATTCATGTTGCTGCAAATGGCATTATTTCATTCTTTTTTATGGCTGAGTAATACTCCATTGTGTGTGTGTGTGTGTGTGTGTGTGTGTGTGTGTGTGTGTGTATACCCAAACCACATCTTGTTTATCCATTTATCTTTTGATAGCCACTCCTAGGTTGCCTTCATGTATTGGCCATTGTAAATAGTGCTGCTATGAACTTTGGGGTACATGTCTTGACTATCATAAATAATGCTACAGAGACACTGGGGTGTGTGTATCTTTTCAAATTATGGTTTTCTCTGGAATATTCCCAGAGGTGGAATTGCTGCATCATTCAGTAGCTCTATTTTTAATTTTCAAAGGAACTTCCATACTGTTCTCCATAGTGGCTATATCAAATTATATTCCCAACAGTAGTGTAGGAGGGCTCCTTTTTTCCCACACCCTCTCAAGCATTTATTGTTTGTAGACTTTTTGATGTTGGCCATTCTGACTAGTGTGAGATGGTACTTCATTGTAGGTTTGATTTGCATTTCTCTAATAATTAGCGATGTGGTGAATTTTTTTGGCTGCCTGTATGTCTTTGGAGTAAGTCTTTTCAGATCTTCTCCCCATGTTTTTGATTGGGTTGTTTGGTTTTTTATGTTGAGTCATATGAGCTGATTGTATATTTTGGAGATTAACCCCTTGTCAGTTTCTTCATTTCCAATATTTTCTCCCATTCTATAGGTTGTGTTTTTATGTATGGTTTCCTTTGCTGTTGTGTGTGTGTGTGTGTGTGTGTGTGTGTGTGTGTGAGATATTAGAGAATGTTCTACTTTCACTTTCACACGTTCATTTTCCCAGTGCCACATACTCAATAGACTTTTGTCCATTGTATATTCTTGCCTCCTTTGTCAGATTATTTGACCATATGTGTGAGTTTATTTCTGAGCTTCCTATACCGTTGCATTGATCTACATTTCTATTTTTGTGCCAGTCCTGTACTGTTTTGATAATTGTAACTTTTCGTGTAGTCTGAAGTCAGGGAGCCTGATTCCTCCAGTTCCATTTTTCTTTCTCAAGATTACTTTGGCTATTAAGGGTCTTTTACATTTTCTGTGCAAAATTTAAAATTTCACTTCTGGGTGACAATATTCCAAAGTTATTTTATAATTTAAAAATAAATTCTAGTCTCTACAGATTAAAAAATTAAGCCTTAAAAGAGAGCCCTGCCTTAAATTTGCAGTTTTCCTCAACAATAGATTTTAACCATTTTTGAGAGGTGCGACCCAAACGTGCAAATAAGTTGCTTCCAGTGTCAGTGAATTCCCAGACTGCCTACCCCCCGTTTCCAGATGCCGTACTGGGCGGTGGAGTCAGGCTACTGTCCCCAGCTCTGTGCTTGGCCCGTTCATTACTGTCTCTCACTTTATCCAAATAACAGTTCTCAGAGGATACGCTCTCTCTGTCCAGGTCATGCTCACTTCAAGCCAGGGTCTCTGGGCAGGCCTGAGAACCCAGGTCTGACTGCTGCCAACTCAGACAGAAGGTTTTATCAATACTTTCTTTGCTTCCTACACCCTGATTCTGGATCTCTAGAAACACCTTCCCAGGTGAGACCATAGTTGAGGTCACACTATGTCTTGCCTGGTAGGCTGATTGGCAGAGTGTGAAGTACATTTTTCCAGGAAAAATGGCCAGAGTTGTCTGGGTTCCCACTCCATATCTCCACAAAATCTGGTGGGTGGAGAGTGCTGGCACTTAACCTCCATTCATCACAAGGTCTCCATGAGAATATTCACTGGGACTTCTTTGGGATGAATTTTCCAGTATCACAACATTACCAGAAACATGCTGTCCCAAACCTCTGGCACCAGTGACGCCCCAGTTTCCTAATCATTGGCAGTGAACCCCACCATGACTTAAATAATAAAGCAAGACCTATTAGCATTGATTTTGTACCAGGCACTTCACAAATAGTGATTTATTACATCTGCAAAACAGTCCTTTTACGTAGATGCTATAATTCTACACTTGTCATCACTGAGGAACCCGACACAGGTTTGCTTTTTTGTTTTTGTTTTTTTTTTTTTTTTGGGGGGGGGCTTGTATTTTTTAGTTTGCTTGTGGTGCCAGCCAGTAAAGTATGGAACCAGTACTCAAATCCCAGCTCTGAGTCCAAGCTCTTACCACTTGACTCCACTGAGCAATGAGAAAAGAAATGCACACACAAACAAACAAACATACCTATATATCTTAAGAATCTTGACCAATTTTTAAATTTCACTTACTGATGCAAATATGCAGTCAAGACAATAGGGAACACCCATTCAGTTGATAGGACTTGGAGTTTGAGAAGGCAGCCAGAAGGTGTAGAAGGGAGGAGAGCCAGAGACTGCCATGGACTCAGCCCTGAAGAAGAGCCACAGAAGGTCAGCTTCTCGTCTTTGTCTGCCACCAACATGGCAAGGTGTCATGGGATCACTGAAGAGGAGGGTTTGGTAGAAGCCAAAGGGTGATTCCAGACTGTGAGGAATGAGAAGACAAAGCGGGGATGCCATGTGATTCCACTCAGCTGCAGCCAGAGTGTCCAGAATGGCTCACAACCGAATGGGGGGCATAAGTTGGAGACTGTTCCTTTTTACATACTCAGTTCAGTTTAGTCGCTCAGTCATGTCTGACTCTTTGCGACCCCATGAACTGCAGCACGCCAGGCCACCCTGTCCATCACCAACTCCCAGAGTTCACTCAGACTCACGTCCATCGAGTTGGTGATGCCATCCAGCCATTTCATCCTCTGTCTTTCCTTCTCCTTCTGCCCCCAATCCCTCCCAGCATCAGAGTCTTTTCCAATGAGTCAACTATTGGCATGAGGTGGCCAAAGTACTGGAGTTTCAGCTTTAGCATCATTCCTTCCAAAGAAATCCCAGGGCTGATCTCCTTTAGAATGGACTGGTTGGATCTCCTTGCAGTCCAAGGGACTCTCAAGAGTCTTCTCCAACACCACAGTTCAAAAGCATCAATTCTTCGGCACTCAGCTTTCTTCACAGTCCAACTCTCACATCCATACATGACCACAGGAAAAACCATAGCCTTGACTAGACGAACCTTTGTTGGCAAGGTAGTGTCTCTGCTTTTGAATATGCTATCTAGGTTGGTCATAACTTTTCTTCCAAGGAGTAAGCGTCTTTTAATTTCATGGCTGCAGTCACCATCTGCAGTGATTTTGGACCCCCCAAAAATAAAGTCTGACACTGTTTCCACTGTTTCCCCATCTGTTTCCCATGAGATGATGGTACCAGATGCCATGATCTTAGTTTTCTGAATGTTGAGCTTTAAGCCAACTTTTTCACTCTCCTCTTTCACTTTCATCAAGAGGCTTGTAGTTCCTCTTCACTTTCTGCCATAAGGGTGGTATCATCTGCATATTTGAGGTTATTGATATTTCTCCTGGCAATCTTGATTCCAGCTTGTGCTTCTTCCAGCCCAGCGTTTCTCATGATGTACTCTGCATAGAAGTTAAATAAACACGGTGACAATATACAGCCTTGACGTACTCCTTTTCCTATTTGGAACCAATCTGTTGTTCCATGTCCAGTTCTAACTGTTGCTTCCTGACCTGCATACAGGTTTCTCAAGAGGCAGATCAGGTGGTCTGGTAGTCCCATCTCTTTCAGAATTTTCCACAGTTTATTGTGATCCACACAGTCAAAGGCTTTGGCATAGTCAATAAAGCAGAAATAGATGTTTTTCTGGAACTTTCTTGCTTTTTCCATGATCAAGTGGATGTTGGCAGTTTGATCTCTGGTTCCTCTGCCTTTTCTAAAACCAGCTTGAACATCAGGAAGTTCACGGTTCACATATTACTGAAGCCTGGCTTGGAGAATTTTGAGCATTACTTTACTAGTGTGTGAGATGAGTGCAATTGTGTGGTAGTTTGAGCATTCTTTGGCATTGCCTTTCTTTGGGATTGGAATGAAAACTGACCTTTTCCAGTCCTGTGGCCACTGCTGAGTTTTCCACATTTGCTGGCATATTGAGTGCAGCACTTTCACAGCATCATCTTTCAGGATTTGGAATAGCTCAACTGGAATTCCATCACCTCCACTAGCTTTGTTCGTAGTGATGCTTTCTAAGGCCCACTTGGCTTCACATTCCAGAATATCTGGCTCTAGGTGAGTGATCACACCATTGTTATTATCTTCGTCGTGAAGATCTTTTTTGTACACTTCTTCTGTGTATTCTTGCCACCTCTTCTAAATATCTTCTGCTTCTCTTAGGTCCATACCATTTCTGTCCTTTATCGAGCCCATCTTTGCATGAAATGTTCCCTTTTTATCTCTAATTTTCTTGAAGAGATCTCTAGTCTTTCCCATTCTGTTGTTTTCCTCTATTTCTTTGCATTGATCGCTGAGGAAGGCTTTCTTATCTCTTCTTGCTATTCTTTGGAACTCTGCATTCAGATGCTTATATCTTTCCTTTTGTCCTTTGCTTTTCACTTCTCTTCTTTTCACAGCTATTTGTAAGGCCTCCCAGACAGCCATTTTGCTTTTTTGCATTTCTTTCATACTCAGGTCCTGTTCTATGTCTACGCGCGTGCCTGGATATCACTTTATACGGTAAGGCTTGCGTCAGGGGGCTTAGTTCTAAAGTCTGCAAGGCCAGACATGACCAGACTTGACCTTGCCCTGTGCATCCGTGAAGCTGACACACGCAGACTGTCCCTCTGTCAGTGAGGGAAGCACACCAGCCTGCCCACCAGTAAGGAAAGAAGTGTCCATTCCTTCAGTGGAGCACCCCAGAAAGTGCTTGGCTTGGATTTAAGGGCCATGTTGTTCAAACAATATAGATACTTCAATAGCAGAATTGCTGTATTTTTAAATAGGCAGATGCTTGTACCAGGAGATACACTAGGGAACTAGAACAGAGAAAGGAAACACCAGATTCCTTTTTCCCAATGCATGACCATTCAAGGAATAACCCAGCTGAAGGAAATGGTACCCAGAATTGATCTGGGTGGGTTTGGTTCCATTTGACTACACTGAGCATGCACAAGGGGGATCCCATTGATACGCTCATAGGCAAGGCTGTTGGTTACTCTTACAGATTGGGGTTCTTGGCTGGCCAGTGGAGGTTCTAACTGGTCAGTACTCAAAGTACCCTGCTGTACCAGTTTAAAATTTTAACTGTCACTCTCCAAATGCACAGGCACACAGGCCTGCCCATATTTACCTCTCTATTGTGGTAGCGTCAGTATTATGTCTGGACGCCTTAGCTTTAAGGGTATGTTTATATATCCTCCAAAGCCTGGTTCCAACGCTACCTCTCCTGGGGAACCTCTCCTGCTTCTCTACAACCAGCATGATCTCTCCTTCCTCTTATGACTTCTGCTGTGTCTTCTACTTTGCTTTTTATTATCACAGTGACTGGAGATCTGACATCCTACTTAGGACATGACTCATGGATCCCTAGTGACCCCATTTTCAAGAACATCAGAAAATCACCTTTTACAAAGTCGGAGTTCAGTACATCTTCCATAGAAAATAAAAGTGAAGAATAAGTGATTTCATTAATGTGTATGAACCAGAGAGCTGTGAGAAAAAATATATGTGTGAAAATACTAGCTATATTAGCATGAAATGCATTTATCTTTCAAGGATTTAATGTGACCAAACTATTCCTGTCTGTGTCCCCCAGCCTCTCCTTTTAATCCCCTAATTCCAACTGCCAGTATCACAAGGCAGAAGGGAAAACCCTTGAGTGACAAAGGAAATAAGAAACTTGGAATTTGGAATCTGGTCCTGGTAGAGATGGGAGATTTTCAGTCAGTAGCGCCTACCTATTACTTTTTCTCTTAACAAAAAGAGAGTGCCAAAGCCACCCTCTGCACTCTCTCCCTTCTTACTCTTCGTTTCCCTGCTTGCTCACTGTCTATGTTCTTTCTAATTTACAAATTACTCTGATATCCTATTATTGTTGTTTAGTTGCTAAGTCCTGTCTGACTCTCTGCAACCCCATGGACTGCAACACGCCAGGCTCCTCTGCCCTCTGCTATCTCCCAGAGTTTGCTTAAATTCATGTCAGTTGAGTCAGTGATGCTATCTAACCATCTCATCCTCTGCCGCCCTCTTCTTTTGCTTTCAATCTGTGCCAGCATCAGGGTCTTTTCCAATGAGTCAGCTCTTCACATCAGGTGGCCAAAGTAGTGGAGCTTCAGCTTCAGCATCAGTCCTTCCAGTGAATAGTCAGGATTGATTTCCTTTAGGATTGATGGGTTTGATCTCCTTGCAGTCCAAGGGACTCTCAAGAGTCTTCTCCAGCACCACATTGTGAAAGCATCAATTCTTGGTGTCTAGCCTTCTTTATGGTCCAGCTCTCACATGCACTTCCGTACCTTACTACTGGAAAAACCATAGCTTTGACTAGATGTCTTTATTGGCAAAGTGACGTCTTTGCTTTTTAATACACTGTCTAGGTTTGTCATAGCTTTCCTTCCAAGGAGCAAGCATCTTTTCATTTTATGGCTGCAGTCACTGTCTGCAGTGATTTTGGAGTCCAAGAAAATAAAACTAGTATTCTACCAAGAAGTCACTACTTCCTATGGGCACATTATGGTGCCTTCAATTACGTGAAATTCCATCACCACCTTCCTTTGTGGAAGTCTAAGGTGCCAGAGCCAGGCCCACCTTTCCCAGATCCAGCATAGACTGGGCCAGGCTCTTTTCTTGGACCTTGAACCTTGTTCTCAGGGGTCAGGCCTCAGACTAGCAACCCTGTTTGACCAGGCTGACCTGACTGTGGCTTCAGTTCCCTTCCTGCTCCCATCTTCCTGACCCTCCCACCGGCCCTTGGTGCCTGTCCACCTTGACAGCTTCCCAGTCTTCTTTCTGTGAGTCCCCAGTAGCCTCTGAATAAATGCCCCAAGGTTTCCGTTAGCCAAAACCAGTTTACATTGCTAGCAACCAATACTTCTAACTGAGAGGCTTCAGAAAGAAATGTTCTGTACATGCTCTGATTCCACATGCACTGAGATAGTTTCAACCACTGCAGACAACATCATGGAGCTGATAACCAGTCTCGTCGGTGGCAAAAACTGGTGGTAGGTTATGTCTTTAGGGAAAACTTGCCCTCCTGCCAGCCTGAATCTAGTCACCTCCCAACATCGCCTGCCTGTTGTGTGGGGTATCTCCTTGCAAACAGTTTAAAAGATGACTCAAATGAAAATATCCACCCCCTCCACACACACACACACACAGCAACTACTTCGACCATTTCATCAAAAACGAAAGTTTTTTGCATCATGCTATCATGGACCAATCCATCCACTAAAGATAATGAGTTTGTTTTGCTAATGAACTGACTCTCACTAGATCCCCTTGGGAAAGCCCCATTACTATTACTTAACTACCTTTAGGGGAATATTGAAAATGACTCCATTCAATTGGATATAACTGGTTAAAGTAGCCAAATCAAAGCTTCAGAGTTCCAACGCAAATATTGCTTTTTTGGTTCTTATACACATAATTACATATGATTTACAGTGACGCACAAGATTTCCAGAAATAAAAGCAGAAATCTTCGTTGAAAATTTTATCCAATCCAGAAAAAATATACACAGGCAACAGAAGACAGATGTCACGATCATGGGACACGTGAGGCTGGAAAAGGTTCGCTGAAAGCATCTTCATCGTCCCCTGAAATTCCATAAAGGCAGGAAAGCAAAATCTTGGCGGTATCCAGGGCATAAAGGAAGTTCTCAGAGGCTTTGAGACCTTCTGTATTGCTCTAAACACCTCTCCCTGTGATCCCATGATTAGAAACCACTCCCCACAGCAGGAAGCTACCTGTAGAAAAGCAAGCTCAAGGGAGGGTGGCAGGGGGAGGACCAAACCATCTGGGGTCTTGCAGAAGCTCTCCTGGTGAGCAGCTACAGTGGGAAATATACCACAGAAGTGCAGGGAACTCCAGTGGCCACATCAGCGTCCAGAGGCTGGGGGATTGCAGGTCAGGCCCTGGGCTCTAGGGAAGGTGGGAGGGGAGGGTATCGTGTTGACTCATAAGGGAAGGTTAAGCAACCAACTATTAAACAGCTTATCTGAGCTGAACTTGTGAACTGCTAAGGCTTCCCCATCCTGGGTAATAATAGCTGTGCACAATTACCGGCTCTAAGTAACAGCCGTCGTTGAAAGGAAAGCGGCCCAAAACACTGATTGGGGTTTTTGCAAGGATTTGTGGGTGAAGTCAGCTTCATGTGGTTGACCCTGGGCATCCTCTTCTGCATCATCACCTTTGTAAAGAGTAAAGGAGATGCCCCACCAACCTCAGACAAACAGAATTACTGCTCTGGGGGGATCCCCTTTCTGGAAGGAGATGCTCATACCCCATCTCCCAATCTACATAGACATATAAGAGGTCTCTGCCTTTGATGGGGGGCGTAAAAGCTCCCTGTTCTTGGGTCCTTGCACGCGTCTTCAGTCACTTCACATCCCTCTTCCTCTCACACCTGTGGCAAACCTACCACTCAGCCTTCAGCCACTCCCCAGACCTTTTCCTCTTTCCCACCTCAGCATTTTTGGGTTCGCTGTTCCTCTACCTCGAATGTTTTGTCTCATGACCAGCTTCTCTCTCGGTGCTCCATTTAAATGGCAGCTCTCACAGAGAACACATCCCTGGAGACTGTCTTGAGTGGTGCCCACCTTGCTGTCTTCTAGAGCAGGCTCAACAAATTATGGCCCAAGGGTGAAGTCTGGTGGGCCACCTGCTTTTGTAAATAAAGTTTTATTGGAACACAGCCATGCCGATTACTCATCATCTGTGGTTGCTCTCACTCTGCAATGGGAGAGAGATCATATGGCCTCCAAAGTCGAAAATATTTACTACCTGGCCCTTTAGAGGAGATGTTTGCTACTATTCCATAGATTGATCACAGTCTATAATTATTTTCTACACTACCCATGTATTATTATTGTCACTCAAAGTGTGAGTCCAGGTATGAAGGATCTTGTCTGTTTTATCCCCAACACTGAGTGCATTGCCTGGCACACAGATTAGATACATTACTCAGACTAAGCAGGGATCACTACTCCTGTTCTCAAGATGGAAATGTATTTGTGCCTGAGTGGTTTCACTGGAGGCTACTAATATTCTTTTGCTGTAGTTTTGGTTGATTTAGAGTCTGTGTCCCCAACTGGAGTGTGAGCCCTCAGACGCCAGTTGCCATTTTCATCCTGCTTTGGACACCATAGTGTCAACAGCACCCTGAGCAGTGCCTAGCACCTAGTGAGAGCTCAGGAAAATGTGCTGAGTGACTGAACAAACGGGTGAATGGATGTCCTTAGCCTTAGAGGTAGGTGTTTCTGACTGTATTCTAGAGTTAGAAGGTACATAGTAAGCATGACTACATTCATAAGGAACCTGCGTCTATATTGTTTCTCAGAATCATATGGTCATATTCCAGTTATTCTTTCAATAGAGGACTGCTCTTGCTCTGGAAATCCTGAATGCAAATAGTTCAGACACCCATTCTGTTTGGATGAAAATCACCGACTCCTATGTAGCTGTGACCAATGATCTTTACCAATGGGGGTGGGTTTCAGTTTTACTAAATCCATCCATTCTCCCTTTGAAAGGAGAGGAATTAGGCATGGTTAGGGGAACATTACACACATTATGAATCTCAGACCCGAGCTTGAACCTACCGCTTACTGGTTATATGACCTGGGAATAAATCCAGTAATTTCCTCAAGCCTAAGTGTGCCCATTCATTAAAAAGCAACACAAATATCAACCTTCCTGAACTGTTTTGAGACTACCACGAGATATGAGCCAGAATGTGTAAAGTATGACACACTGTAGGTCCGTAAGGAGCTGTTCATGTCATCATCAGCATCATCAATAATAATAACTTCAGGACAGAGTTGGTGTTCAAATAACTAGCATGATATAGGACTAGCATAGAATAGTGCAGAGTGTGAATTTGGGAGCTAAACTAGCAAAGCACAAATCCCAGTTCTGCCGTTTACTAGCTGTCTGACCTTAGGTAGGTTGTGATTGTTGCTTTTATCACTACTGTTGTCACTAGTTTTACTCCTCACGCCCCCTGAGAGCTTTCTCTGCAAATTTCAGGCATAATCTCACAGCTGAAATGGGGATGCCACTGGGGATAAAATATGGGTCAGATTCTGATTAAATATCTCAGGACCTTTCCTCTAAACCATCTTCAACCGGGAGCTGGTTCTGTATCACTTTCTGCCCAACTGTTTCTTTCAATGATTTTTAGGAATCTGACCAAAATATATGAAAAGAAGTTATGTACAAAGTGAGCTCAAGGCATCAGCAGTTGGTCTGTGAAAAACATGAAGAAGTTAGTCAAAGGATAGAAACCTTTTTTCTAAGTGGCAGCACTCCCACCAGTCAACAAGACAGACCTCACTCCCTCCCCAAGATGACACTAGAAGTTTGAACCTGGCTGACCCTCGCTTGAGAGGGGAGCATGAGAGGACGTGCTTAGGCGATTCTTCTTTAAATGGTCTCTTTCTTCCCATCTTTGGAGTCAAGGCCAGTGACTAGATTTTCTTAAGGAACAGGCTCCAACCTTGAGATACTTTTTGACTCAGCCAGAGATGAATCTCCCGGTATCACACACTTTTAATCAACATCACCACTATAACCTTGGCCATAGTAAGCTGACCTTAGGAATTTTTTCCATTCTTTTGGGATCCACTTAAATCTTTTCAGCTTGAGTGACACTCTGAGCAAGTTTTCGTGAATGAGACAAGTGGTAAATATGCCTGAATCACATGCCTAATCAGAGTATACATATTTTTTCATTTATGCTGCCATAAGCCTTTTTTATTAATGTATTTCATCAGTATGAGGATTATTATTAGATATTACTGTTTCTAAACTTTATCCTAAGGATAAGGCAAGCAGGAATTTGCTTCCAAAGCAACTTACTGTTTCTACCTTTTAATAATTGAAGGTTTTAGTACAGTGATTTATTCTTAAGCCTCTCGATAATCCCAGCAACTCTAGGTGTCAGAAAATGGAAGGCAAGCCGCCTGCATTTTGCCGTATATCCAAGACATTGCATTAATGGAAGTTAGCTAAACTAAAGGCCATTTCAAAACGGGAGAATAAGACGTGGGCAAACCAAGGATCCCACATAAATCTTTCTCTGGAACCAGGAAATGAGCATCTAGTTGAAAAATGTGCCTGTTTTTCTCTCTCCACACCCCTTCCTACCATCTCAATGTTACTTTAAGACTTAGCCCTAAATAACTGAAGCATGGGATAGAGCCACAAAATATAGGCAGCGAAAAATCGTTGCTGGAGCACCCGAATCAAGCTAATCCCTTTAATGCTGACGATGGCACCATTTTTGTCACCACCCTCTCAGAGCCTGACAGAGATGGGGAGTTGGTGGGAATTTCAAGACCAAATAAAGACCCCTCTTGGGTGTAAAAAATCATCAGCCCCAGGCACTTGTGAAGCCTCGACCCCAGGCAAGCCGAAGAGACAGTATACATTTTTCAGATGGGGTACTGCTCTCGTAGGCAGTCAGAACATAGCTATCCGTTGCCAGAAACCATTCATCAGACTCTGCAGAAAAGGCTGTCAGCTCAGCCTACAGGCCTCAAGCCAGCCTGTCAGGATCCAGGCTAACAGCCAGAGTGTCAGGGGCTGCGGCTGGTAGCCAACCAGAACTTTGATGTCGAAGGGTTGGCCAGCTCGTGAGGGTGGCCAATGGGCTCTGAAACCATATACTCTGCTCAGAGGTCACGAGTTCTGAAAGCAAGCTGGCCGTTAGAGTATCTCTAATAAAGATAGAGGTAGACATTTTATATTGTTAAAAAAAAATTGTTCAAATTATTTCAGTATTTGTTTTGATTTAAATTTCCATTACACATGCTTTTCATTATGCAACTCAATTAGTATATAAAAGATTTTTCTGTTTAAAATGTTTAAATGAACATAATTGTTCAATTTGGAAAGATTACAATGCTTTTATTTAATTAACACTGCAATAAATACATCATTCTGTAATGAACCCCATACTTTTAGGCCATTAACCATTCAATAAATTTGCAATATGGAAGGTTCTTTATGGAGAAGAAGATAAATAAAGCTATTTAAATGAATGTACGACAGCTATGATGCTAAGCAGCAAATTATAGCTTTTTGCTTCTCATCCACGGGAGTTGTACCTTGATTACAAACATATGCAAGTGTAATAAACAGCATATATTTCAATTACTATTTTGAACAAGAGGTATACTGGATGTTAAAGAAAAATTCTGCACCGGTGGTGCCAGCTCCACTCCACGCCATCTTCTCAATCAGAAGTTCTTCCGGTACTGGTCCAAAGGCTCATCTGTTGTTTGCCTTATCAATCCAGGCCTGGGACTGCCAGAACAAAAATAATCTACATCCAGCAGGCAGCCTCTCAGAACTGGCTGGTTCTACCAGAGATCACGAAATTCAAGTCACTCCCCTCAGGCAATGCTCCTTGATACACAGGATCATGACTTGCTCCCTTCCAATGGCGACAGGTCCCAACAGGTCACCAAGCAGCCAAGGGTAAGTCCACCAAAGCAAAGAGCTTCCAGACCCTGTCCTCTCTTGCCTTCTCCCCATCCTGCGTATCAACTATGCTTAAAAGAACAAGCTTTCCGTGTATTTCTCCCTTTTCCCTCATCGAAATACCTTCAGCACCTTTGAAATCCTGTAAGGTTGGCCTACACGGCAGGTGCTGATTAGCCCAGATTTCAGATAAAGCCTCTTAGGCTTCAAGAGGTTAAGCATTAACATAAAGGCCCAGGGCCAAGATTTCGTCTCCTATCCAATGCTCCTTATTAGTATTGTTGGCATAATAATTGGCTTCCATGGTAGCTCAGCTGGTAAACAGTCCTCCTGCAATGCGGAAGACTTGGGCTTGATCCCTGGGTTGGAAGATCCCCTGGAGGAGGGCATGGCAACCCACTCTAGTATTCTTGCCTGGAGAATTCCACGGGCAGAGGAGCCTGGTGGGCTACAATCCATGGGGTCGCACAGAGTCGGACACGACTTAGCAACTAAGCATTGTTACAGGCATAATATCACTAGTATCAGTAGTTAAACTCATGTAGTAACATTGAAGATAAGGACTGATACTGAGTGATAATCATGTAGCAGGGATTATTACACTGCATTGTATAGATGAGGAACCTGAAGCTTAGACATGTGAGGAACCTGGCCCTGGTTCACAGGAATAAAATGATGAAGTCAAGCCCAAGCTCTCCAGCTCCTGCAGGGGTTCTCTCTTCAAATGGCACCTGGAAAGGGCCCCCAGGGGCCATCCTTGGGCTTACTTGGTGTCCTTGCCTTTGCTCTGTTCCCTACTATATTCCTGTTGATTTGGGCCTCTTGCCAGGGTGTCCTAGAATGATCACAAATGGTGACTCCTCTTGACCTGTCTTCTCCTCAAACGTTAGGAAAGACAGTGGCCCACAAATCATGCAGTGGGAACCTCTCTTGGCATTCAACTAGCCATATTTGGCTTACCTGATCGAGAGCTTTGAGGAACAGAAGCCAGAGTCCATGTGGGTAGAGAGTGTACAAGCCTGTCTTATGCTTCATCTCTGGTACTTCTAGCTGTGCAAGCTCGAGCACATTACTTACCCTTTCTGTGTCTTATTTTCCTAAAGTACAAAATGTGAAGCATGATAATTCCTACCTTCATTGGTTATCTTGAGCTACAAATCAGATAACCTACATTTGCTTAGTATGTAGCATGTAGTAAATGCACAGTGCCTAGCATATAATAAGTGCTTAGCAGAGGACTCTGGGTTCCACATTACCAGTTCAGAGAAAATCTGAATAGTCCAACTATATAAACAATCCAAATATTTATTGAGCACCTATTGTTTATGGTTACTTCTGTAGGCATTTGGGATAGACAAATGACGTTTCTGCTCTGGTACTTTATAGTATGTGTGGGGGTGTAGAAAGATAAAAACAAGTAGACTAAATATATATACTTTGCAAAATTGTGGCAAAAAATAAGGAAAGGTGAAAGAATTAAGTGATGAGGCCAAAGTGAAGGCTGTTCAAAGAAGTGACATGTAGATTAAAGCCTAGATGAAGATTCAGGCGATGGGGCACATATCGTGGTGCCTGAGACACTGCAGGAAGTCGTCAGACACACAGTGGAGACTTAGCGGTGGTCCTGTCTGGGACCAGATTTGTTCCTTTCAGCAAACAAACGTCTAGGAGGGCCTGCTATGTGATAGGCACTAGGGGAGACAGAGAAATTGCCTTTGGGTTCAAATTAGCTTGAGGTCCTAATGACACTGTTGATAAAAGATTGGCATAGTAGCCTTTTTTAAATTTTATTTTATTGAAGTATAGTTGATTTACAATGTTGTGTTAATTTCTGCTGTACAAAAAAAGTGATTCAGTTATGTATATAAATATTCTTTCAATGTGGTTTATCACAGGATACTGAATATAGTTCCCTGTGCTATATGGTAGGGCCTTGTTGTTTATCCCCTTTATATAAAATAGTTTGCACCTGCTAAATCCAAACGCCCTGTCCTCCCCTCCCTTACTCCACAATCCCCTGGCAACTACAAGTCTATTCTTTGTATCTATGAGTCTATTTCATAGATATGTTCATTTGTGTTATATTTTAGATTCTACACGTAAGTGATAGGACTCCCCTGGTAGCTCAGCTGGTAAAGGATCTGCCTGTAATGCAGGAGACCCTGGTTCGATTCCTGGGTTAGGAAGATCCCCTGGAGAAGGAAACAGCTACCCATTCTAATATTCTGGCCTGGAGAATTCCATGGACTGTTTAGTCCATGGGGTCGCAAAGAGGCAGGCACGACTGAGTGACTTTCACTTTCTTTCACTATAAGTGATACCATAGAGTATGGGATGGGATGGTCTTTCTGACTCACTTCACTTAGTATAATAATATCTATGTCCATTCACGTTGCTGCAAATGGCATGATTTCATTCTTTTTTATGGCTGGGTAGTATTCCATTGGATATATGTACCACATCATCTTTATCCATTCATCTGTTGATGGACATTTAGGTTGTTCACATGTCTTGACTATTGTGAATAATGCTGCTGTGAATGTAGGGGTGCATGTATCTTTTTGAATTATAGTTTTATCTGAGTGTATGTCCAAGAGTGGGCTTGCTGGATCATATGGAAACTCTATTTTTAGTTTTGTGAGGCGCCTCCGTTCTGTTTTCTATAGTGGCTGCACCAATTTATATTCAGTGGCCTTTTCTAAACTCCAGAATATTCCAGGACTCATATTTCTCTTCTGAGAATATGAGTGTGGAGGATGAGAGGGAAAAGGAAGTTAAGCCTGGAGCCAGGTGGCAGATGTGGCAAAAGGATCACTGGCCAGGGGCGGAATCTATGTTTGCTTATTCAGTGAAAGGCAATATTGCATATGGAGAATGCACAGGTCAGGAGTTGAAGAAACCTCAATTCAAATCCCTCTGATGCAACTTACAGCAGTATGACTTTTTTTTTCTGCAGAGTCTCTATTTCTCCATATGTCAAATGGGAGTAATAGTCTCTGCCACAAAACAAATTATTGCATTGATTAAAAATGGCATGTATAACATAAAGTCAAACATGAACACTCTTACCAGTTATTTATCATAGTCAGTGACTATGTTGATCACTATACTATGTTTTCAACATTTCCAAACATTTGAAAATTTCCCTAAAGAAAATACTGGAAATATCATGAAAAATGATGTATGTGAAATACCTAGGATGAAGGAGGCTTTTGACAGATTCTAGTGATTTTAATTTTTCACTTAGAGATAAATTCTCACAGGGCACCAGGCTCTGCCCAGGAATTAAGACGAAAAGATGCCTTACTTGTCCTTGACGAATTGAGTCTCCTATGTACTTAACCATTATCATTTGTCTCTTCAGATTGTTCCTGGACCTGATTACCTATTTTTGCTTTTATTTGATAATTATCTCTTTGTATGCATTTATGTATTAAGCTACAAATAATATAAGGAATCAATGAGGCTCTAACTGGATGGATGGGTGGACAAGATGGAGGGATGGACTGGTCATCCAAGGGAAATCTAAAACTCTGTTCAGGAATTTAAGTCACTGGCCCATTAAAAGAAAAATGGGATAGCTCAGCATTTCAGTGCCCAGACTAGGCTTCTCTTTCTTGAAAGCTCTACCCATGGTATCACTTCAGTCTGCTCAGTGCCTCTTCCTCTGGAACAGAGCCTCCCTCCTTGGCCACAGAGGTGAGGTCATGACCAGGCTGAGCCAGTCGTGTTACTCGAGCATTCCAACTGCAGTGATTGGTTTTTCTGTGATCTCATGACCCGAGTCAGGCTAGAGTTATTCCCAGAATTTTCTTCCTGTTCATTGAGCTGTGAGGATGTTAACACAGGGAAATAAGCACCATATCTTTCCATCCCTCCTTCCTCCAAATTGCCAGAAGGAGAGAGCTAACATGCAGAGTGAAAGAAAAAAAGATCAGACAGTTCTAGGTCATCTAAATCCTTGACTCCAATAGTCTCTGAGGCCAGCCAGCTCCATTCCTGCCCCTAACACAGTATAGCCGTCTAAACTAATACCCTGTTTCTTTAAAAAGTTGTATGCAAGTCCCATCACACACAGCTGACAGAGTCTGGGTTAATACACTCTATTCCATTCTGCCTATGGACATGCCTCTCTCTATCATCTTCTCTAAATGTAATTCTTTCTAATCATTGACCGTGGGGTCTTTCAAAGGGTCTGGACCTGTGATAGAATCTGTATAGTGTGAAAAATGTGTAATCTGTTATAGTTGTGATCCCTCTGGAGGGTAGCAAGACAGAAAGTTATGAAATATTAAATTGTTAGAATAGGCAAAGATTTCTTAAACTGGTCACAAAACGCTGCTTCTGCTACCAAGTCACTTCAGTCATATCTGACTCTGTGCGACCCCATGGACTGCAGCCTACCAGGCTTCTCTGTCCATGGGATTCTCCAGGCAAGAACACTGGAGTGGGCTGCCATTTCCTTCTCCAGGTCACAAAAAGCACTAAATGTAAAATAAAAACATTGATACACTAGATTTTACTGAAAATAGGAATGTTTGTTCATCAAAAGATACCACCAAGATAGTGAAAAAAAATTGGGAAATATATACAAAATAAAGAAATCTAATAGAGGACTTACATTCAGCATGTAGAGTAACTCCTCAAATCAATAAGAAAAAGTCAGAAAGCAGAATAAGGCAAAATAGGCAAGAATTGAACAGGGACTTCACATGAAATGACATCCAGATGGCCAATAAAGCATGTGAAAAGAATCCCAGCATCATTTCTGTTCAGGAAATGCAAAATAAAACTCCTGTGAGATACCATCAGCCTACCAAAATGGCTAAAAAATAAAAGCCTGACAATGATAAGTGTTGATAATGATACAGAACAAGTAAAACCCACAGAATATTGATGAAAGCATAAGTTCATGGAGTATTTTAGAAAAAAAAAAAAAAGATTTCATGATTTCTCCTAAGTCTAACTTATGACTCAACAATTCTATTCCTAGGTGTATAATCCAAGAGAAATAAAAATATATGTCCACCAGAAATACGTACGAGATACAGTTGAACTACTGTATTTATAAATACAACTACTCTATTTATAAATGCCCCGAACTGTAGACAGTTGAAATGGCACCCAACAGGAGAATAGACAAAGTTTGTCAGACGTTCATACAAATAATATTACACAGCAATAAAAGAGGACAAATTACAATTATACAACACAGTTTATGGTGAATAAGAACCAGATATGAGAGTACCTGTTTTATTACTCTATTTGTAAGAAATTCACACTCAAGCAAAATTGATCAATGGTGATAAAACTAGAAGAGTGGTTACTAGGAAGAGTACTGATTAGGAAGTGGACCATCCAATGGAACCATCCAGAGTCCTGGAAACGTTCTGTATCTATTACATAGCTTTTGAGTCTTGATGAGAGAGGTGGATGCTAAAAAATGCCCATCCCAAATACTAACAGAGTTCCTATCACTGGTCCTAGTACCATTATTAATGCTATTGATAGTTGATTGTTTAGTGTGTGTCCATTGCTTTCATAAATACTTTACAAGCCCCTTCCCACTTGTTCTTCAAAGCCAATCCAACAGTGGTGTTATCAGTATGTTCAGCTTACAAATGAAAAGAATGATGCTTAGAACTTCGTCAAAGAAGAAAATGTGCGAGTTGAGAGTCCAAGGCAGGTCCTCTGGCTGGAGAGCTTGTAGGCCCCGTGCTCTTAATCACTGAGTCATAGGAGTAACAGTTGGTGACTGTCTCAAAGTCCTGGAAAGCCAAACACCACAGCAGCATGAGTCCCTGGGAAGCTTTGTCAGTGTTTTCTTAATAATCCTAACTGCACCTGAAAACAAGTAAACATTAAAAACCAAGATTTTTCTACACACCAGGAAGTCTAGACACCTGCTTTTGTATATTTTCTGGAGGTGGAAAAATAGACTGTATGAAATTTATTTCAGCCATTTGGAGAGGTTTTAGTAAAGATGGGTGACGTTTGTGATTCAGTGGTGAGACATAAATGTTTAACACAGGGTCTTCCTCCTCCCCCGCTCGTCCCCTGCGGATGCTTTGAATAATGCAAAGTCTGTTTTAAGCTCTGCTGATTTACTCAAGAAAAGGATCAGCATATTTTGAAATATTGGTCATATGGTCTGGCAGACGGGAGCATTAAAACATGGCAAAACTCAACAAGCTACTTCCTGTCAGCTGCTTCTCAAGACTTCATGGGCTCATAACACTTAATAAAAAAACATCAGCTGTAAATAATAACTGATGTCAACTGCACTTTTCATCGAATGAGCTAGACATTGGGAAGATGGTTTTGTTCTCACTGAAGAATACCTAACCCCCATGTGCGTGAGATGTTCACTTCCTGCCCCTTTATTGAGGACCCACTATGTGCTAGATACTTCACTGTTGACTTCATTCATGGAGAACGGTTACTACCCAAAATGCAGTTTCGTATGGCTCAGCCTAACGATACTTTATGCTTACTATCTGTGAGGTAGGTTCTCTCAGTATTCCTCGTTCATTAGGCTGCTAATTCCATGAGGACAGAAACTCATCAGCTGATCCCCTGCAAGTCCTCAGGGTCTAAAACAAGGCCTGGCCCATCATAGGTGTTCATTAATTATCAGGTGGATGGGTGAGGGGATGGAAGAGGAGGGGCGTGGATGGGAAGCTAAGGTTGAGGGAGGCCATCCAGCAAGGATGTAGCCAAGCCAGGCTCTGAGCCTGGGTTCTGCTGCAAAGTCTCCCATCACCAAATTACAGCTGCTTCAAGGGAGATGTGTCAGTTGCAGGAGTCATCACCAGTGACCTTTCTCTAAAAGTCACTATCTGTCTCCGTGGGCAGAGGAGGGGCCTGGGACACACAGCCGGCTGCCTTCCCAGGCCCTAAATGTCTGGGACACGGAGGCAGAGTGAAAGGCAGTCCTGCTAAAAAGCCTCTCAGATGCCCTTGCTGCTGAAGAACAGGGGCAGGGGAGGATCCAGAGCTTGTACGGAAGGACAGAAGTCACAGGGGAGGAGGCGGGAGGGCTGAGGTGGGAGGAGGTGCAGGGCCGACGTGAAGGCGTGGAGCTGGGTCCACAGTACCCGCATCAGGCTGCCTGGCCCCGTTGATTAACCGCGAAGGTGGAACAGGCACAAGGAGTTGGGGGCTTGGGTGAGTGGGAATTAAACCTTGAGGAGGAGGAAGATGGGGTAGCACCTTGGGCAGGAATCGTTCCGTGAATAGTTTATGAGGCGTATCAGGAGTCACACGAACGGGCACCGGCTGGAATGTTTTCTGACTTTAAAGTAAAAGCCGCCCACCAGGCCGCAGCAAGTGTGGGAGAGGCGAAGTAGGAAAACACGGAGGCCCCTCTCAGCCCAGCTCGACCTTGTAAAACATGGGTCTTGGGCTGTGCGCGCCAGCAAACGCGGCTCCCTTTGCACACCCGACACCGCTGCGGGGTTTCCACCACCGCTGTGCTTAGCTCCGTGTGTTCAGGCCGTTCATCTCTGCAGCTGGGCAGGGGTCACAGGTGGCGCATGGAGCCCGTGGGATGCCCACCTCTACAGCAAGCGCTTTCTGTGCTCAGAACCCCGCAGTGGCCGCTGTGGGGCAAGGAGGAGGCTCACCCAGGGGAGGTGGTCTTGCGGGGGACGAAGAACACACAAGGAGCCTCAGAAAGAAATCTTTCTTTGTCCACATCAGCTCAGTGCTTTTAACGGCTCCCTCTCCACCCACAAGCGAAGCCACAGGCGCCCCATAAACTGAGCCCCCCATCGCAGGCCTGGGGGAAGCCTCCTTCCTGTCGCCCCACCCCTGGGCACCATCTCTTAGAATGGAGCCCAAGCCTCCGCACTGACCCTGGTGTGGGGAAGTGGAGCACATCCCAGCGCTGCACCTGGGGGCCCCCAGGACCGTCTGAGATCCCCGGCACCCAGTTTCCCACACTCGCAGCCAGTGCCCAAACCGGCTGCTGGCTGGAGCCAAGCCAGGGTCTGACCCTGGGTCTCTTGCTTGCCTGGAATGTAAATTCAAAGTTTAGTCAGCAGGCTCATGCGAGGGATGGTTCTGTCACACAAGCAGCATGTGAAGTGCGGAGAGACCTCTCACACCGGGGGCGCTTTTCCAGCCGCTGCCGAGTAGAACACTGCCCTCTCCTTGTCATCCATGAGCTCTGAAAATCTGGCTGTCCAAGATGTTCCATCTCAAAACTGCCCTCCATCGCCCGTTCGGTGGTGGAAATTCAAGTCTGTGAAGTTTCTTCCTGATAAGGTTTTCTCTCCGTCTGTAGTTGAAAGGGTTTCCCCTTTTCAGAAAGGTTGGGAAGTTATTCTGAGGATCAACTACATTTCCTGGTGTTCCTCCAATCACACCAGCTTCACCCCTGAACACACGGTTCTCTATGTCCGGGGGAAGTGGGTGTATCTACCTGGGAAGACTGGGGTGTCCTCACAGCTCATTCTGGGAGGTTGTTTGCATAAAATCCCTGTAGGAAAGGAATAGTAGGATATTAGTGTAGGTGAGGCATTTGGCCAGGGAATTCATAGATGTATAATCCTGCCTTCTTGCTTCACCAACTTATTTATTCAAAATTAATAAGCAAATGAATGAATAAGTGCATGTATGTGTGTGTGTTGTCCAGTTCTGTGTGGTAAAACAGCAGCAAAATAAAAAAGCAAAAGTTCTCATGGAGTGCACAGCTTTGTGAGGGAAGAGAAGCATTAAACAAGCATACAAATAGAAGAGCATGATCATTTATATAGGGGCTTCCCTGGTGTCTCAGACGGTAAAGAATCCGCCTGCAATGTGGGAGACCTGGGTTCCATCCCTGGTTTGGGAAGATCCCCTGGAGAAGGGAATGGCTACCCACTCCAGTATTCTGACCTGGAGAATGCCGTGGACTATACAGTCAGTGGGATCTCAAAGAGTCGGACGCCACTGAGCAACTTTCACTTCACGGTAAATGAGATGGAGCATGAAGGACAGAGGTAGGAGGGTGGAAAGTGCAAGTTTACTTACAACCACAGAGAGCAAAACAAATCAGCCCTACTCTTTGGAATCTCTGGTCTCCAGATTCAATACAGAGTCCTCAAGAGTTAGTCTGAGTTCTGAGAAAAACCCCTAGAGTGGGTCTGTCTAAATGGACAAACAGCAATCTGCTGGAAAGGCTAAACCTTGGGACTAATGTTGGCACTTCAGTGAAAGAAGCAGCGCAGGCGCCAGGAACAAAGGGCAGAGGATAAGGGAGGGTGTGTGGATTCGAAGGTCCCCATCAATGGGACACCCACTTGTGGAAGCTGAGGAGGATGGGAGAGCTCTAGGTTGGATCTGTGGGACCCCCCACAGCCGCTATCTGGACCCTTGCTTAGACAGAGAAACCAACCACTCCCTCCAGAAGCCAACAGACAGATGGAGGCAGGAGGTGCTGTCACACACTCAGCTTTGGAATTGGGGGATGTCATCAAGTCTTGAGCTATTCCCACCTGTACCCTAATTTAGGCAGCTGTGGACGCAGTCACCCACTGCAGGCAGTGGGGATTAGAGCAAGCAGTAGATGCCTGGGAAGCGTCAGGATCAGTCTTCGGCTTGAGTCAAAGGCAAAGTCCTGGCCTCAGGTGAGGAAAACTGAGAGGCTGGTCGACTCAGTTTCTGTGTGTATCACACAAGTCCGTGCCCCCAGCCAACTGATGTTCTAGAAAGGGCTCAGTGAAGATAAGCTGTGATAAACCTTTTAGAGATGAAGCAGGGAACCCACGCAAAAATAATTGGTAGCAAGGCTGTTTTAGGAGGTGAGCAATACTAATGAATCCTAAAGAAACAGAAGGAAATAAAGGAATGCTGGGAGTGAGAGGGAGTGTGTTTTCAAATTAAGGTGATCTAGGGCTGAGAGGAAATAATCAAAGTATCTCCTCATCGATATAGTAATGTTACTGACATGCAGCCTCTGACATGACTTTAGCATTTACTAGGTACCAAGTGCTAGTTACTATGTGAAGGGTTTAATGCACATTACATCATTTAATGCTCATGGCAGTCCTTGAAGGGAGGTATTGTGACTTTCATGATGTCATGGTTTTCATGACCCACCCAGTGGGGATCTGGTGACCACTTACACAGGAATCCCTGCAGGATCCGAGGGATTCGAGATTCCCAGACCCTGCCAGACCTACAGAATCAAAATCCCCATGTGGAGCCTGGAGATCTGCATTTCAAGCACTCCTTGGCTGATGTGTACATGCACACTGGGTTACTTTGTATTGGTTGGAACAGAGGGAGTTTAGTGAGCTCCTAAGCAGCCTTTATTTTTTGGGGCTCCAAAATCACTGCAGATGGTGACTGCAGCCATGAAATTAAAAGACGCTTACTCCTTGGAAGAAAAGTTATGACCAACCTAGATAGCATATTCAAAAGCAGAGACGTTACTTTGGCAACAAAGGTTCGTCTAGTCAAGGCTATGGTTTTTCCTGTAGTCGTGTATGGATGTGAGAGTTGGACTGTGAAGAAGGCTGAGCACCAAAGAATTGATGCTTTTGAACTGTGGTGTTGGAGAAGACTCTTGAGAGTCCCTTGGACTGCAAGAAGATCCAACCAGTCCATTCTGAAGGAGATCAGCCCTGAGATTTCTTTGGAGGGAATGATGCTAAAGCTGAAACTCCAGTACTTTGGCCACCTCATGCGAAGAGTTGGCTCATTGGAAAAGACTCTGATGCTGGGAGGGATTGGGGGCAGGAGCAGAAGGGGATGACAGAGGATGAGATGGCTGGATGGCATCACTGACTTGATGGACGTGAGTCTGAGTGAACTCTGGGAGTTGGTGATGGACAGGGAGGCCTGACGTGCTGCGATTCATGGGGTCGCAAAGAGTCAGACATGACTGAGCCCCTGAACTGAACTGAATTGAAGCAGCCAAGAGTCCAGTAGTATCATTATTTTTCCTTCCTTTTGGTGGAGCATTTTACATTAAAAAAATTATTGAAGTATAGTTAATGTATAATGTGTTAGTTTCAGGTGTATAGTGGAGTGACTCAGTTATACACACATATATAAATATACATATATATTCTTTGTCCACATTCTCTTCCATTATACGTTATTACAAGATACTATAGTTCCCTGTGCTATACAGTAGGTCCTTGTTGGTTATCTATTTTATATATAGCAGTGTGTATATGTTAATCCCCAAACTCCTAATTTATCCCTCTCCCCTCTTTGGTAACCATCAGTTTGTTTTCTATGTCTGTGACTCTATTTCTATTTTTTAAATGTTTTATTTGTAACTTTTTTTTTTAGATTCCAAGTATATGCAATATCACAATATGTTTGTCTTTCTCTGGCTTACTTCACTTATTATGATAATGTCTAGATCCATCCATGTTGCTGCAAATGACATTGTTTCATTCTTTTGTGGCTGAAGAATATTCCATTGTATACATGTAACACATCTTCTTTATCCAGTCATCTGTCAGTGGGCATTTAGCTTGTTGCAATGTTTTGGTTATTGTAAATAATGCTGCTATGAACATTGGGGTGCATATACCTTTTAAAATTATGTTTTTCTCCAGATATATGCCCAGGATTGGGATTGTTGGTTTTAAAGTAATCATTTTTAGTTTTTCAAGTAATCTCCATACTGTTCTCCATAGTGGCTGTTAGCAATTTACATTCCCACTAACAGTGTAGGGGGCTTCCCAGGAGGCTCGGTGGTAAAGAATCTGCCTTCCCTAGGTTGGGAAGATCCCCTGGAGAAGGAAACGACAACCCGCTCTGGTATCCTTGCCTGGAAAATTCGATAGAGGAGAGTTGAACATGACTGAGTGACTAAGCATGCATGCACGCAACAGTGTAGGAGGGTTCCTTTTTCTCCACACTCTCTCCAGCATTCATTCTTTGTAGACGTGTTAATTATAGCCATTCTGACTGGTGTGAAGTGATTTGTGAGTTTTGATTTGGAATTCTCTAATAATTACCAGAGAGCTTCCCTTGTGGCTCAGACAGTAAAGAGTCTGCCTGCCACGCGGGAGACCCAGGTTCGATCCCTGGGTCAGGAAGATCCCCTGGAGAAAGACATGGCAACCCACTCCAGTATTCTTGCTTGGAAAAAACAATACCAACGCTGAGCATCTTTGCACGTGCCTGTTTGCCATTGGTATGTCTTCTTTGGAGAACTGTCTCCTTAGATCTTCTGGCCATTTTTTGATTGGTTTGTTTGTTTTGATTTTGAGCTGTATGAGTTGTTTATATGTTTTAAAAAAGCCTTTCATAAAATTCAACACCCATTTATGATTAAAAAAAAAAAAACTTTTCAGAAAGTGGGCATAGGAGGCACCTACCTCAGCAGCATCATTAAAAAAAAAAAAAAAAATCAGCACTTCCAGAAGAGATGAGGCCTGAGACCTGACTTTGGAGATGCTGAAAGGATCCCATGTACACACAGTGCTAATGGTGTATATCTGGAAGGGACTGAAGTATACAAAGGCCGTCTCTCCCACCTTCCCCAGAGACCGGGCTCTGCACACTGGACTCAGGAGGGAGGGAGGAATGGAAGTGTGTCCAGTTGAAAGCAGAAGACACAGAGTTCTCAGAACTAAGGTCCTAAACTCAAGAGGGTTTAGCCTCAGGGGACAGGAGACAGGGGGATGGTGATGGAGCCGGGGCCCCAGGAGGCCAGCCCTGAAGGTTGCCCTGATTCTCTTGTAACCCTACAAGGGCTGAGGGCTAAATCCATCATGTAAGGGTGAAGCAACACTGTTTTCACAGAAAGAAAGGCCCAAATGTTTTCCATGGTCCTGAGGACTTATTCTGAGAAAGCAAGCTCCCAAAAGGGCCTTCCCAGTTTCCGACATCATCCTCTTCCCAGGCTCTCATGCTAGGGGGGTCTCGGCCCTCATGCTGCCTCTGTGAGCCTGTGCAATGCCCTTTGTGCCACTGGCTTCATCAAAGAGCCCAGCCTCCATAGTGTGAAAGCAGGAGGTGGTCGGGGTGACGAGGGAGGGGCTTTCATCTTCCTACAGAGGGGCTGCCTGTGTCCAGCCCTCACTTGCCTTCCTGGGGGCTTTGGAGAGAATAGTGGCCCTTTGTGGGGGAGGTCCCCCATCACCCAGCCCCCGGAAGCCAAAACCGTTAGGCTCCGGCACATGGACACTGTGGGACAAGGGACAGACTCTTTGAGGCCTCAGGACCCCCGCAAGAGGTTGGAGGGATGAGGGTGGCAGGGCAGGTCCCTTTGTGGAGGGAGGAGGAAGCTGGACCCTCAGACCTGCACCCTGCCCTGGGAACACTGGGGCTTTTTCCTGTCTCACCAAGATTGGAGGGCATGTCCCAGTTTAGAAGAGAGACAGTTTGGCCAGGGACAGATGTTTATACCTGGTTAGGGTAAGATCAGCCACGATGCGGAGCTGTTCAGGCCTGAGCACTTCAGCTGCACGCTAGTGTGTGGGCCCGTGCACACCCAGGCCCAGATGCTCAGCGTGCGGATGAGCGTGCGCACGCTCACCTGGCAGAGACCAAGCCTCAGCATGGACGTCTGGTGGATCAGCCCGTGTCAGGGGCAAGCAGGTTTGCCCAGGGGTGGCCCTGGCTCCTGGGTGACCACACGCCAGCTGGCATGCGCCAGCCGAGGAGAATCTTGTGCACTCCTCAGATGACTCTGCCGGAATGCCTCAGCCCATAAACGAGCTCAAATACCTGTCCACTTGGACTCACTCCATTCTCTGGTGCAATGCAGAGTGCTGTATCTTTGTAGATACAGATTCTTCAGTCTATAGGGTGCTTTACATCTGCCCTAAGAGGCTGAAACTGTCCTTGAAAATAAGTGTGAGAGACAGAGGCAGACACACAAAAAGAGAGACACAGAGAAATGGGGTGGGAGGGAAGAGGAGAGAGCCAGAGTGGGAAACAGAAGCCAAAACAGACAGAAGGATGGACGCCGGGCTTTCCAGAAGAGGCTCACATGCTGACAGACCCAGCAAATCCAGGCCTACCTCAGAGTGTCTAGGGAGAGCAGCTCGTGTGGCCGCCACAGAAATGAGGCTGCACTCAGTGGAGCTGAGCCTCGCCCCCAGCACACCTGGAGCTTTCCGCGCAGGTGGTGTTTTGCACCCCCCACCCCCAGCAAGCATTCGAATTAATATAAACGTTTCTTAGCCGGTCCTTAACAGCAACAGCAGCAGTATGGTGGGAGGGGCCTCCTCAGACAAAGACTGGCACAGTGCCTCCTTTATGTCATCCTTCTTGAGGGAATGGGGACAGCGGCAAGACCACGCAAGCCGGTTCTGGGGTGGTCCCCCACTCCGTCAGTGGCCTGGACTTGTGACGGATTGGGGCAGGGGACAGGGATGTGTTTGGTGACTCTGTGAGTCTGCAACATATGCGAGGCGCGCTTCAGAGTGATGGAAATCTGAGGACGGCCAGAAAGTGCATTGCTTTTGCCAAAAGCGATGCATTCAGATGACAGCGGGAAAGGCGGCCACGAGGGGGGCTGTGGGGGCTGTGGGCTCTGGGCAGAGTGGGTGGAGGAGTAGAGAGAAAACCCAGGAGAAAAGCACAAGTTTCCGTCAGCAGGAATGGGGAGGAAAGCTCAGCCTCGGAAAATACAAGCCTAGTGATCCCCAGCTCAGGAGTTTGCTGTCGCTGGTATAGGGGGAGGAACACTCCATGCCCGGGAGAGAAGGGTCAGAGATAAGACTGGGCCCCAAAATGTCTGTCTCTGATGCTGAAGCTGGCTAACCTCCCCACAGCTGAACCCCTTCCTTCTACGCATGCTCTAATTTTTTCTTACAGTTAGTTGCTCAGTCGTGTTCGACTCTTCATGACCCTATGGACTATAGCCTCTGTCCATGGGATTCTCCAGGCCAGAATACTGGAGCAGGTAGCCATTCCCTTCTCCAGGGGACCTTCCCGACCCAGGGATCAAATCTGTGTCTCCTACATTGCAGGCAGATTCTTTACCGTCGGAGCCACCAGGAAGGTCGGCCACCTATTGGTCACCGAAGGTGCTATGGATGCACAGTGAACCAGACAGGACATGCAGTCGTAATCTCCTCTCTCTATTGCTCTTGGTTGGTTTTTGTCATTGTTGTTGTTTTGTTTGTTTGTTTTGCACAGATGAGGAAGATTTATTGAAGTGTGCATATTCAAGCGGTGGGAAACAAAAGCAAAAGCAAGTTACATCACAGGAACCCCAGTCATACCCTTTAATTTACAATATCCCTCTACTCGGTTCGCACATACGATAGAAACCGCTGCAGTTTGCTCTTACTCGAGGGACCTCATTTGTTGTCATTCAGTCACTAAGTCATGTCCGACTCTTTGGGACCCCGTGGACTGCCGCACACTGGGTCCTTACAGGAAAGGCCAGAGAGTCAACTCATTAGTGATGTCATAGACTCCCTCTCAAGTAGAGATTCTTTTCACAAACAAATTTTTATAGATAACTTTTAAGAATAAAAAGGTCAGGGAACACAATAAAATGGTCAAACAGTCAAACTGTGGTCAACCCCTATAATTTTAGTAAAAAGTACTGAGGAATTGGGAAGATAGGATGGAAATACATTTACTCCATGCAAGGGTTTTTGAGAAGGTGGCGCCAACCCAGGTTTCCTGTAGGAAGTATGCGTGTGTCAGGCCTAAAGGATGGCGCCCCTTAACCTAGTCAAGGAGTAAGGGGTGGATGTAGTTTTCATGTGGTCATGGGCAGATGATACAGCCAGAGGCCCAGAGGTTGGGAAGGATGTAGTGTGTCGATGGAACTCAGAGAAGTCCAGCAGAGAGAGAGTTACTGGGCAGTGCACAGACCAGGTTATCAAGGGTCCTGTCAGCCATCACAAGGTGTCTGGGCCTGGTTCTAAGAGAACGAAGCTACTTTTTCAGCTTCACTGGTGGGGTGGAGACGAGGATGCTCCACCTGGGCTGCGTGAGTGGCCTTGTTGTGAAGGTTGCAAAATTAAAAAGAAGGTCAAATTACTTAAAATCATGGTCTTCTCTGCTCTTTGTCCACTGGCTCTTGAGAGAGAGAGATACTTCAGGCCAAAGAGAAACGGACCAGTTGTGGGCAGGGCTGCTAGGTTACTGGCATTTTTGCCCCATTTCATTTTTCATAACACTGTTGGAGAGGGGAAGGACTTATACAGGAGGGGAAGAATGGGTCCCTGTGTGTTCCATTTGAAATCCACCTTGTGTAATAACACAGAATACCTAATAGGCGTAGGCGGAAGATGTGTTTGATCAATTGAAAGATTGGAGGGATGGCTCATGGCCAGCCAGGCAGGCACTGTGCTATCTTACTTTGGGAAGTTCCGAGAGAAAGCCATGCTGAGGTTGATGCCTTTGATGATTTATTTCTTAATTTCTTCTCTCCCATTGCCTGTACTGACTCAGATCCAGTGAGAGCTCGTGGTGGGGAGTGAGGACTGTGTCAAAGCACATGCCTCACCATTAACAAGCCCAGGACCCACAGCGGTGAATTATAGCTCAAAATCCAGAGGCCAAGATACCAGGATTGCAGTCTCAGCATTATCCCTTCCAAACTAAGTGACCTTGGCTCATTGGCTTCACCTCCTAGCATTCAGCATCTTCATCTGCAGAGCTCAGGTCATTCTCTTGCTCCTTCAAAGAGACAGAGAGTGAGGCCTGAGTCTGATTATCCAGGAAGTGCTTAGCAGGGGGCCCAGCTCAACGATTACTATCAGTAGTAGTAGCGTGCTAAGTTGTTGCAGTCGTGTCCAACTCTTTGCAACCCCATGGACCACAGCCCACCAGGCTCCGCTGTCCATGGGATTCTCCAGGCAAGAACACCGGAGTGGGTTGTCATTCCCCTCTCCGGGGGATCTTTCCAACCCAGGGATCGAACCAGCGTCTCTTACATCTCCTGCATTGGCAGCTGGGTTCTTTACCAATAGCGCTGCCTGCAGTTAGTATTATTTTAAGTCTTCCTAAGGCCAAGGAGACCTGCATTTATTAATAAATAGGGCTTCGCTGGTACCTCAGTCAGCAAAGAATCTGCCTGCAACGTGGGAGACCTGGCTTCAATCCCTGGGTTGGGAAGGACCCATGGAGGAGGGTAAGGCAACCCACTCTGGTACTCTTGCCTGGAGAATCCCCATGCACAGAGGAACCGGGCGGGCTACAGTCCATCAGGTGGCAAAGAGTCAGACATGACTGAGCGGCTCGGCACAAATGCTTGGCTGTGGCATAAACAAACCCTGAGGGCGCACATTTTGCCTGTACAAGGCCATGAGAACTGGGCAAGTAAAACCACACGTACGCCAGTCACTTTAGCCATCAGTACTGCTGAAAGGCGTGAGGCTGCCAAAGACTGCGTTAAGGTTTACTTCCTAAGTGGCAGCAGTGTATCGGGGACAACATGAGATAAAAAGAGTTGCGTGAGGGGGCAGCCTGTGTGACCCACCTTTTCTTAAATCCTGGGCTGCCAGGTGCCGCAGTGACTGACAGAAAAAAAGAAGCCACACAGGGAGTTGGGGAAGCTATCTTCCCAAACCCATAAGGCCCTTTCCCCGCCTCTCAGTGCCCAGTGGGATGGTGACGGTGCTGGGAGCGCCATGCGTGATGTACGTTGCGAGGTATAAAGGTAAGACGTTCAGAGGCTGTGATTTCCTGGTGTTTGTGGTGCTGTGCAGATGAGCGCTGCTGAGAAGCTGAAATCATGAGGCAGCGCATGTAAGGGCTGGGGTCCTTGAACTGCACTGAGACAAGATGCCAAGGGAGGGGAGGGCAACTGTGCAGCGTGCTTAGATGCCAGCAGCACCTACAGCCCACTCGTCTGATCTGCCAAAGGAGAACCATGCCCTGTGTGCTGTTTGCTGTCATGGCTTTTCTATTTGAAAATGCATTTCAGGGAGCCTTACACATGAGTAAATGTGCAACTATCTGGGACTTCCTTGGCGGTCCAGTGGTTCAGACCCTGTGTTTCCAACGCAAGGAGCACAGGTTCAATCCTTGGTCAGGCGCTGAAGTCCCAGTGCCATGCTGTGCGACCAAGAAAAGTTTCTTTTTTTTTTTTTTCTTACAAATGTGCAACTATCTCCTAATTTTAGAGGCACATAAGGTTCTTTTGTAGGTGCAAATACCTTTTCCCTAAATGTCCATCATTATCTACTACTTCAGTCAGGATGGGCCTAAATAATACTACAGTAACAGACGGCCCCAAAACCCTCGTGGTTTATGCTAGTCAGCAGTGGGCACTCATTAGAGGTGGTGACATATTACCCATTTTCCCTCCAGAGAGATAAGACCAGTTTATAAGCCCAGTGGTGATGCAGAAAAACTGCCCACCTGCCCTACCCTGACTCCTGCGCTTTAGGAAAGACCAGGACCAGAGCAGGCCAATAGAAAGCACGGGCTCGGCAGAGTCATTTGGTGGAAGCCCCTTCCTCTTCACCCTTAGCCTGCTGTCCTGGCTTCTTCCCACCCACAGAATCCCAGACATTCTTTAAAGAAAGGCTGTGTGCAGACACTGATCTGCTTATTAATTATGTCATTTTGTATTCATTCCAAACCCTCATACTCGAGAAGGATGATTCCCGGGAAGGCTGTCTTCCTGGCAGAAGGCAGGCTCTCCAACTCAGTTCTCCCCACCGCACAAATATGTGCTTCTTCCGGCCAACAAGTCTTTTATTTTCATCCTTTTGTCATTAGCTCTGTGCACAACTATGAGTGGGAAAGATGAAGAAGAGGAAGGGGGAAAAATGACAGAACATTCTTCAGAAGGCACTTCCTTTTTCTTTTGAAGTTTTAATCACCACTGACGACCTCCATCTCCAAGAAATGACCTCAGTTCCAAGAAGAGATGCTCCAGGCTTCCTTTGACCTGTGCATGGCTGTGAGATAAGACAAAATTCAGGACCTAGACTCCTGAAGAGCTGTAAGGAAATATTTCACCAGCAGCTAGCATCTGTTCATACAAGCGTTGAGGATGCCCCAGCCTCAATGACATCTTCCAAGAACCAGATAGACCCAGGTTCACGTTCCCAGTGCTCAGGGCACCTGTGCTCCACTCAGCGTCTCCCAGTCACTGCTGAAGGTCCCCCTTCAGCAGTCAGGAAGCCCACTCCCAAGACTTGCCTCCCCCCTCCCTCAGGGTGGCTTTGACCTTCCTCTGTAGTCCTAGTGCATAGGTTTGAAGCCCTATTTATCAGAAGCCAGGGAGCACAGACTCAGGAAGTCTAGAGTTCTAATCCCAGCTGTTCTGCTTCCTAATGGTGAACTCAATGAGTTATTCTTTCTGAATCACACACTGTAAAGCATGGATGACGGCATTTCTCCTGTTGAGTTGTTACACAGATTAAGTGGCGCAGTGATGCAAAATTCACACAGTCCCTGATACATAGCTAAGCACTGAATCATTACCACATGCCTTACATTCTGTTTTCAACATCTTTACTTTAAGCCTCATCACCTTTCCCCCAAATTAGTATAATTGACCCCTATTGGCTTCTTCTTCTTTGACGTTCACGTTTTGAGTTCCACAGTGAACATTTGGTGTGGCGAGATCTGTCATGCACTCACTCATTCATCCAATTACTCAGTTTTGTTATATGGGAACCCATCTAGTCTGCTGGTTAATATTGACAGCCGGCAGATCTAACTGGGTGTCTTGGACCGGTTATCTAATGTACAACCTTGGGAAAGTTACTGGCTTCAGTTGCCTCATCTATATAATGGTAATAAGATCTCCCCCACCAGGAAGTGGTTCTAAAATTTCAGTTTGTATAAAATCCATGTGGAAAGCCTGCTTAAATGAAGATCTGGGGCACAGCCCAGGTAAACTTAAATGTGGTCAGTTCTCCATGTCATCCACCTGTCATGATTTGAGAAGCTGGCAATGAAGGTGAATAGATACTTCCCGTCGAGGGCTTAGTCCAGTGCATTGCACATAGTGGGTACTCTTATAAATTATAGCATCTATCAGACCTTTAGACCAATCAGAAGATGTTTTGAGCCCCTCTTACGTGGCAGGCATAGAATATATCAATAACCCAGAGAAATGCAGTCCAGCCATTGAGTCTAAAAGAGCAGGCGGATGTTGAACAAACATTCTAAGCGTTATTAAAAAAAAAAGGAAAGAAACATGGGCATTCTAAATCATTGGGAAAATAGTTCAGACTTTAGTCTCCCCACTTTGCCTCCTACCCCAAGCTTTTGCGGCCCACTTCCTGCCCCACGCACACATTGCTTGGCTGGAGCCAGCTCATACCAGCCAGGGAGAGCTGGATTGTTAAATTTTCAAGAGTTTCGTGAGTCAAGTGACTTCCCGCTGGTGACTTGAAATTGCCCTTGCTAGAAGTATTTACTCCATGGAAATCCAGAAACAAGTCAGGACTCTTCCCCCATCTGCAAGATGTTGAAACATTCACTAGCACACCAGGGCACACGGGTCTTCTTACCACCCCCCTCCCCACCCCACCGTTCTTTGCCTTCTTCCCACAGTCCTTGTACTGGTTTGACCTCCTACCCCCACGTCCAGATCCAGCTGACTGTCTCAGAACCACCCAGATGAAATCTCATGCCATGTTTAGATTTTTTTCCCTGGGAGAGTGGTTAACTGCCAGGTCACCAATCCTGCTGGCAGGGACACTAGTCTTCGTAATGAATTCCACCTGCTGGGCACATCCTCTGCGTCTTGGTGGATAAAAGAAGATTTCCCTTCAAGTAACAATGACATCTGATGGAATTTTTCTTGTTATCCCTACCCACCCCCAGCACAACATTGCTCTCTGGGGTCATATTGGCAGAACAAGATGTTTGGAAGAGTCCCTTCCATGGGGTGGGGGTACTCAGGTGCTACCACCGGCCAGGTATCTCCCTGCACCCTGGGATGGAGGAGGGCCCAACCCTGGCAGGGCCCTGCAGGAAGTCCCCTAATCAGATCATTGCTTGGCCCCACTCTGAGAAATTCTTTTCTCTTGTACAGAACATTCTCTCCACCCCAGATTCTCTCTGATAGAAACTCAAAAGGAGAAATGCCAGGCCATAGAATTTAAACAGAAGGGCTTTAGACAATTTATCTCACACTTCAGCAACTTTGCAGTTTATATTTGTAAACCTCACTTATTTACTTGTCCTGTTTTTGTTAAAGTAAACTCATGTGGAGCCACCACATAGAAGGGTTCTGTTTACATGGCCTCTGCTTTCAGTTTAGATTCCTGGTTTGTCTATTAACATGAGCGCCCCCCATCCCTTTTTTCCCAAAGAATAAAAAAAATTTTTTTTAATTCTGAGCCTCCCAGACAGGAGTAACAGGCCCAGGATTTTGTACAGAGGGCTCAGAGGATGGCATGAGAAGGGAGGAGGCGGAAAAGGATTTGAGTCTTCACAAATCAGTCTGGCCCGAGTACCAGAGTTTGGGGCTTGGGGCTTGCCAAAGCTTTCTGGCCTGGAAACCATGGTCAAGTTCTGTCAGGATGGGGCTGAGAGCTTGTAACTTGAGCTGTCTCGCAGGAGAATTCCCAGGGTCTCACTGCCACCCTGTTCACTCGAGGCCTTTGGCATCAGCACTTCATCACGGGACTGTGGGACATCTTTCCACCCACTCGTCACACAGAGAGACGGTCTTATTATCTGCAGAGAAGGCAAAGGAAGGCTGATAGGCATTCTGTCACCTACTCCTATGTCTCTTGGGGTGTGTGTGGTTGTGTGTGTGTGTGTGTCTGTCTGTCTGTCTTTAGAGGATCTTTCTAGAGCACAGGAGGCAGAAGTCATTGCCATGGAATTTATTCACTTAACAGTGGTGGGCAACTGGGAATATTGATTTTTCTCCTCCATCACCTCAGCTTCATTCATGTTTCTAGGTGGTGGGAAGACACCTTACCTCCTAGCAAAAGTGTTGAGCAAAAGAGATTCAAGAACCATAAGAACTTGATCACATGCCTTGTTTAAAGATTTGAGACTCCCCTGTGGACTCTTTTTTGGGGCACCCTTTCCCCAGTATCTGCTTTTCCGGCTCTGGTTAAGCACGACTCACAGATGTGGACCTATATGTGAAAGAGCCTAGGAAAGCGGCTGCATTGTAAGCAGCCTCTTGAGGGGAGAGAACTCATAGGTGACAGTCAGTAGGGGAATTATGAAACATGATGAAACTGCTCTATGGAACATCATGTGACAGTTACAGTGGGTTGGCTATGTTGGAATATCCTGAAGGTAAGGGTCTGGGATACGTGGTCTAGTGGCAAAGCTTGTGTATAATACAGTGTCATTTATGTTATATTTAAAAAAAAAAGAAAGGTTCCATTTCAAAGGCACTATGTTGAGCGAACAAAAACAATCTCAGAGGGTCAAATACTGTATGGTTGCGTTTAATATAATTTATAATTCCATTTGTATAATTCTGTCTCCAAATGACAGAATTATAGATATAGAGAAAAGATTAGTGGTTGGCAGAAGTTTGGGAATAGAAGGGGGGGAGGTGGAGGTAGGACCATATAAAAGAGTAGCTGATGGAATAATTAGAATAATTTATTGAAGAAATAACTCTGTATCTTGACTGTGGCTGCAGACACACAAATCTGCGTGTGATAAAATGGCACAGAACTATATACCTGCTTTGTACCAATGTCATTTCCTGGTTTGTTGTGTAGTTATGTAAGATGTAACTGCTGGAGGACGCGGGGTGGAACTGGGTATAAGTCTCGAAACAATACCGTGCATTTCCACAAAACTGTATGTAAGTAAACCTCACTTACAAACAAAAAACTGAAATGATATTTGCCATCGTGGTTGCTGTCATCACTTTGCCAGAAGGGGAGTATTTGAGATTAGGGATTGGTCAGAGAATTCTTAGCCTTTTCTGTAATGTTAGAATATTTTCCCAACCGCTACACATTTATGTATTATTTATATAATTTAAAAATGCATTGTTAACTTTATAGAGTCAGTCAAAATCACCAAGTATTGATTGAACATTATATGGTTGTCACAGTGTAAAGCCAGATACAATCTCTGTTCTCATTTGGGTGGTGGAGGGAGCATGGTCCAGTCATTCAAACCACCATTAAATCGATAGTCACACATATGGTGGTTGCCAGAACCATGAGTGGTGAGAATGTGGAGTGGAAAACCTTGGATTCTTCTCTGTAGCCTCCACAAGCACCCTGTAGCCAGTATATTCACTCAATCACACACCAAACGTTTGCTGTGCCTTTCTTGACTTGCTCCGAGGAGATGGGGAAGAGCAGGTGAGTTCCCTGCCTCAGTTGCAAAAAGTGCAGCCAAGAGACTGACCAATAACAATTTAAGGCACTGGATCCTATCTGGACATATCTGCTCTAGTTGAAATGGGACTTGGGCGTTTCACACCGTGGGCTGCTCATCCAGACTCTGCATCACGCATGGTGCCCCCCACCCCGCACGGAAAGCTATATGAGCCTGTGGATCTTAACTGAGGGGTCTGAGGCCCACTGAGTCCCTCCGTCTTGCTTCAGTGCCCCAGCTCTGAGCCCCACCTCGCGGATCGCCTCACAGGAGCATCTGTTTTTACTGTTCACCATCCCTTTCTCCATCTCCTCAACTCAGCAGTTGAATTGTTTGGGGAGAAACCATCTTGTTCTCTCTTTCAAGTGTACATAATGTCATGTAGACAGACTTCCAACCAAGGCTCTGGGAGTGGGATCATCAGATGCAGTGAGAGCTTCGACTCCAAAATTTTTGTGAGAATTCCTGAAAAGAGGCCTTGTTTCCACAGGAGCTGGTCTAAGCCTGAGGCTGCTGGCAGTCATCTTGTGGAATCCAAATGGAATCAATGGGAACATCAGAGGTGAGAGAAAATCTGAGTCCTCAAGCTATCTTTTGAGCTCTTGGAAAACCGTTGAGTTGGGTTTCTATAGTTTGAAAACTGCTGGGGAGAGGAAGGACCTTTAAACAGCAGAATGTTAGTGCTAAAAGACATGTGTGTGCGTAACCTCTCTAAGGGGCCACTTTGCTTTTTACCACCAGCGGATCCTTTTAATCCTTCTCTATCAGTACCTTGTTTTCATAGATTATGAGTACCAGGGAAAAAAAGATATTGTTAATCAGGACATTGTTTCTCAGTTTTACTGAACACAATGATAATAGCCAGCACGTCTGAGGCTCTGTCGTAAATACCATAGACTTGAGTGTGAATCTGAACCTGCTTTCCTCACTCTGGAGTGGGGCACGTAGGGTGAATAACCTCACTTCTCTGAAGCTCCTGTTCTTATCTGTAAAATGAGATGTGAGTATTGCCCACCTCATAGGGCTGTTGTGTGGAATCGTTAAGAGAATACACAGGAAGTACTTGGAAAGGCATGAGAACTAGTAGCTGTTAATTAGTATTAAAATTATCAGTATCATGAAGTCTAATCTTCACTGGACTTCTGCTTGTCATGTTAGTCTCACCTTGTGGAGGAGGAAGGTGAGCCTCAGACTCACTTGCTTGGCTTGTGTAGGGTCAAGGGTGGAGCCCAGGTGTCCTTGTACTGTAAGACCCTACTTTCTCACCATACTCATTGCCCCAGCCGTGCACACACACAGCGATTAAAGAGCAGCATCAAAGTTCTACAGTATGTATTCTCCACGTATTTGTTGAGTACTTTTTAGGTTCCAGGCATTATTCTAGATACTGCTACTGCTGCTGCTAAGTCACTTCAGTTGTGTCCGACTCTGTGTGACCCCATAGATGGCAGCTCACCGGCTCCCCCGTCCCTGGGATTCTCCAGGCAAGAACACTGGAGTGGGTTGCCCTTTCTTTCTCCAATGCATGAAAGGGAAAAGTGAAAGTGAAGTCGCTCAGTCATGTCCGACCCTCAGCGACCCCATGGACCGCAGCCTTCCAGGCTCCTCCATCCATGGGATTTTCTAGGCAAGAGTACTGGAGTGGGGTGCCATTGCCTTCTCCAATTCTAGATACTAGGTGATGCTAATTAGCCTATTATTTCCAGTTAGCCTATTTGGTATTAGGCTGGACAACCAACAGTTTCTTTCTTTTTTTTTTCTTCCATTCTTTTTCGGATTCTTTTCCCATGTAGGTATTACAGAATACTGAGTAGTGCTCCCTGTGCTACACAGTAGGTCCTTGTTGGTTATCAATTTTATTTATAGAAGTGTGCACGTGTTAATCCCAAACTCCTAATTTATCCTTCCCCACCACATTTCCTCTTTGGTAACCGTAAGTTTGTTTTCGATTTCTATGGGTCTGTTTCTGTTTTATAAATAAGTTCATTTGTATGATTTTGATTTTTTTAGATGCCACATATGAGTGATATCGTGTGATATTTGTCTTTTTCTGTCTGAATTACTTCACTTATATGATAATCTGCAGGTCCATCCGTGTTGCTGCAAAGGGAAGTATTTCGTTCTTTTATATGACTGAGTAGCTCTCCATTGTGTGTGTGTGGTCTTTATCCATTCATCTGTTGATGGACACTTAGGTAGCTTCCACATCTTGGCTGTCGTAAACAGTGGTGAAATGAACATAGGGGTGCAAGTGTCTGGTTTCGTTTGTTTGGCTGTCCTGGGTCTTAGTTGCAGCATGCAGAATCCGTAGATGTTGCACGTTGGATCTAGTTTCCTGACCAGGTATCAAACCCTGGGCCCCCTGCTTGGGGAGTGCAGAGTCCTAGCCACTGTGAGTTACGGTTTTCACTGGACACATGCCCACAAGTGGGACTGCTAGAACATATGGTAACTCTGTTTTTAGTTTTTTAAGGAACTTCCATAGCATTCTCCATAGAGGCTGTTCCAATTTACATTCCTATCAATGGTATAGGAGGGTCCCTTCTTTCCACATCCTCTCCAGTGTTTATTGTTTGTAGACTTTTTGTTTGTTTGTTTGTAGACTTTTTGATGATGGCCATGCTGACTGGTGTGAGGTAATGTCTCATTGTAGTTTTGACTTGCATTTCTCTAATAATGAGTAATGTGAGCCTCAGTTTCTGATGGAGTTTTTGAAAAATACTTAAAATAGCTCAAAATACTTAACTACTTAAAATAGCTCTTTTTAAACACAAGGACTTGAGCACACGCTCATTTATTTCCATGCCCTCCTTCCCACCCAAACCCTTTCACAGTGGCAGTCAAAGATCCAAAGTCATAAACCTGCAGAAGCACTAGAGCAAGGTATCTGATGAGGGCGACTAAGTGATGTGAACAGAATTGAGCAACGTGAGTTTCCAGTTGAAAGGCTCCATCAGGTATCCACATCAGTAAGTGAAAAAGGGCTGACGCTGAGGCACTCCAAAGAACCTGACAGTTGTCAGAGAAGAAAAGAGTGGCTCAGATTACAAAGAGAGAGACACATCAAGTGGCAAACACTAATAGACCAGAAAACCAATTGATTTATTTTTATCAAAATTTGAGAGCAAAATGAGAGGAAAACAGTTTTAGGATGTCCAATGAGCCCATTTCATCATCGCCAAAGTGGTGATAAAATGTTAGAATGTGGATTAAAGGCATTTATGTTTATTAAGCAGCACTTAAAGCAAGAAGTGGTCAGTAATGCAGTGAATGAGGAGCTTGTCTCATTACGGATGAGAACCCACCTTGGTCAGGACATGGCTCTCGCAGCAGCCTGCTCCTCTTTGGGCAGGACCCAGGACTCCATGTATGAGTCAGAGTAACTCAGAAATCTCCTCCTGGATGGAACTGGAAGCTACTTCTCCAAAGCTTCCAGTGCCTCCCTCCCACGGAAGGTAGCAGACCTCGGGTTGGGCCCAGGTGAAAAATCCGATGTGCAAGCTTGCCTCATCCCTCAGATGTCTCACCGCCCACGACCTTCAGGGGGAGGTTACCGGGAAGGCCTGCAGGGCTTCAAGGCCCTCAGGAACCGTTCCTCACAAAGCACGGCTTGCGATGGACAAACAGAGGCCCTTGACCTTGGCGTGATCATCAGCAACTTATTCTTCACCCCCAACCAAAACCTCTTGCCCTACAGTGACCTCACATCAGCTTGTGCATCCACCCCTGTCTCCACTGCTGTCAAGAGAGCTTTGTCTAGAGTGTTTCGGGCCCTCTGAATGGCTGGTCAGCTGCCTGCCGCACTTTCTCTCAGTTCACCTTCCACATTCAACACGGGCTTTCATTCCCAAAACACAGATGCGATCCTATCTTCGCAGGCTCAGGAACCCTCTAAGGCTGTCCTTTGCAAAGTCAATGAAATGGCAGCTTCCCAGCCTGCCATGTTTGCACCGCTGCCTGCCTCCTGACATCCCTAGTCCAGCCCCCAGGACTCCCCCAAGCACCTCCTACCCACAGTTCAGTTCAGCTCAATCGTGTCTGACTCTTTGCAACCCCATGAATTGCAGCACGCCAGGCCTCCCTGTCCATCACTAACTCCCGAAGTTTACTCAAACTCATGTCCATCAAGTTGGTGATGCCATCTAGCCATCTCAACCTCTGTCATCCCCTTCTCCACCTGCCCTCCAATCCCTCCCAGCATCAGGGTCTTTTCCAATGAGTCAACTCTTCGCATGAGGTGGCCAAAGTATTGGAGTTTCAGCTTTTGTATCAGTCCTTCCAAAGAACACCCAGGGCTGATCTCCTTCAGAATGGACTGGTTGGATCTCCTTGCAGTCCAAGGGACTCTCAAGAGTCTTCTCCAACACCACAGTTCAAAAGCATCAATTCTTTGGTGGTCAGATTTCTTCACAGTCCAACTCTCGCATCCATACATGACCACTGGAAAAACCATAGCCTTGCCTAGACGGACCTTTGTTGGCAAAGTAACGTCTCTCCTTTTGAATATGCTATCTAGGTTGGTCATAACTTTCCTTCCAAGGAGTAAGTGTCTTTTAATTTCATGGCTGCAATTACCATCTGCAGTGATTTTGGACCCCCCAAAAATAAAGTCTGACACTGTTTCCACTGTTTCCCCATCTATTTCCCATGAAGTGATGGGACCGGATGCCTTGATCTTCGTTTTCTGAATGTTGAACTTTAAGCCAACTTTTTCACTCTCCTCTTTCACTTTCATCAAGAGGCTTTTTAGTTCCTCTTCACTTTCTGACATAAGAGTGGTGTCATCTGCATATCTGAGGTTATTGATATTTCTCCCAGCAATCTTGATTCCAGCTTGTGCTTTTTCCAGCCCAGCGTTTCTCATGATGTACTCTGCATATAAGTTAAATAAACAGGGTGACAATATACAGCCTTGACGTACTCCTTTTCCTATTTGGAACCAGTCTGTTGTTCCATGTCCAGTTCTAACTGTTGTTTCCTGACCTGCATACAGGTTTCTCAAGAGGCATGTCAGGTGGTCTGGTATTCCCATCTCTTTCAGAATTTTCCACAGTTTATTGTGATCCACACAGTCAAAGGCTTTGGCGTAGTCAATATAGCAGAAATAGATGTTTTTCTGGAACTCTTGCTTTTTCCATGATCCAGCAGATGTTGGCAATTTGATCTCTGGTTCCTCTGCCTTTTCTAAAACCAGCTTGAACATCTGGAAGTTCGCAGTTCACGTATTGCTGAAGCCTGGCTTGGAGAATTTTGAGCATTACTTTACTAGCATGTGAGATGAGTGCAATTGTGTGGTAGTTTGAGCATTCTTTGGCATTGCCTTTCTTTGGGATTGGAATGAAAACTGACCTTTTCCAGTCCTGTGGCCACTGCTGAGTTTTCCAAATTTGCTAGCCTATTGAGTGCAGCACTTTCACAGCATCATCTTTCAGGATTTGGAATAGCTCAACTGGAATTCCATCACCTCCACTAGCTTTGTTCGTAGTGATGCTTTCTAAGGCCCACTTGAGTTCACATTCCAGGATGCCTGGCTCTAGGTCAGTGATCACACCATCGTGATTATCTGGGTCGTGAAGATCTTTTTTGTACAGTTCTTCTGTGTATTCTTGCCACCTCTTCTTAATATCTTCTGCTTCTGTTAGGTCCATGCCATTTCTGTCCTTTATCGAGCCCATCTTTGCATGAGATGTTCCTTTGGTATCTCTAATTTTCTTGAAGAGATCTCTAGTCTTTCCCATTCTGTTGTTTTCCTCTATTTCTTTGCATTGATCGCTGAAGAAGGCTTTCTTATCTCTCCTTGCTATTCTTTGGAACTCTGTATTCAGATGTTTATATCTTTCCTTTTCTCCTTTGCTTTTTGCTTCTCTTCTTTTCACAGCTATTTGTAAGGCCTCCTCAGACAGCCATTTTGCTTTTTTGCATTTCTTTTCCATCGGGATGGTCTTGATCCCTGTCTCCTGTACAATGTCACGAACCTCATTCCATAGCTCATCAGGCACTCTATCTATCAGATCTAGGCCCTTAAATCTATTTCTCACTTCCACTGTATAATCATAAGGGATTTGATTTAGGTCATACCTGAATGGTCTACTGGTTTTCCCTACTTTCTTCAATTTAAGTCTGAATTTGGCAATAAGGAGTTCATGGTCTGAGCCACAGTCAGCTCCTGGTCTTGTTTTTGCTGACTATATAGAGCTTCTCCATCTTTGGCTGCAAAGAATATAATCAATCTGATTTCGGTGTTGACCATCTGGTGATGTCCATGTATAGAGTCTTCTCTTGTGTTGTTGGAAGAGGGTGTTTGTTATGACCAGTGCATTTTCCTGGCAAAACTCTATTAGTCTTTGCCCTGCTTCATTCCATATTCCAAGGCCAAATTTGCCTGTTACTCCAGGTTTTTCTTGACTTCCTACTTTTGCATTCCAGTCTGCTATAATTAAAAAGACATCTTTTTGGGGTGTTAGTTCTAAAAGGTCTTGTAGGTCTTCATAGAACCGTTCAACTTCAGCTTCTTCAGCATTACTGGTTGGGGCATAGACTTAGATTACTGTGATATTGAATGGTTTGCCTTGGAAATGAACAGAGATCATTCTGTTGTTTTTGAGATTGCATCCAAGTACTGCATTTTGGACTCTTTTGTTGACCATGATGGCTACTCCATTTCTTCTAAGGGATTCCTGCCCACAGTAGTAGATATAATGGTCATCTGAGTTAAATTTACCCACCCCAGTCCATTTCAGTTCGCTGATTCCTAGAATGTCAACGTTCACTCTTGCCATCTCCTGTTTGACCACTTCCAATTTGCCTTGATTCATGGACCTAACATTCCAGGTTCCTATGCAGTATTGCTCTTTACAGCATCGGACCTTGCTTCCATCACCAGTCACATCCACAGCTGGGTATTATTTTTGCTTTGGCTCCATCCCTTCATTCTTTCTTGAGTTATTTCTCCACTGATCTCCAGTATCATATTGGGCACCTACTGACCTGGGGAGTTCCTCTTTCAGTATCCTATCATTTTGCCTTTTCATACTGTTCATGGGGTTCTCAAGGCATGAATACTGAAGTGGTTTGCCATTCCCTTCTCCAGTGGACCCCATGCCCACCTCCAAACCCAGTCCGTTCCATTCCCTCCGCCTGCAGGGTCTTTTCCTCCTGTCCCGTGGTTTCCATCCTGCCATCCTCCTGCATGTGCACCCCTCATGCTTCCTCAGAGTCCAGGCTTAGTGTGACTTGACTGCAAATGTCTCTCTCCACAGAGACCAACAAGCAAGAATGACGGCAGTGCATTTAAGCCTGAATTCCTCGGAACTCTCCGCTCAGAGGTGAATGTGTAGTACCAGTGCAGGGATGAGGGGTAAAGCAGTCAAGTGAGTTGTGATGATAAAATCCTGAGCACTGAGGTGCCCTTCCCTCTGGCCTGTAGGACTTGGTGTGTTCTTCATTAGTCAGGGTTTCACTGTGGGGAAGATGCGCAATTAATCAAACATGCATTAATCTGCCCTTGGTCACATTTTCCCACTTGTAGTTAAAATTTTGTCCTATTTCTTTCTAGTGGAAAAATGAGCACCATTGTGCCCCACTGAGTATGGCAGGAGCAGCAGTCGGCAAGAGAGAAGGAGACCTAGGGAATCGGCAGGTCCTTGAACACAGATCTGGGGCCCTTATTCCTTTTAAACTAGTGGTAACTCTGTTCATGAACCACGTTTGGGGTGTGTTTCTCCACCACCCTTGCCAACACCAGCACCTTGCTCACCCTGTAGCTGACACTGAGCAACCTCATGGAGGAAGTGTGGGGCTCACATTATTTAGATTCAGTTGTGTTTTTTTTCTAATGTACATGCCTCTCTCCCCTGAATCTTCCACATGGATGGACAGTGCTTGAGCTGAGGTGTAAATGAACCCATACCTGCATTGTGAGTTTCCTTTCGAGGATAACAGTCATTATCCATTCTTCCCACAACAAATTTAGCAATAATAATACATGAGAAACAGTCCCAGTGGAATCCCAATACAGAGATTAGAGAGCCCCGGGTGACCAAAGCTGAGGAAACAATATGAGGAGAAACTGGCAGGGATCTGGGTTTCACCCGGGGAAGGCGCCCTGTGCCTGGGTCTCTACCTGCCGCCCCGCGGGTGTTGCACTTCTAAAGGGAAGTCTGCTGAGACGTCAGTGTCCAACAGTCCCTGTTCTTTTCCCACTCTGCTTTTTGGATCCTCATGGGGCCGGGAAAGGTTTTCAGAGAACGTGCATTTTCTTTCTCGGAATGTGAAGTGCTTAGATGAAGCAGAGGATGACTCCAGTGAAAAGGCATGGCTCCTCGTGACTACTTTTTGATCTGCATGGAGCAGAGATCTGGTGTTGACCACAGGCCAGGCAGGAGGCTGCCGCACATCACAACCAGAGCCAGAAGGCTGGCACCCTGCCTTGTCAGCATCGCCTGACGTGTTCCTCCCTCTGTGCTCTCACATTTACCTGGGAGACCGGGGATTCCGCAGCCACCTGGGAGGGCCCCGTTCCAGTGCCTTCCAGGCAGGGCGCTGTTAACTTCAGCAGACATTGCCAGGCTTCCCTGCCCTCCTGGGCACATGCCTCTACAAAGGAGCTGAAAAGCCTGGGCTCAGCGTGACTGAGGGGGGCGGTTCACCGTGCTGCTGGAGAGAACCATGGTCATGCAGAAACTATGTGCACAGGGCTGGAGTGTCCCGCACGGCAGAGGAGCAAACGTGTGATACTTGGAGAGTCGGGCCAACTGGAGACTTTTCCCCTACCCTTCTCCTAATGAGAAGATCCTGCCAATACCACCAGCAAACCAAGTTCAGAGAGACTGAGAACAAAGAAACAAGATAGTTCCCCCAGATGTCGGCAAGATGAGCAGCTTGTGAGGGGCCGGAAGCCTTCAGCCGCATTCAGACGACGTCAGGGTTATTTTAAGACCTGAGTGTGGACGTGAAGATTTGCTGCGGTGCCTGCCCATGTCCCTCAAGGGCTCCACCTCACCAAGCATCTTCTGTGCTCATTGAGCATCCTTGCACTGACGCCTTTCCCTATTAGAGCTCCCTCAGGACCAGAGAGACTGTCTCCCAGCCACTTATACAGATACCAGCACAGCAGTGCCGCAAAGATGTGGCTAAACCTCGCTTCCCTTTTGTGTGCTCACCCACTGACACACATTGCTCAGATCTCTGTGCCCCGGGGCAGAGGAGGCAGGGCAGACCGCTGACCAGCACGGCTTGTCCCCTCATGAAATCACAAACTCACCCAATGAAGGCAAGACCTTCACTCTACTATACAGAGCAGGGGGAGGTCTCGAGCTTCGGCCCAGGTAGACCACTGAGAAGGGTGATTTCAACATGCTAGTCCCACCTCTGGAGTTTTTGATTCAGTTGAGTTCCAGGGGTAGCCTGCTGGAAAAGGGCATATCCCTAACAGATTCCTCAGTGATGTCGAAGCTGCTAGTCCAGGGCTCACACTGAAAACCACAGCACAGGTAAAACACGGAGGCTCAGCAGAGCCAGTAACTAATAATCTTGGCCAAGTTCTCGCTTACAGAAAGTAGTTAATCCGAACTTCAGACTCAGGACTGATTCCAAAGCTATGCTTGTAACCACAGCAGTATTCTGATAGTCCTTTGACACCCCAATCACAAATCATGGCTAGTTAGTAAAGGGGAAATTCAGATTTGGAGTTTAAAAAAATAAATTGGGCATATGGATGAGGGAAATGAATTCAACCAAAGCGTGGCCTGGATGGGACACTAGAGCTGGGGGAATCCCTGTTCTCATTTTCCTCCAGAGAATCCCAAATGATACCTTGGTTTCCATAATGTTTTATGATGACCCAAACAATGGACATGGCATTTCCTCAACTGATTAGAATTTTAAGTTGAATTTTAAAAGGCCAGAAAGGAAGGTAACCATCTGAAAAGCTTTCCCCTGTATCCTTCCAGCATGCATGTTACAGTCTCCCTCTTATAAAGAACCGTGCAGAGTTGGCTGTTTAATGAAGCATCGCCCACTCTGAGCTACAAGGCGATGATTCCCAACCTTGAGAGAAGCCCAGGGGTGGCTTCCAGCCTTAAGTACCAAACGAAATGACACCAGGGGGCTCCCAAACTGCCCAAGAGATGGTCATTGTACCTCATGAAGGAATGCCATGGATCTGTCCCAAAGGCATCGGGTACCAATGCCAAAAGGCAATGAACTTGAACTAAGCAAGCCTCCTCATTGGCCGTCACTGTTGGTGTTGTAAAAGACTCTGCCCAGTGGCATCAGGCCTGAGTAAACACTGGCTTGGCTGACCCGTCAAGTAAGATGAATTGGGCATGACTAAGGTGTAGGGGTGCCAGGCCTTCCATTAACAGGAAAGGTATGCAGGGGCAGCAGAGCGGGGCAGCACACCAAGGACGCAAACCAAGATTCCCTTCCAAAGGGTGAGTTACAGGGAGAAGGGGAGGAAAGAGGAGAAGACAAAGCTTGATGTCCTCAGGGGAAGGGCTACTTAACCAGTCCCTGCTTAGGACTGCGGCGCAGCCTGAGGCCAGAGCTCTGGCTGCCGCCAAGCAGGTGTGCACACATCTGTGAATCCGTGAGCCCCAGCCTTACCCCCGATAAAGCGGAGTTGGCGCTCCACTCTGTTCCTGCAAGGAGTCGCCACAAGGATCAAACGATAGGAGATAAGAGAAAAGAAAGAAGAAAGCTTTACATAGGTAAATGCTTTATATGAATATAAAGGTTACGGGTGGTGAAGACAGGCGGAAATCAAATGGGGCACTGGGTTTAAGAACAATGTTTACATTTGTTTGAAGGTGGCAAGTTTGCATATCATTTCTGTAATTTTTAAAGGCAGGTAGATATGCTGTGTTGTTTCATCGCTAAGTCACGTCTGACTCTTTTGCGACCCCCTGGACTATAGCCTGCCAGGCTCCTCTGTCCATGGGATTTCCCAGGCAAAAATACTGGAGTGGGTTGCCATTTCCTTCTCCAGGGGATCCTCCTGACCCAGGGATAGAACCTGAGTCTCCTACTTAGACTTGGCCTCTAAGTCATAAAGACTTGCTACTCAATTAGATGGCAACATACAACACTGTTTTCCTCCCATTTGCCCATTCAAACCCATTTTTGGGGGCAACTCTTTCCCACTCTTGGAAAAAAGTCTAGAGATGGTCTCAGAAATTGTGTCATTTTGAGAAATAATGTACAGTTTCATGTAATAGTCAAAATTCCACTTCAAGGTAAAGTTTTGGCTCTTCCCAGCTCAGGTGGCCTCAAGTTGAGACCTCTAATGGAGAAAGAGGCACGCAGATTTTTCTTCATTTCCCCATCTTTCTCATCTTTTTGGCCCTGGTCGCTGTGTTTCTGACTCCTCGAGGCCTGGGAGAGTTAAAAGGTAGGAAAGATCCTTCTGGATCAACCCTACTGTAACTTGATGTTGGTTTTCTCTGGCCATGCCTGATGTTGGGTTGCAGGGGAGTCTGGCTCATCTGACACTTCATCACTGGAGATCTCTCCTCTCCAAGCCCTTTATATGGATCAAAAGCTCCCCACGGGCTGCTCCCCACTTTCCCCTGGTGAGGTTCACTCCATTCATTGTCCCTCATGACACCCTCCAGACTGGGACTCTCCTATGTGGCTGGCTTGTGGTCCGGAGGAAACATTCTGGAAGTGTGGGCTGTGCCCAGAGAAGTCACCCTCTCCCATGCCTTTCAGGCAATGGCCCAGCATAGTCTCCATAGCCCCAGAGTTTCCAGGAAGTCTGTCTGCTTCCTTGAAGGATGAGCTTGAAACCTCACTCTGTGCCTTGGGGTTAAGAGGAAGCAACCCGCACACACAGTGGATGGGGACTGGGGCTAAGGTAAGAAGTACAGCATGCTCACAACTCTCTTCAAAGGATATTTCTCCCTATTTCCACCTTTCAGCTTCTTCAGTCTTCAATGCAGCTTTTCAATTTTTTGAAGAAAAATGGAAAGGTTAATAGGTTGCAAAACATCTCTGTTACCTAGTTTGCATGTCCCACAGAGATGACCTAGTACGATTTTCTAAGTATTCTTTTTTAAAAAACAATATATTTATATGACTGCGTCCAGTCCTAGCTGCAGCACATGGGTTCTTCCTTGCGCCTCTTCTTTCGTGGCGGTGCACGGACTCTCTAGGTGTGGCCCGCAAGCTTAGCAGCTACAGCACACAGGCTTAGTTGCTCCGTGGCATGTGGAGTCTTAGTTCCCTGACCAGGGATCAAAGACGCGTCCTTTGCATTGCAAGGCATATTCCTAGAGGTACATGCCTCTAAGTATTACAAGATAGTAAGATGCAACTCTTTCTGCCCATTGCCTGCAGTGGCCCCCAAACAACACACATTAGGTACTACTGGGCTCTTTGCTAAATGAGACAGTAGGGGTTCTCTTTGTAGAAAAAAGACTGGAGGCAGTATGCTGTTTGTTAATAGTAGTTAATGGCAAGGGCTGGAACCATGGGTAATTTTTCATTACATTTCTCTATATTAAAAATTAATTTTAAAAGGAATAAGATGCTATTCTTAGTAAAAGATGAAAAATTCTAGAAAAAGGGAGAATATGTTAAAGAATGAAAAAAAGCATGGAGGATTCAAGGCAAAAGAAAGGGCAGGAAAGGTGGGTAAAAGGAAGACAAAGAGCAAAGCCATGGTATCAAATAAATGACAGAAACAGATCACTGTTTTCTTTAAAATGTGCATTTAAGTGATGTCTCCTTTGGCTCTTATTAGTTTAGAGCTACTATTGCAAACATCTACCTTTTTGTAAGGGCTAACAAGTATGCTAGAACAAGCTATTGCACATGTTGGTTTTGTGTGAACAGACTTGATTCATCTTTGCATGAATCCCAGGGACAAGGCAGCTCTGTTCATGGAAAGGAACTCAGAATCAGGATCATTCCGATGGGACTGGTGTGTCATTTGCATTTCGCACAGGCCATAATGGAAGAAATGTGGGAAGTTACGAGAAAGTAGCTACATAAACAAGACTGCAGAGACCACCTACAAGCTCTTTAAATAACATTAATTTAACAGCGTCCATTTGAACAATGTGCTAATCTCAGAAAATCTTCTCATAAAACAGGTCTTGGCATCAGCTTCTTACTATAGCTAGAAAAAAGTAAGAAAAGTACAATTCTTTTTTTCTTTAATTCTAACACTTTGACTTCTGACTATTTGAATGGGGTAGCAGGCATCTGAGCACAGTGGGGTGCCATTGGAAGGATGTTAAGCCACGGAGCTGTGTGGGGGTTGATTTCTCTGTGCCTCTGAATTCACTCTCTGCCCTTCCCATCCCGCTCTTTCTGCTCTGTACCCCAGGAAGCCTGACCTCTGCCAAGTTCATCCGCTGGGCCTTGCTGCGGTCTACATCTGAGTTGGGATCAGTCAGTGGAAGGTGCCAGAGGATGTGGAAACGGGAAAGGAGAGAGAGAGAGATTGGGGTATTTATTCATTATTCATCAGTCAGTCAGTCATTCTGCTGAAGACCACAGCTCCTGGCAGGTAGCCCTTTACTCCAGCTGTAGGTCTGGCTGTGGAAGAAAAGGTTCGAGCTGAAGAAGGCAAGAATGGATTTCAAAATGGAGGTTATTTAAGGGCGATTTTATGGCCAGGAGGAAGGTGGTGATGCTTTGGTCTCTAGGATGTGTGGTGTAGAGGAGCAGATAGATTCTAAAAAAGCATTAAGGAGATAAACTCTATGCAACCCACGGTCATGGATTGGTCATGGATTGGACATGAGGGTGAAGGAGAAGACTTCTAGGTTGTAGGTACGAGAAATCTGAGAGGCGATGGGCCGTTTGCCGTGGTAAAACTTGGGTTAATAATCTCTCTCGTGGAAACACTGTGAGTTGCTCCATCGGAGGTGGAGGTTGGGAAAGGTCCTTTCTGCCATTCACGGAGAGACGGCAGGGGAAACCGCACCCCGTCCCTCAGTGGTGGAGAGTGTTTAGGGGATGTGGCTCCATGTGGTTGAGAAGCCATTTCATATCATGCATTTGAAGAGCAAAAATCTTTTCTCAAATTCTAATTTGCATCTGCAGAAACTCATGCAGTTTCTCTTACAACACCTAATGAAGACAGATTAGGCAAAGCAACTTTAAAACTTTACTTCTAGCTCTTCAAGTCCCAGAAAAATTGAATGTTAGATTTATAATTACTGTGCATTTTGTTTGAGAGAGAAAGAAAAAACTCATATGCCTAGAACATTTTCATAAATCATGTCTATGATTAAAAAAATATGGTTCAAACAGACACGACTGTGCTTTGCCCTGCATCTGTTTCACATACACAAATGTGTCAGGTTTACATAAACCACACTGATACAGATGAAAAATAAGGGAAGAACAAGATAAAAATAGCTCTGACGGTATCAGGGTATCAGTAACACGTCTTTTATTATTATTATATATGATGCCATGGCAATCAATCACGCTCTTATATTACATGGGCTAGTGACCTCAAGCCCCATGGAGGAAGAGCTAGCCAACATCCCAGGAATCGATTCTTTCAGCTTTTTAAAAAAGAGATCTTCAATATCCTATGTCTGGATTTCTGGTGACAGTTTCAAAGATAGTGAAATGAAGCCATCTCCTCCCCCACGTGGTGTCCAGGTCCTGATCTCAGATGTGTTCTCATGACACCCTCGAGAGGCAAGAGTGACTAAGGGGCAAAGCCCCGTTTCAGATGCTACTATGTATGGATCACCCATGAAAGGACCCACCCCGCCTGCCAGTAGTAGCTCCCCAGGCCTGAGAGAGAACATTGCTGATGTGTGCTTTGATCAGCCCTCTCTCCTATGTCCCTGACCAGCTGAGCAGACATGCAGTTGGAAAACTCTGCTCTTTTCCTTTTCTCCCAACTAAAACACTTAACTTTTGTACTCCAATTATAGAAGTTGATGAAGTCTCAACGGAGGATTTTTTAGTGCATGTAAACTTGACCCTAGTAAGTAAAACTCTGCATTCTCATTCGTTGACTAAAGCATGTTTTTTTTCCCCTCACAAATTTGTATTAATTCAACATCTTTTAATGCTTTAGCTATATTTTTGTTTGTGGGTGTGTGCCCTCCTCAACTATAATCTTGAAGTCTACAGATTCATAAGTAGGCACTTTATTATTGTCCTGGGGCAATCCTATTTAAGGGTAATGAGTTGTCCTATAATGCAAACATTTACCACAGATATAATATTTTACCAGTTTTAATCTTCCAGACTTGAGATTGCTTAAAATTCCACTTTCACCCTGGTTTCTTAAAGCATTTGTCCATATGTATGAGAAGGTTTTTTTCATTCCCTCTTTTTCTGGATACAACACCCAAATCTCCACTTGTGAAATTGCACTTCCTCTCCTCTCTCAGACCATGTGGATTAAATAAGGGCGACTCCAGCCCTCACTTCTGTGAGTGGAAAGAAGACCCAAGTTAAGTTAACAAGAGTGAGCCTTGAGGTGTTTGCTGGGATTATTGGGAAAGGTGGTTTATCTTTTTGTTGGGGTTGCTGAGTTGGTAGGATGAGGGCCAGAGTGGTTGATACCCATCTTGCTTCCATGTGGGAAAAGCCCACCAGGGCCTGAAGACAACAGAAAGGAGGGCGGAGCCAAGAGTTGGAGAGAGACAGATTCGTCGCAACTCTGGATTGCTGTTGTTAGTTGCTCAGTCGTGTCTGACTCTTTGAAGACCCATGGGCTGTAGCCCGCCAGGCTCCTTTGTCTATGGGATTTTCCTAGGCAAGATTACTGAAGTGGGTTGCCATTTCCTTCTCCAGGGGATCTTCCCAACCCAGGGATCAAATCTGCGTTTTTTGCCTCTTGCATCTCCTGCAACGGCATGTGAATTCTTTACCACTGAGCCACAAAGGAAGCCCATAACAACTCATATACGTGTGGTAATTGATTTAGGGTCCTCTAATAGTACCATCGATTGTGAACTTTTCAGTTACTTTCATAACTTTCAGTTATAAAACCCTAATTTGTTTAGTTTGGTTTGACTTGGATTTGATCACTTCAAATCACCTCTCACATCTCTTTATTCCATTTTGTGCAATAGGTGAGGGTGGGGCAGAAGGTCAGGGACAGGACCCCAATCAAGGGCTCCTTCCTAGGCTTCCCTCCAGCTTTGCTCCTTCCTTATAAAGCCAAGTGGGAACGGACCACGCAGCATCTGGACCTACGACAGCCCACTCCCTAGGAAATTTGACCATCAGATGGCCTCTCCCTTCATGACACCAAGACCTCCGAGGTATGGAAAACATGGGCTCACCCAGAAGAAAAGGGTTATCCTCTCAGAACTCATGACTGGGTATCAGGATAATCATCTTCAACTCTGCTGTGAAGAAACATTTACAGGCGGCCCCATCAGAATCTACTTTGCCAGACATTCCTGGTCAGGGAGGGAACTGGCGAATCTCTTTCCTACAGGGCTTTTACATTCTTTCAGTTCTGAAATATAACGCTTGCAAAATTTTAATTTCATCCTAAATTCCTAAATCCCTGTGATGCGGACCCACTGGACTGACTCCTCAGGACCAGTGCTGGCCCATCAGTAAGAACTCAGGCACCTCCAGGTGAGGTTGCTGCCTCCATGAAAAGCATGGATGTTGTACTTGGATGGGAAGCTCTGGGAAGAGATAATAAAACTCAGTAAGGCAATAACCACACCTCTAATTCCATAGACCCACAACGATCCATTTGGCAGAAAGATACCTACATGAGAGATTAGAAAAGGAAAAAATTTCCAGTAGTCTTCTAAACCTACGAAAACCTAGCTCAATTCAAAAGGGTCCCATAAATATAGTGACACACTTTTGTACACACAGGGAGTGTCTCTCAAGCAAAGAACAGAAAACGACAAAATGAACTTTGAACTTTTCTGGTCTGATTCTTTTCACAGAAGTTCTTACAAAGATGTACAAATTAAATCCCATTCAGGTAAACTCATCAGGAGTTATATTTACTACAAAGAAGAAAATTATATGACATTAGGACTCTGCCAGAAGACTTTGGAATACACAGTGGTTATTATCTCTGGCCTTTGCGTCCAGCATGAGCAGAGACAGAAGCAGAACACTGACCCTGGTCCCAGGGCTTGGGCCCTATCCACTGAACGTAATTAGATGTCATTAGATTATTAACTCCCTATAGCTAATCAATGGCTAATCTCTGCCACAAAATGCCTTGATCGTCTGTAAGGTTATTAGCAAAGTTAATGTACCACCACTGGAGACACCCAGTATGCAAAATGATCTTCTCTAAATAACCTCTAAGACCCCTTTGGAATGTGATGGACCTAATATTTCTGTCCCCTACAAATTCATATGTTGAAGCCCTAACTCCCCCCCGCCCCAAGTGGACATATTTGGGGATGAGACCTCTAAGAAAGTAACTGAGGTTAAATGAGGTCATAAGGGTAGGCCCTTTACCTAGTAGGATCAGTACTCTTATAAGAGGAGACACTAGAGCTTCCTCTCTCTCCTTCCCTCACACTCGCTCCCCGCTCCCGTACTCCCCTCTCTCTCTATCTCTCTGCATGCACGCACAGAGGACAGGCCATGTGTCAACAAAAAGGCAGCAGTCTACAAACCAGGAAGAGTGCTCGCTCCAAAAACTAACTTTTCCAGCACCGTGATCATGGACTTCTAGTCTCCAGAACTGTGGAAAACAGCTTTTGTTGTTTAAGCCATCCAATCTGGTATTTTGTTACAGCAACCCAAGTTGACTAATTCAAAAAGTAGACACACAAATGCAGTCATTAATTACTCGTTCTTAAGTTCTTCCTCCCATGGGGCCTCTGGGGTCCCATATATAGTCTAAACCATACTACCTCTGTTCCCAGGTGATCATGGCCTGGCAGTACCACCTGGTGCTTAGAAGCCTAGTCCTTGGGATGAGCAACAGAGATTGGACTCCAGCTCCATCATTTGTTACTTGTGTGGTGTTTAGAAAGCCACTGAACTTCCCTGACCTCGGCTTTCTTAATGGCAAGACAGTGATGTTGTTAATAAGAGCACCTTCCCATTGGGACTGATGGCAGTGTTGAGTGAGATCCTGTCTGTGACATCATCATTCAGCTACCACAAGAGGGCTTTGTTGAGAAGCATCTTCTTGGAATGGATGTTTCTGTGGATACTGGGTGGGGTGGGGTGGAGGTGGACAGTTGTGCCTTAGCCACCTGATGTTCTCTGCCAAGGGTAGGAATAGTGACATTTCTAAGCAGAGGATATGGTAATAGGCTCACTGGGCTGGAACGGAATATACTTGAACATGATTTCTTTGAAGATGACAAATCAGGAATAAACAGAGACGTTGTCATCAGGGCTGCTCTCAAGGAAGAAGAAACTCAGTGAGGACAAGGGCCAGCTTTGGTCTCTACTTTGATCACTACTCTAGCGGTACCTAGCATAGTGCCTATCACCGAAAGGGGCTTGATCAAGATTTGTTGAACAAGGGGGAAAAAAAGAACAAGCCAGGGAGGACTAACCTAATGCCAGTTGACAAGTGCTGACCAGAGTCACATCATAGACAGTCTTGGCAATGCCACCAATGAAAAAGGTGAGGGTAAATGTCACCTTGTTTCAGGATCACAGGTTGACTTCAGTGGTGATGAGTGGCCTTGCTGATTAGTATTCTACTCTTTGTCCTGACTGAGTGTATAAAAAATAAACTACCAGGACTTTAATAAACTCATTGCAAGTCTCAAAACCCAGACCTAGCATAATTGTCACTCTCTGCATGTTTTAATTTGTAATCGGTTTCACTGGCTAATGCCTAAATAAATAAGAACAAATATCTGGCACCCAACTGTTTTCTGAGCACATAGCAGATATTTCTAATCAGTCATGACACTCTGTTTTTCCTTGGCTCAGTCTCAGACTATTTCTCAACATGGCATTCCGGAGAACCACTGATAGTCAATTGGAGTTGGCCTTTGAGGTGGAACCATTCTGCCTGTCTGCTCTATGTGGGTTTCATTTTACACATTGGGATAGTTGTTTGTTGTTTTTCCTCCAAGGCATCCACTCTTCCTTCCTATGATAACATTCTCATTTTCATTTGAGAATCCACTTCTCTTCTACTCCTAACTTATTGGCATCCAGGGACACTGGCTCCATCCCTGGATTTTGGATAGAGCACGTGACTGATTGGCTCCCTCCATTCCCCTGGCCACAGAGATTGATTCAGGGGTGTTTTAAGTCCAGCCACTCAGATCCAGTGATCTTAGACTTTTGTTGAGCTGGTCAGGAAGCCGGCTCTCGTTTTGCACTTGTTACAGTCATAGGAGCTTAGAATAGCCAGACAAACACTAAAGGGACTAAGAATTAAACCAAAATAGCAGTAGCAGATCAGAGAGGTAGGAAGAAGCTAATTTCAAGTAATATCATTTAAACTTCTGAATTGATTCAGATATTCCTAGAGTATTTGTTACAGGTAACTTTTCACTCTGTGCATTTGTTCTTTTCCCAAGGTCTTGGATCTTGGGATAACTGCTGTGAATTTTACAATAACTTCTGTGAACTCTTTCTCTGGTAGATCGTCACTTAGTTGTTCTTCTGGGGTAAATCTTGTTCCTTCATCCGAAACATATTCCTCTGCCATCTCATTGTAAATATCTATTTGTATTTTTATGTCTGTAGAAAGTGAGTTATGTTTCTTGCCCTTGCAGTAGTGGCCCTCTGTAGGGGATGTTCTGTGGGTCCCAATAGGGCACTGCCCTCTGGTCACCTAAGGGCCAGGGGCCAGCTGGTCCCAGGATGAGTTCTGATCTGTGTGTGTGGACTTGATCCCACAGGCTGCCAGATTGTGGTTCTCTTCTGGGTCTGCCCTTTGGTGGGTGGGCAGGGCCATGTCATGGGGAGTGTCTAGAGGTGGCTGTGGGCTCAGAAAGTCTTTGGCAGTCTGTCTGCTGCTGGGTGGGGCTGTATTCCTCTTAGGTTGGTTGTCTGGCCTGAGGCATCCAGCACTGGAGCCTGCAGGCTGTTGGGTGAGGCCAAGTCTTGGTGCCAAAATGGCTGCCTTCAGGAGAGCTCCAGCTGATAAACCAGGTACTCCCTGGTACCTCCTGCACCAATGTCATTGTCCCCATAGTGAACCACAGCTTTCCCTCACTGCCCCCGCCCTCTCCCCCCCAGAAACCCTCCAAGACCAGCGGGTAGGTCTGGCCCAGGATCCTATAGAGTCACCACTTTTCTCCTGGGTCCCGTAAGGCACAGACCTTGTGTGCTTCCTCCAAGAGTGGAGCCTCTATTTCCCCCAGCCCTGTGGAGCTGTTGTCATCAAGCCACACTGGCCTTCCAAGCCAGATGCTCTGGGGGCTTCTCTTCCAGATGCCAGACCCCCAGGCTTCTGAGCTGGCATGGAACTCAAGAGCTCTCACTCCTGTGGGACCATTTCTGTGATATGATTGTTCTCCAGTTTGTGGATCACCCACCCTGGGAGGTATGAGATTTGATTATATCATGAGCACACCCCTCCTACAATCTTGTTTTCAGTTCAGTTCAGTTCAGTCGCTCAGTCATGTCCGACTCTTTGCGGTCCCATGAATGGCAGCATGCCAGGCCTCCCTGTCCATCACCAACTCCCGGAGTTCACTCAGACTCACGTCCATCGAGTCAGTGATGCCATCCAGCCATCTCATCTTCTGTCATCCTCTTCTCCTCCTGCCCCCAATCCCTCCCAGCATCAGAGTCTTTTCCAGTGAGTCAACTCTTCGCATGAGGTGGCCAAAGTACTGGAGTTTCAGCTTTAGCATCATTCGTTCCAAAGAAATCCCAGGGCTGATCTCCTTCAGAATGGACTGGTTGGATCTCCTTGCAGTCCAAGGGACTCTCAAGAGTCTTCTCCAACACCACAGTTCAAAAGCATCAATTCTTTGGCGCTCAGCCTTCTTTACAGTCCAACTCTCACATCCATACATGACTACAGGAAAAACCATAGCCTTGCTTAGACGGACCTTTGTTGGCAAAGTAATGTCTCTGCTTTTGAATATGCTATCTAGGTTGGTCATAACTTTCCTTCCAAGGAGTAAGTGTCTTTTAATTTCATGGCTGCAATCACCATCTGCAGTGATTTTGGACCCCCCAAAAATAAAGTCTGACACTGTTTCCACTGTTTCCCCATCTATTTCCCATGAAGTGATGGGACCAGATGCCATGATCTTCATTTTCTGAATGTTGAGCTTTAAGCCAACGTTTTCATTCTCCACTTTCACTTTCATCAAGAGGCTTTTGAGTTCCTCTTCACTTTCTGCCATAAGGGTGGTGTCATCTGCATATCTGAGGTTATTGATATTTCTCCTGGCAATCTTGATTCCAGCTTGTGTTTCTTCCAGTCCAGCGTTTCTCATGATGTACTCTGCATAGAAGTTAAATAAGCAGGATGACAATATACAGCCTTGACGTACTCCTTTTCCTATTTGGAACCAGTCTGTTGTTCCATGTCCAGTTCTAACTGTTGCTTCCTGACCTACATACAGATTTCTCAAGAGGCAGATCAGGTGGTCTGGTATTCCCATCTCTTTCAGAATTTTCCACAGTTTATTGTGATCCACACAGTCAAAGGCTTTGGCATAGTCAATAAAGCAGAAATAGATGTTTTTCTGGAACTTTCTTGCTTTTTCCATGATCCAGCGGATGTTGGCAATTTGATCTCTGGTTCCTCTGCCTTTTCTAGAACCAGCTTGAACATCTGGAAGTTCATGGTTCACATATTGCTGAAGCCTGGATTGGAGAATTTTGAGCATTACTTTACTAGCATGTGAGATGAATGCAATTGTGCGGTAGTTTGAGCATTCTTTGGCATTGCCTTTCTTTGGGATTGGAATGAAAACTGACCTTTTCCAGTCCTGTGGCCATTGCTGAGTTTTCCAAATTTGCTGGCATATTGAGTGGAGCACTTTGACAGCATCATCTTTCAGGATTTGAAATAGCTCAATTGTGACAGAATGTGGTCCACTGGAGAAGGGAATGGCAAACCACTTCAGTATTCTTGCCTTGAGAACCCCATGAACAGTATGAAAAGGCAAAATGATAGGATACTGAAAGAGGAACTCCCCAGGTCAGTAGGTGCCCAATATGATACTGGAGATCAGTGGAGAAATAACTCCAGAAAGAATGAAGGGACGGAGCCAAAGCAAAAACAATACCCAGCTGTGGATGTGACTGGTGGTAGAAGCAAGGTCCGATGCTGTAAAGAGCAATATTGCATAGGAACCTGGAATGTCAGGTCCATGAATCAAGGCAAATTGGAAGTGGTCAAACAAGAGATGGCAAGAGTGAATGTTGACATTCTAGGAATCAGCGAACTCAAGTGGACTGGAATGGGTGAATTTAACTCAGATGACCATTATATCTACTACTGTGGACAGGAATCCCTTAGAAGAAATGGAGTAGCCATCACGGTCAACAAAAGAGTCCGAAATGCAGTACTTGGATGCAATCTCAAAAACAACAGAATGATCTCTGTTCGTTTCCAAGGCAAACCATTCAATATCACAGTAATCCAAGTCTATGCCCCAACCAGTAACGCTGAAGAAGCTGAAGTTGAATGGTTCTATGAAGACCTACAAGACCTTTTAGAACTAACACCATCTTGTTTTGGCTACTTCTTTATCTCTTTGGGTGTAGAATGTCCAGTCTTTTTTATCAATGGTTGTTCAGCAGTGAGTTGTGATTTGGATGGGCTTGTGAGTGGAGGTGAGCTCATGGTCCTTCTACTCTTGCCTAGCCCACTCTGCTACAAGTGAGAGCTCCTTATTTTGCTTATACTGGTCTGAACTGGGTTTTCTGCTACCTGCAACCAAGAGAATAAGACTCAAAGCAACCCCTGTTCTGGTGCATTCCTCCAACTCTTCAAGATCAAGAATCTCAGGAAAAGACCTTCCAGGCCCACCACTTTGCTGATCTTGCCTTGCTCTCAGTTTGGAAATGTACAGAGCTGGACACTTCTCTCTGGAACTGGGGAAAGCACCAGCTAATGCAGCAAAAATCTTGACACCATCAAGATGGATGGGACTTTAGAGGGCTTAGACACCAACTGGACATCTGGAGCTCGGACTTTTCCTCCTCCTTCCTTGCATGTGACTGTCCCCAGTGCTGAGACACTTACCATCTTCCAGGAATATCATTTCCAAATTGGCTAACTGTGATTATTCAGAATTCTTCAGTAACTCAACCTGTCGCTAGAGAAGGGGAGAGCTAAACCTGAACCCTACATTCTAAACTACACCCTTCGGCAAGCAGTGTTTGCCTACTTACTTGTTCATTTATTCATTTCTTCACACATTCAGTAAATATTTGTTAGTGGTTTCCATGTGTCAGGCACTCGTCCAGGTATTTGGGAGACGTGAGTGAACAAAAGAACAAAACAGATTAAAGCCCTGACTCATGGAGCTCACATTCTAGAGACAGAAGACAGGCCATCAACAATAAACCCTGTGATAATGAGTTATGAGGAGCACTGGAAGGTGGCAAGGACCATAGGAATAAAACAGAGCAGTCTAAGAGCAATCAAAGGCCCGCTTTCACTCTTACGCGCAGGTGGTCCAGGTGGGCCTACCTGGTGATGGGGCCCTGAACTCTGCCTTGAAAGAGAGGAGGAATGATCCATGCAGAAAGTTAGGGATCCTGGGACCTGTTGATTAAAACTGTTTCCCAAGTTCTTGAACTTCTGAACTTCTAATTCTGTTTCCAACCACCAGTATTTGTTGGTAGTTCAGGGTTGTATCTCTACACAGACCACTTCAAGTGAATTTCTTTCTGTTTTGTTTAAGTGTGGAGGGTGGTATAAAGGGTGGAGAGCTGTTAGATTTTGGCAGCAAGAAGCTAAGGAGTAACTCTGGTGGGAGGTTCATAGTTTGCCTGAACACCACCCTGCCGTGCCGGGGTATCGATTCCAGAAATATTTAGGAAACTGAGTCACTACCAGTGGACTCAGACCAATGAGCGAGCCACAGCAACACCTGCCAGGGCTCTTTCTCTCATTTGAACAACAGCCGGAGGTGCTGCCTCTCTCAGGGCTGGTGACTGCTGACCCCGGAGACCTGGGGCTGGGGAGTGGCCACAGGGAAGCCGCCCCCGGGCCTTGGACTGCCCCGGGCGGGGGTGATGTGAATGGGCCGCCCCTCCCGGGTGTGTTTGGGCTTTCTCCTTCCTGACCTGTCCTCCCACTGACCCTCGTCTTTGACTGAGATTTATGTGCCGGTGTCACGCTCACCCTGGATCCTTTGAGGAAAACATAAAACAAATCCCTAGGATTGGGGAAGGAGGGCAGTCATCGGTTGCTTTGAGGAAAGTCAGAGGCAGCTGCACACGGCCTCCACCAGGTCAAGGTGCGTCTCGAGGCTGGAGCCCAACTCCCTTCCCGGCCAGTGCTGGCCAGGTGCCTCCGCAGCCAGGGCCAGCTGCTCTGTGCTTCCCGATGAGAGGCTGACTAGGGCCCCACACAGTAATACATCCCTGCCTCCCAGCTCTTTTATTTCTCTTCTTCAGATATCACCAAGGATTGCCTCTTGTTACTATGATAGACAGTTTTCAATGTGGTAAGCTTACCTCCCTAATTGAGATTATGAATGCTGATGAACAGGAAGCGTGTTTAGTGTGCTTTTGTATGTCTGCCCCTTTCCTGCCCTCTCCAACACACCAAACTCCCACCCACCCCTCACCACTCCCATGCCTACTCCCAAACACCAGGCACAGTGACCAAAATTAACAGGCCTACCCGGTATTGAGTGCTTCCTATGTGCCGCCTCTGATATTTAAACATCTTAAACGCTTAACAACTAAGAAATCTAAATATTCACCTTCTGAACATATAGCAACTCAGTTCAGTGCAGTTGCTCAGTCGTGTCCGACTCTTTGTGACCCCATGAATCGCAGCACACCAGGCCTCCCTGTCCATCAGCAACTCCCGGAGTTCACTCAGACTCACGTCCATCGAGTCGGTGATGCCATCCAGCCATCTCATCCTCTGTTGTCCCCTTCTCCTCCTGCGCCCAATCCCTCCCAGCATCAGGGTCTTTTCCAATGAGTCAACTCTTCACATGAGGTGGCCAAAGTATTGGAGTTTCAGCTTCAGGATCAGTCCTTCCAATGAACACCCAGGACTGATCTCCTTTAGAATGGACTGGTTGGATCTCCTTGCAGTCCAAGGGACTCTCAAGAGTCTTCTCCAACACCACAGATCAAAAGCATCAATTTTTCAGCGCTCAGCCTTCTTCACAGTCCAACTCTCACATCCATACATGACCACTGGAAAAACCATAGCCTTGACTAGATGGACCTTAGTTGGCAAAGTAATGTCTCTGCTTTTCAATGTGCTATCTAGGTTGGTCATAACTTTCCTTCCAAGGAGTAAGCGTCTTTTAATTTCATGGCTGCAGTCACCATCTGCAGTGATCCAAACCACCACTTTGAGTAGGGAATTATCCTTCCCATTTCACAGATCAGGAAGCTGCAATCCAGTAAAGCTAAACAGTGTGCCCCAGCTGGGAATATCTAGGGTTTGAGCTCACCCCTGCCTGTCTCTCAAGCCCATGTTCTTTCAGATGCATAGCGCAGTTGCTTTATAAATATTGGGCACAGGTGGACCCGGATGTTTGTCAGGGTGCACCAGTTTCCAGTACAGGTCTGGTTTGTTGTCTCGCTTCAGATGGAGGGCAAAGGCAGGAGAATGTGGAGTGCAACAGTGATTCTCAGAGGGAAGGGTTTGTCCTCCAGGGGACACTTAATCTCTGGAGACATCTCTGCTTGTCACAACTAAGGTGGAGGATGTTGCTGGCATTTTGTGAGTTGAAGCCAGGGATGGTGTTGAAGATTCTGAGATGCTCAGGGCAGAGCATTCTTCCATCTCAGTGGCATTAATGCTGAGGTGGAGAATCAGAGAATTAGAAGGACCCCATCCCATCTCCATGATAGGTCCAGCGCTCTCCTTGCAAACGTCTAGCAGGGATCAGCTTACAGTCATCCTCCTGTCGGCAATGAAATCTTTACTTTGTTCCCAGAACTCTGGCATTCTCCATCAATAATGAGACCCATGTAGTTTCCATAATATCTGTAAAGAACAATCTTCCAAGTAATTCCTAACTTTTTCTCTTTCTCTTATTAAAGGTAAAATTAGAGTCTTTGCTGGGACGAGTGGGTCCATAGGGCTGTCAGAGTTTATATTCACCCCAAAGCCTTCTGACTTTCTGCCAGAAAGAGTATTTTAATACCGACCAAGAATAAGAGCACTTAAGGGGATGTAAACCACCTCTTGTTACTCAGAATGTACTGTTCATTTTTTATTTGTTTGAATCATTTTCTCCAATTAATTTACAAGCATGATACACTCAAAATAGGCCTGGGAATCATCCTGCAACCAGGACAATGTTTGAGTACCCACAAGTTCTGCAAATCATCTAAGACTGATACTGTTATTTGATAAAAGTGAAGCAATTGTGTTATCAGGAGTTATCAAGAGAAACAGAAACAATAGGATATATAGATATACAGGTATAGATGTAGATGTAAATGTACAGATAGAGATAGACAGGAGGAGATTTATGTTAGAAATTGGCTCACATGATTAAGAGGTTAAGAAGGCCCAGGATCTGCTTTCTGCCAGTTGGGAACCAGGAAAGCCAGTGGCATAATTCAGTCTAAATCAAAAGTCTTGAGAATCAGGGGGTTGATAGGACAAGTCCCAGTCTGAGTTCAAAGACCTGAGAAACATGAACACAGATGTCCAAGGACAGGAGAAGACAGATATTCCAGTGCAAACAAGGAGAACAAATTTGTTTTTCTTCTGCCTTACTGTTCTAGTGAGGCCTTCAACAGACTGAATGATGCCCACCTGTATTGGTGAGGGTCATCCTGTTTATTCAGTTCACTGAATCACATGCTAGTCTCTTCTAGAAACACTCTAACAGACACACCTAGAAACAATTTTTACCAGCCATCTGAGCATCTCCAAGTCCAGTCAAGTTGACATATGAAATGGACTATTATAGCAAAGTTCCTAAGAGCTGGGGTCATGTGGGCCCTTGATTAGAATCACAGAGGGGGATTGATCAGACCATATCAGGACTCTCTAAGGCATGGTTTGATGGAGTTGTCAAACTGAAAAGACCAGAGGATAGAAAACTGCAGGCATGGCTGAATCCAGGTGCACAGAAAGCGCCACCAGGATCTGTTGTCTCTCCATGTGTCTGCCCACTCTCTCTGTGTTGGGGCCATTCTCACAAAGACATTACCCTCATGGCAGCCAGCTTCCGCCTTTATCCTTGTAGGTTCTACTGGAAAAGAGGAAGTATCTCTTTTCTGATACTCCCCCCAAAAGTCACAATGTGTCTAGTACTGGATCGCATGATATTCCTTAGCCAGTCACTGAGGCCACTGGAACACAACACTACACTTGGCCAGGCTGCATCGTTGCTGTTAGGGGAGTGATGGGGAAAGGAAAGTGGATCATGCCAGCCAAAGCCACAGTGACCATTTGAGAACAAAATCAGTCCCGCCCAGAATCACATCTACTCTGGAAGATGAGCCTGAAGAGTCTAGCACGTTACAGGAGTCCTCACTGGGGGGTGATAAGGCTAGCCCTGACTTGCCGAGTGACCCTGAGCAGGGCATCTCTTCTCTCGGAAGACCTCCAAAATCCCAACCACTTCAGACTGTTTTTCTCTGTGGATGCCTTCACCAGTTGTTTCAGAGTGTCTACCCCAAGCCATCTGTTCCATTAGAAACCAAACGCTCCAACCAAACACAGCAAAGGAAGAAAAATGAGACAAGGGTCAGCAGAACTTCACCACTGCTTTGTGTCATTTCTGGCAGTTACAAAACAAACCAGCAAATCACTTAGGATAATCTACTTGGTTTACAAATTTCATGGTAGCGTAAACTACTCACTAGGCTCTGATTAATACCCTTTAGCACCAAAAGGGTGCTGTGCCAAAGACAGCAGCAGAGCTCCAGTGTCTGAAAAACATGGGCAGGAAGATGGAACCAAGACTAACATGCCTACTGGGCCAGACAGCTTCCCTCCTCCCCACGGAGGGACACATTTTCTAGTGGTCGAATTGGGTAGAGTGTGGAACAGTTATCAATATCGTGATAAAATTGTATTCTTTGCTGCAAGCATGAAGCCTGTAATTGTTGATTTCACCCTCTGATGTGGCCTAAAGACAGAGAGAGAGATTGGGAGTAACTCAGTTGGGCTCTTGGCATCACCTACCAAAGAGTTGGCTAGAAATACTCGGATGTCCATTAGGGAAGCAGGAAGTGGTGTGGCAGCTGACCCGTCAAGATTGTAATCGTATTAGCAAGCAGAGTCTGTGATTCTTTTAGTAAATCTCTCGTCTCTAGTCCTAACATGGAAAGACCTGCTCTTCCTCTAGAGAATGGTTAAATGGCTTATGATTTCTCCTAACGGAGGCACATTACTCTACAATTAAAGGTAGCAGTATGTGTTCATGTTGGAGCCAGCGCCTCGGAGCTGTAGAGGGAATTAATAAAATGGAAGGCAGAGTGTATTCCAAATGTAGTGAGAAGATAAAAAGATGGATGAGAAGCCCAGGAGGTTAAGACGTATAGAAGACGGAGGGAGAAGGTTTAACACAAATCTAATCCAAGTTCTGGAAGGTGATAAAAGACAAAATAAGGGAGAAGTACTATCAAAGAGATAATGTTACCAATTTTCAGATTTAGGATTTAACATAGAGGCATCATAGTGAAACTGACGAAAACCAAAGAAAATGAAACTCTCTTTAAAGCAGACAATGATAAAACACAGATTGCCTACTAAGAAACAGCGTTTAGAGCGGCTGCTGGCTTCTCAACTACAAGGGAGCTCAGAGAAGTGGAATCTGAAGGGAGTGGGCTGAGAAAAGCTACTGTCAACTTAGAGATCAATACCCAGTGAGACTCTTTCAACAAATGACGATCAGATAAAGACACAAAAACTCAGTATTTATTCACAATACTATAAAATATCCTTAAAACTTACATTCTAAAGGCTATATGTAGATAAAAGAAAAATTAGTCCAGATTAAAAGCTTCTGTAAGTAGAAAGAGTAAGCATATATATTGGTAATATGCAGACTAATCAAATGATTGTATAAAGTGATAATAAAAATAAAACCAAATGAGATGTGGCAAAGCAGAAATAATAGCTGATATAAAAATATTGGCTTACAATAGTAATAGAACTCCAGCTGAGGCAGTACTAATGAACAGTAGTAGTTGGAGGAAGGGTGATCTGGAGTGAAATTATCCTGATTGTAGTTTGTTCAGGAAGATGGGAAATATGTTAATTAAGTTTGGACTTTGCTAAACTAAATATACATATTAAAATTGCATGGAACATATGTCCACCAGAGGAGTAGCAGAGAAAAAGGAAATGAGAAACTAAAATCCAAAAGAAAGGGAAAAGGAGAAGAATTCAAAGAAGCAGGACAAACTCAAAGCACTTAACAGGATAGAAGAAATACATTTAAATATGTCAGCATCCACCATGAATACAAATGGATTAATGTCTAGGTAAAAGGTAGAAGACAAAAACTGCCAGGCAGTTGGAATTTTAAAAGTTCAAGTATATGCTGTATATAAAAACAAAAAGTAACAGAACTGTAAGAACTAGGTAAATCTATCAATATAACAGAAATGGCATTTTAGAATTTATTTTTTAATTGGAGGAAAATTGTTTTACAATGTTGTGTTGGCTTCTGCCTTAACAACAATGTGAATCAGCAAGTTATACACTTATCTCCTCCCTCTGGAGCCTCCCTCCTCTCCCCCCTTCCCACCCCTCTAGGTCATCACAGAACACCAAGCTGAGCTCCCTGTGTTATATAGTAACTTCTCACCAGCTGTCTCTTTTACACATGATTGTATACATATGTCCATGCTACAGAAATAGCTTTAACACACCTCTCTCAATATTTGACAGATCAAGCAGACCAAGAAACCATTAAAAATTGAAAAGACAATTCACAACCCTGATTTAATGGGTTACATAGAATATTGAGCCCAGCAATTGGAGAATACATACTCCTTTCAAGCACAAAATCTGGTCATGGATTATGCCATAAAGCTAGCCTCAGTAGGTTCAAAAACTTGTCATCTCTCCTGCATTTCTGACCTGTATACCCTGAAATAAGAAAATGTGAGGAGGAAAAGAAAAATAGAAAAACTGCAAATATTTAGAAATTTTAAAAACTAATGTGTCAGTGAAAAATAATGAAAATCAGAAAATACTTATGTGGGAAGAATCATATATTATTGCAGGGGAATTATACTGTCAGTGTTCCACTAGAAAAAAAAGAAAGGCTCCAAATTAATGAGCTAAGAATTCAACAAACAGATTTAGGGGTGAAAATACCAGAATAGAAACAAATAGGAGAAATGGAATAGGTTTAAAGCAAAGGTTTAAACATGAATAAGGTTAAAAGCAAAAATAATAAAATAGAAAATGAATACACAATAGTTAAGACCAACAAACTCAGACTAATCAATAGGAAACTGTCATCACAATTAATGGAGATAAAAAGTCAACAAAATCAGAGATATAATGCAAATAAGCAATATTAGGAGTGAAAGAAAAGATGTAACTGCAGATCTGCAGAGATGAATAGTTAATAACAAGTTATTTTAACAAGTTATAGTTAATAACAATAACAACTTGATGTTACTAAACTTATGAATTTTCGTAGAGTGGGTAAATTCCTAGAAAAACACACACTACTAAAATTGACTCTCAAGAAAGAGAATATAGGAATAATCCTATAACTGTTTTAAAAATAATATCAAAAGCTTAAAATGTTGCTAAAAGAAAACGCTGGTCTCAAATGGCTTTATAGGCAAGTCCCACCAAACAGATAGGAACAGATAATTCTGAATTTATACAAACTCTTCCAGAGAATTATTTTATTAGGCCAACCTAACCTTGATTCCAAACAAAACAGGGACAGCATAACAGTCCAATTTCACTAGTGAGTATAAATGAAAAAAATGTAAATAAATATTTGCAAACTAAAATCAGAAGTTCATAAAAACAATAAAACACCATTACCAATTTAGATTTGATCAAGAAATGTATCTTGATTTAAATATAAAATATATTCATGCAATTCTTCATGTTAACAAATTAGAAAAAACTCCCACATGATTATCCTAGTAAATGCAAAAGAGACTTTCCATAAAATTCAACTCAGTCAATTGAACCTATAACAAAACCACCACAAATAAAATCCTTAGTGACGAAAGTTGAAAATACTCCATCTCTAAATATTTTTCAAAATCAATATAGCAGAATAACCTTATTAGTTCTATAAGGAAAGCATTGTTAAATAAGACATAATAATCACAAAAGATAAAGGAAATGATTGGAAATTTTGACAATTTTAAAATAGATAACTTTTTCATAAAAAAAAAAAAAAAAATAGCAACCTGGGAGATTTTTGCAACCTGTGATCAACAGAGAATTGGTACCAAGGATAAGATTTTCCTATTAAAAAGTTGTAGCTCAATAGAAAAAAAACTTTCAAATGGGTATTTCATAGGGAGGAAATGAGCAGATTCTATGCCTCATAAAAGTTAATCTCAATTAGTAATTAAATAAACATGAATTAAAACTACCTGGAGATATAATTTTGCACTGGGATCAATGCAAAAAAAATCTGACAGTACTAGATGTAGGCAAGGGTGTGGAGCCACGGAGATTCTCGTTACATTGTTAATGGAGTATGGATTAGGAGGGACCCTGAAAAATATTTTAACGTGACTCCAGGAAAGTGACTATGCACCGGCACCAGACCCAGCAATTCCAGCCCAGGTTGCAAAGCTCTTGCAAGAAACTCTCTCACAGAAAACTGAACAAATGTGTGCCAGGGAACACACACAAAATGATATGGCAAGATTATTCATGAAAGTGAGAAACTGGAAACAATCTGAACGTCCACCCACCCTAGAATGGACAGCTAAGTTGTAGTACACTTCTACATTGAGTAGTGTGAACAGTTCAAATGAATACAGCAAGTTACAAAAGCCTGCAAACAATACAGTTCATTTACATTAAGTTCAAATTCACGTAGGTTAATGGATTCATTGTTTAAGAATGTATAATAAATAGTGACACAACCATAAAGAAAATAAATGAGAAAAATTTTGAATATTGATCCCTAGGTAGAGGGAAGGAGATGAAATCAGGGACATGTCAAGAGACAGCTTGGAAGGTAGTGGAACAGTGTGTGTGTGTGTGTGTGTGTGTGTGTGTTTAATTAATGTGAGTAGTCAGTACTTGGGGGCTTATGTGATTATTTTTCTGTAAACTGCTAATATATTTTACAAATTTTTGTGTATATGACATATTTTACAATTGTTCAGTCGCTGAGTCATGTCTGACTCTTTGCAGCCCCGTGGACTGCAACATACCAGGCTCCCCTGTCCTCCACTATCTCCCGGAGCTTGCACAAACTCATGTCCAAGAGCATTTAACAAGATCATTGAGTCTTTTTTCAACTTTTAGAAAGACTCCAAAAAGAAGTCTGATGATTTTTAAATATATGTGTTTTAAATTTCTTAAATCAACCAGCAGTACAAAATAAAGCATCTTTGACAAAATGCTTTAATTCCCAATGAAATTAAGAACAGAGTAGTGATGTCATTACTATTACTGAACATTTTTATAATATAGCCATGAAATTGGATGATAACATTACATACATAAAAAACAAAACTATTAAAAAGGAAGAACATTGCAATTATTTCTTATGGGTTACTTTTTCAAACCCAGAAAAACCAAGAGAATCAAATAAAAAAATAATAAACTCAGAGAAGCCTAAGTTACTCTGGATCAAAATACATGCTATGCTATGCTAAGTCACTTCAGTCATGTCCAACTCTGTGTGACCCCATGGACGGCAGCCCATCAGGCTCCCCCATCCCTGGGATTCTCCAGGCAAGAACACTGGAGTGGGTTGCCATTTCCTTCTCCAATGCATGAAAGTGAAAAGTGAAAGTGAAGTCGCTCAGTCATGTCCGACCCTCAGCGACCCCATGGACTGCAGCCCACCAGGCTCCTCCATCCATGGGATTTTCCAGGCAAGAGTACTGGAGTGGGGTGCCATTGTCTTCTAGAATAAATAAAATTTTATGCAATATTCTATTTTAAGAATACAAAATTTGAAAAATGCCTTAAAAACACAAAATATCTAGAAATAAACAAGACCTAACCAAATAAGATAATTAAATTATACTGGGGTATAAAATAAAGATAAGTAAATCAAGAGATATACCATAGATGCCCTTAGATAGGAAGACATAATTAGTATATCAATTTTCTTGAAAACTAGTTTGTAAAATAATATCATCTCACTACTTTGGAACTTGACAAAGTTGTTCTACAGTTAGTTTCAAGAATAGTCAGTAAAAATTGCAAGGAAAATATTTTTAAAAGGAGAGCAATACTATAGCAGAGATTTATCAAACCCCTGGATATTAAAATGTATTATAAAGCTTTGGTGACTAAAATAATATGACATTTACTCAACTCCAAGGACACCATACCAGACTGTTTGCTGGAGTACTTTTGATATAATAAAAGAAGAAGAGCAACTAAATGTCTATTGACGTGAACCCATGTAATAAATTATGTGACAGTAGACATTGAAATATTCTACAAACAGTAAAAACCTAAATGAAAAGTAATCCACGTCGAGGTATTTCACATTCAATCTATAGGACACAAAAGACTATGTGAAAAATCTTAGAAGCAGGTAGGCAGAAGGCTATATTTGAACCAAAAGACGGTACTTTAAAGGGCAGGAAACTTCTCAAAAACAACAGTCTAACTCAGAAGAAAATTGAAGAATACACCAAAAATAGCAAGAATAAATAGTAAGCCTAGAATTTTCCCTTCAGCTAAATTACCATTCCAGAGTGAGAGCATAGAATAAAGCAAATATAGTTTCACACAAAGTCTGCAGGAATTTGCCACTTGAAGTCCCTTCTGAAAGAACCATCAAAGAATGGATCACAGAGAAGAGAAATCTGAACCTCTCTAGGAGAGGGTAGGATGAGAGAAGCAACGTGAACAAATTGGGAAAATCTAAAGCAAGAACTTGGTATACAAATAATAATAAATGATTTTGCAGGGCAAGACAACAGGAATCACAATAGTCTATCAATAAAGAGGGGTAATGAATTATAGCATTATTTTAAGTTAAGCAATCATGCTAAAAACATTGTGTTGACTCCTAAATATATTATATAAAAGAAACACAGAACTTGCAAACCAGTGAAGGAATAAGTTGGAAAGAAAAGAAATCACCCAATCCAACAAAAGAGAAAAAGGTGGGGGCGGGGGGGGAGGCAGATAAAACCATAAGGAATAAAACAAGGTAAAGGAAATACGCAAACATAGGTAACTTTTGCTCCTTAGGATGTAGAAGGATCTGATGGACCATTTCTCTTGTGTTAACAAGACCCCAGACAAAATAAAAATGGTAAGGAGCTACTAAAGAGCAGTTCAAGCCTTGAGTGACTGAATTACAGAGAGAAAAGAGACCGTTATATCGTGAGTAGAACCTCAGTCAGCTTCAGTTTCCAAATGGACAGGAGTGGGCTTCAACCATAAACAGAGATAATTTGTGCAGATAAGAAGAAATCAGGCAAACCTGAGATGAAAGCCTGGACTAGCAGGACTAAATCCAAATGCAAAAACAAATGACTCATCCCCACAACACTCACCACCCCCTTCCACACCCTCAAGTTCTGCCAAAAAGCATCAATACAGGAGGGGAAAAATAGGGTTCAAGGGTCTTGCTGGAGTTGAATTCAAAGATGAAACAACAGCCCAACCTCCTCCCAGCTGGAAAACTAACAAACTCCAAAGGGGAGTGGTTGACAGAATGAGAAGGACACATCACCACTGTACTTTTCTCCCCCATTTCAAATCCAGTCATGAACAGAGCATCAAACAATCCCAAATGAAGAGCTTTCTGCAAAATACCTGACCAAACCCCTCCAAATAATCAGGGTCATAAAAACGAGGGAAGTCTGAGGAACTGCCACAGACCAGAAAAGTCTAAGGACACATGAGGACTACATGTAATGCGGTCTCTTGGATGGGATCCTGGAACTGAAAAAAGGACATTAGCGGAAATATTGGTGACATCTGAAAAAAGTCGGAGTTTAGTTAGTAGTAGTGTACCGATGAGGGTTTCTGAGTTGTGACAGTGTACCCCGGTCATGCAAGATGTCAGCAAATGGCCAAACTGGCTGAGGGATGCCTTCCAACTTTCCTGTAATCTCACACTATTCCTTCCAACAACTTTCCTGTAATCTCACACTATTCTAAAATTAAAAGTTTACTTTTTAAAAGGAGAAAAAAACACCCATTTACAAAGTACAAAACATTTGTGAATAAATTTAACAAAAAATGAGCCCGAGTGGCATGCTGAAAACTAAAAAAACACAGCTCAAAGCAATCAAATGGAGAAGTGCCTTATTCATCGACTGAAAGTCTTATTACTGTTATGATGTCATTTCTTCCCCAAACACCTCAATTGATGCAACAGCTTCCCAGGTGGCACAGTGGTAGAGAATCCACCTGCCAGTGCAGGACATGCGGGTTTGACCCCTGGGTCGAGAAGATCCCCTGGAGTAGAAAATGGCAACCTGCTGCAGTATTCTTGCCTGGAAAGTTCCATGGACAGAGGAGCCTGGCAGACTATCGTTCATGGGGTCACAAAGGGTCAAACAGGACCACATGACCGAGCATACACACAATCCCAATCTAAATCCCAGTATGCCTTTTTTTTTTTTTTTTTGGTAGAAATTGACAGGCTGATTCTAAAATACAAAAGAACAGCGAAAACAACTTTGATAAAGAGGAACAAAGTTGGAGAGTTAATGCTACTGGATTTCAAGACGTCTATTAAGTGGAAAGAGTCAGGCCCATGCTGTAAGGGCATGGCTATCAACATGGAATGAATACAGAAATAGACACCGTGCACACGGTCCAGTGATTTATCACAACAGAAGAGTCAGAGTAAATGACTGGGTAAAGGGTGGTCTTTTCAACAAACAGAACTGGATATTTTAAAACAATGAACACCTACTTCTACATCACACCACAAACAAAGATTAATTCAAAATGGCTCATAGACATAAATGTAAGAGCTAAAACCATAAAACTTAATTTAGGAACCAATTTTCCTAAGTTTGAGCTAGGTAAAGGTATTTTTATTGAATAAAAGGAGTACAAATTATGGGGGAAACTGATAAAACTGAGCTCATAAAAATTAAAAACATCTGCTCTTTAAAAGTTATCAGTAAGAAAAATAAAAAATAGGCTACGTAGGGAAATATTATATGTCTTATAAATATAAAACATGTAGTTACACAAAACATACAGAACGCATGTAATTCAATAATAATACAATAAAAATGAGTAAAACATTTAAATGCAAAATTCACAAAAGTAGATATACAAATGGCTGATTAGGACATAAATCTATATTTGTCATCATGAGAGAAATTCAAATTAAAATCATGGAGAGGCAACGCAGCCTACCTCGGAATGGCTAAATGTTTTTAATTGACGTTACTCACTTTTGGCAACAGTGTGGAGCAGCTGGAACTGCTGATGGCGATGTAAAATGATGAAACAACTTTGGAAAACAGTTGAGGAGTTGCTTATAAAGGTAAACAGCCATTCATCATCTGACCCAGAAACTTTCCTCCTCAACAGTTACCTGAGAGAAATGAAAAATATGTCCACAAAACGTTGTGCAAAGAGATTCACAAAGAGGCTTATTTCCAAGAAGCCAAAACCTAGAAGTGACTCTACTGTGCATCCATCAAGAGAAAGGATGAACACTGTTATGTAGTCACACAGGGAGACATGACTCATCAAGAAAAGGGCATGACTCTGCTTCACGAAACAATTGTATAGATTTCAAAAACAAGGTGTTTTTTTTTTTTTTTTTTTTTTTGCAAGAGACACAGAAGGGTACATATTGCAGGATTTCATTGGTGCAAAACTTAAAAAGAGACAAAACTTACCTATGGAGTAGAAATCAGAACAGTGGTCACCTCTAGATGGAGGACTGAACACAAAGAAGGGCGAGGAAATGTTCTGGGGTTACGGAACTGTTTTATATCTTGACTGGAGTGTGGATTACATAGGTATACTTATGTTTTGTTAAAGTTAGTCTGTCTCCAGATATCATAAGCTGTCGTCTGTGGTCCCAGGCATTTATTAAGCCCCTGCAGAGTGCAGACTTTCATCTCCGAGTGAAGTGCAACTTTCAAGTGCGAGGAATTCATATGCAAAAGCCGTCCAGGGGTGTTATTCCACCCTTTGCTCCATGAAGACACCACCATGGCAGGAAGGTCAGGGAGGGCCTTAGCAGTTTGGGAGCCCAATATATATTCTTCTGAGGTGCTCTGCTGAGAGAGTCTAGGTGATTTGGTCTCTGCTGGCAGCAGGATGCTGCAAAGGAGAGGCTGAGTGATCGCCAAATGCTTGAGATAAGAGTCATCTTTCATGGCCTCAGTTCCCTAAATCTTATAGCTGCCAACTGGTTTGTGTTAGATTTATTTCTTTCTGGTCCTGCTCCTACACCTTCCTGGTGGAAAGATGGTGAGAACTTGACAGGGCAAAGCTTGGTCTTAGGATATCAAGCATGAGCAATGGGTTATAGGCATAAAAATTAAGTTTTGACCCAGAGGAGCAACCAGTCTGGTTCAGACATCCACAGAGGCCTCAGATAATTCTTATCAACCCCCAGCTGACCCTCTAGTTCACCCTCTGTGCAACTGGAACTTAGACAGTGTCATAGTCCATTCTGGCTGCTATAACAAACAAAATATTACAGAACAACTGGCTGATAAACAATAGAAAGTTGTTTCTCACAGTCCTGGAGGCTAGAAGTCTGAGGTCTGCATTCCCTTATCCCACAACTGCATATGGAGGGCTGGACACTCTCTGAGGTGCTGCAGATGTGACGTGAACAAACTAGCTCAAAATCCCTGCTCTCCTGGAGTACGCACTCTAGTGAAGGAACGGACACCCACAGCAGCTTGAGACTGTGAGAAAGTCAGAGGCAGAAACATGCCAAGGACAGCGTTTAGTGGGACTCAGCGGAGAGACACTGGGGAAGCTGGGGGACTGGAAGATCCTACTGGTCCAAGCATATTAAGGCCCTTCGTTTCTCCTCTTTTGTCATCTATTTTCAATTGCATGACAGTAGTACAGCCCTCAAGAGCTTTATATTCTTATCTCAGTTCTTTACCCATAAAGACTGGCCTTTAGTATGTTTAGGAATGTAGAGCTTCTGTCTCTGCTTATTTTCATATTTATTTACTTGGTTACAACAGGCCTTAGCTGTGTGCAGTATGCAAGGTCTTCGATCTTTATTGCAGCATGCGGGATCTTTAGTCACAGCATGCAAACTCTTAATTGTGGCATGTGGGGTCTAGTTCCCTGACCAGGGATCAAACCTGGGTCCCCTGCATTGGGAGCAAGAGTCTTAGCCACTGGACCACCAGGGAAGTCCCTCCGTCTCTCTTAATTACTTATTCACTTACTAAGTTATAGAATTCTCATTTGGTGCCAGTCATGAGGCAGTATGAGAGCCCTCCTGCTGCTTCACCTGAGGGAAAGATTAAATGAAATGCTAAGAGAGCAACTCACTAGCACTTCACTAGTGAATATTAGAAGGCAACCCTTCCCTCAAAAGTCTTTACTTCCACTTGTCATGATCACTACATTTTTGGGAAGAAAGCATTCTATTGTTATCTTCCAGAAAATGCATGTAATAAATATCCTAACATCCACTATCATTGATATACATGGTATTTCTTAGAGATGCAGCCCTTGGGCAGTGCGCCACATGCACCACCATACATGGTGGCCCCACCAAAAAAAAAAGTCATACAGTTCTAGGGAGAGAGCAGTGATGTGGGTGACTGCTCCAGATTGTACCTAATTCTGTGTGTAACTTTAGAGTTCTGAATAGTGGCGGTTTAGTAGCTAAGTCATGTCCGACTCTTTGAGACCTTATGGACTGTAGCCCACCAGGCTCCTCTGTCCATGGGATTCTCCAGGCAAGAATACCAGAGTGGGTTGCCATGCCCTTCTCCAGGGGATCTTCCTGAACTTGAGATTCCTGCATTGTGGGCAGATTCTTTACTGATTGAAACACCTAAGCTGCTGCTGCTACTGCTAAGTCGCTTCAGTCGAGTCCGACTCTGTGCGACCCCATAGATGGCAGCTCACCAGGCTCCCCCGTCCCTGGGATTCTCCAGGCAAGAACACTGGAGTGGGTTGCCATTTCCTTCTCTAATGCATGAAAGTGAAAAGTGAAAGTGAAGTCGCTCAGTCGTGTCTGACTCTTAGCAACACCATGGACTGCACCCTTCCAGGCTCCTCTGTCCATGGGATTCTCCAGGCAAGAGTACTGGAGTGGGGTGCCATTGCTTTCTCTGCCTAAGCTACTCGTGCTAAAACATTAGTTTTGTTTTGTTTGTTTTTTCCACATATAACTGTTAATGATTGATTAAATGTGAGTGAGGGTTAGCTCTACCCCACAAGTTTCCTATTGAAAACAAGTTTCAGCCTAAATCTGCCGCACTGGAAGGCCCTTTATAAACAGGCGTTAATAGGCAAGGATGTTACCAAACAGTCTGGACTGGAAAACTGGTGAGACCCCAGCTCTGTGACTTCTCAGGAGCACCAGTCACAGCTGGTGTGAAAGACTGACTTATAGAAGATGTGCCGATAGTCTGTTGACTGTAAGGAGACGTTGTCCCTAGTATATTTCAACCAATCCACATGTATTAACTATACTAGTTTCACCAATGAGAACCCATTTCTAATGCTCACCACGCTGTGGACAAGCACTCAGCACCATGAGGGGACAAGCCGCTCATTTTATCAAGGGAAACCCATTTCTAGCATTCTTTCTGCAAATTCCCAGAGCCCATAGTATGGAGAGAAGACCTAAAGAGAGCTAAATAGGCTTTCTGATCAGAATACCGGCTCCTTCACCCTGGGTCCAACTTCCTGATTAGGGAATTAGCTGCCTGAGGGTGTTACAGCTAAGTGCACATTCTCTTTTTAAATTTTTTTAAATTAAAATATAGTTGATGTAGAATATTATCAAAGTTACAGGTGTACAGCAGAGTGATTCACAATTTTTTAAGTTTATATTCCATTTATAGTTACTACAAAATACTGGCTGTATCCTCTGTGTTGTACAGTATATCCTTGTAGCTTATTTTAGACTTAACAGTTTTTAGGTCTTAAACCCCTCCCCCTCCCTTGCCCCTTGACCCCTCCTTCTCCCCACTGGTAACCACTAGTTTGTTCTCTATGTGTCTGCTTCTTTTTCCATAGCACATTCTTAATATCCCCCTGCCTAACATGCATTGCAAAATATAGACATCCCCGCCATGAGAACACCACCTAACCTGCCTTGCCTGTCTCCTCAGGCACTCAGTTCACCCCATTAAACATTTGTTCACGCGTACTGTGATGGAGACTCGAGATACATTCTGCCCTAAGGAGCTCAAAAGTCTAGACCTTAGAAGGCAAATATATATATATATATCTTTTCCTATTGCCAACCCATTGGTAGGAGCTCTGTGGAGTACTGGCTCAAGAAGAACTCAAGCTCAGCAACAAAAGAAATTTAGGATTGACTAATAGTATCTGCCATGACATGAAATGGAAAGTAGCCATACATATTTATGTGCTATTCCCACACATTCCATAACAAAAAGAAGACAGTCTTCCCAACCTCCCCAGTTATTTAAAATTGTAAAGAAGACTAATTAATTATAAAAGTGCATTGTAAAAATATCAAAGCCCTGTATTGATGTGAGGCATCGTTACTACCAAAAGTAGCTGCCAATTCAAGCAGAAAGATAGTATCACCTGCCCATCTTCAGGGCTTCAAGCACACACACGAGATGAAAAGACAGAAATGAAAGTGCTGGCAAGCTCTTCTTACGGCAATTTCCTGTGAAGAAAGGTCAGTACATTCCAGGCTATGCTAACCACGGCTTCCTTTTAGCTTCTCTTGAGAAACCAAGGAATAATCCTGCACAGCACACCTGTTCTGAAGTTAAACCATTAGCATTCGGGGCTTGGACGCCAATGATCTGAATCAGCCTTAGTGGCACAAGACCCTCTATGTAACTGCAACCGCTCTTTGAGAATGGGAGCAGTGTTTCACAGACAAATGGCCAGTATCGTCAGCACTGCTGTAACACAGCACGTGTATTCCAAAAGAATCGGCATGCTATGGAAAGTTGTGCAATAAAAACCTCAGGACCTAGGGAGGGGAAAAGGTGTTGAAGCACAGCACTCAGAATCTTCATCAGGGACACATTTTTTTTTTTTAAGACATGAATCTTATAAAAATGGCACCACATTTGTTCATGTGTTTAGCGGTTAAAGAATACATAGTACTATAGTTAACATGACGGTAAAGCGTCTGCCTACGATGCAGGAGACCCAGGTCCAATCCCTGGGTCAGGAAGATCTCTTGGAGAAGGAAATGGCAACCCACTCCAGTATTCTTGCCTGGAAAATCCCATGGAGAGAGGAGCCTGATAGGCTACAGTCCATGGGGTCGCAAAGGGTCAGACATGACTGAGCAACTTCACTTACCTTGAAAAAGGCCTAGTGTTCCCCTGTGGAAATGGGTGTGGGAAGGGTTGCAGCCTGGGAGGGCTTCTTGTGCAGTAGCAGATTATCTGAAATCAGACGGAAAGTTGAAGTGCCCGCTGTGGGTGGTGTGGCTGACAATGGCCTCCCTGACCTGAGGGAGATGAGGGGTGTTGGAGGGGTGGGCATTTTGTGAATTCCTACATGTCTTTGTTCAGCTGGGTGCAGTCTCCAGAGTTCACCAAATGTTTGTTCTGGACAAAATATTCAGCAGACCCAAGTGTAATATTCGCGTTACGCTCAAATTGTTCCCTAATATATCAATCTCACTGAAGTAAATGTGAAATTATAAGACAGCCATCACAGCAGAACTAACTGTATAGAAGTCTAGTCTGGAGCACAAAGGGATTAATTAATAATAGCTATCTCTTACTGAGTAATAAGTAGTCATGCAAACATTTTTACTCAAGCATCACAGTTCAGTTAAGTCACTCAGTCGTGTCAGACTCTTTGTGACCCCATGAATCGCAGCACACCAGGCCTCCCTGTCCATCACCAACTCCCGGAGTTCACCCAGACTCACATCCATCAAGTCGGTGATGCCATCCAGCCATCTCATCCTCTGCCATCCCCTTCTCCTCTTACCCCCAATCCCTGCCAGCATCAGAGTCTTTTCCAATAAGTCAACTCTTCGCAACCAAGTTATTAAAAAGTTAATATTTACAACTGAGGAAACTTGGGACTCAGAATTCAATTATTTGCCCCAATTTATTCAGGCCATAAATAGTAAAGACAAGTTTTGAACCAAGTTGGCAGGAATGCAACACACACGCTCTTTACCGCTGTACCTACTCCCTGCCCAAGAGATTATTAAATGTGAGGAATAATTTATCCACTCGTTGATTCATTTTCTGAGATACCAGGATGAACCTAGCAGTGTGATTGTGATGATTAATTAGATAATAAGTACCAAGCTCTTAACATAGCGAGTGCTGAATAGTACTCTTGCTTCAACCATATTCATCACTGTTCTCATTATCATGTCCTCGGCCAAAAAAGGGCTGGATACAGTGAAAGAGGAATCGTAACCCATCTTGCACGGAGTCAGCTGTCAAAATGTCCCATGCAGTAAGGCACTGGAGAAAGCCCTTCCAAGGAGCCAGAAGGAACTGGATAAGCTTTCCAAGGAGGAGACAATAAGGAGAATTTTCATTGATATAAAAATACGGATTTTTAAAGTGTAGTTCAATCCTTCTCAGTAGTGTTTGCCTTTTGAAGTCCCTGACTCTACCTCTTCAACTTTGAGGAAGCCAAGTGCCACTAAAACACAGAGAGCCAATTCCAGAATGACTCAAAGAACCGAGGAGATCAGAGAAAATGAGTTAGCTGCAGTCCTGAAAAAACTTGAAAGCAGCAATTATGGCCTGTTCAGTCATATCCTGTCCCTCATATTCTAAAAAACAAAGTACTCTTAGGGGCGAAGGGGGCTATGGTTTGCATGTAGTAAACCCAGTATTACTCATTTTGACCTGGACGACTGTTGCCAGTTATACTTTTATTTTTTAGTGTAAAAGAGTACAGAGAAGTGAACTCAGTATCCCCAAGGTATGTCATAGATTTCCTGACTTTCAGGTTGTGGCAAATCAGGTATCAAATTCGAGAGAATAACCCTAGAGAGGATAAACCACCCTCTGGTGAAAAACATTGCTCTCCACAAGAATCTGTTATTTCTCTGCTACTGTCTATTTTGCACTGGGGGTCTATCCTCCCCCAACTTAAGTCAACCAAGTGTTACCTGAGACAGTCATCTCTCATTCCCCAGGCCACAGTGGGTGACCCAGGGATAGGCCAGCCAAGATCTAATTGAAGCCAGCGAGACCCAATCAGACCTTGGTCTGCCTGGTTGGGATAAGGACCACAAGTCTTTCCCCCACTCCACTGGAACCAGAAAGAATGAAGGTAATGCTTCTACAGCTATTTTGCCACTGGGCAAGGCAATTCCTTGTGAGAAACGACCGGAGAGCCAGGGCTAAGATGAAGAGAGAAGCGTGTTTAGAATCTGTGTGGCATCTTTAGGATGTGTCGCTCTCCCCATGCCTGCAGCCACATGTTCTTGTGGAACATATTCACGTGTGCCACTAAATGTACTTCTTGCTTATACACAAACATTGTCCTTGCCTACCTGCATCTGGTACTTTCCTATTTGCAATACCACCTTTGTTCCTCTCCCTCTGTTTAAAATCTTTCAAGACCACGATTATTAACAAAATCTCCCCTGACCACACCGACCCGGCCACTGCTCCTCCTCTGGGCTGCGGAACACTGGCTACTGGAGCCATTGCCCTACAACGTGCCACGTCAGAAAGCATGCTGTGTGCTCACCACTTAGCCCCAATTCCTCTGGAAATGTGCGGGCCCACGAAGCTCCTCACCGTGTTCCTAATACATCGATGATCTCAGCAAGTGTTTAATTCAGAGGACGTTGACAAAAATGAGTTTCTGAAATCTAGAAAAGTATATTTAGTGAGAAAGAAATATTTTCTTATCACACAGAGAGACCAGAGCAATTCGTTTCTACGACAGATTCCACATTCTTTATCGTTTTTCTCTTGGTATTTTGATTGCGTTCGCACTGGATCTTCACTGCTGTACGCAGGCTTTCTCTAGCTGCGGCAGGCGCGGGCTGCTCTTTGGTGTGCTGTGCGGCTTTCTCCTTGCTGTGGTTTCTCTTGTCGCAGAGCACAGGCACTCGGGCTTCAGCAGTTGTGGGACGTGGGCCTCATTGCTCCGAGGCATGTGGAATTTTCCTGAACCAGGGATCAAACCCGTGTCCCTTGCATTGGCTGGTGGATTCTTATCACCAGGGAAGGCCTGTCGGGTGTTTTTATAATGTTTATTTTTATTTCTTTCTTTATTTGGCTGCGTTGGATCTTAGATGCAACAGACAGGATCTTTTCTAGTTGTGGCATGTGGGGTCTAGTTCCATTACCAGGGATGGAACCCGGGCCCCCTGCTTTGGGAGCTCAGAGTCTTAGTCACTCGACCACCAGGGACGTGTCCCACACATCATTTATAGTTTTAACAAGCACCACCAGCACAGCAATGCCAACTGTAATAAACAGGTACTGTTTTTTGAGTGCTTATGATATATAAGTCCTTTGCATAATACTTTATTTCATCTTTACCACAAACTCATGAGCTTACCCCATTATAAATCCCACCTTATAAATGAGAAAACCGAGGTTCAGAGACATACAGTGACTGGTGTGAAGTCACACCAGAGTCAGGATCTGAACCCTGGTAGTCGAGCTCCAAGGTACATAGTCACTGCACTGCACTAGCTCCCAGAGTCACAGCCTCTCAGCTAACCTGTGCTGTGATCGCACTCCTTAGAGGGCACAGTTGATATATCTTGCTAAATGCTTTTCATTTAAGTAGCTTATAATTGCTGAGAATGATACACAATAATTTTTATCAGTTCGAGGAAATTCTTCTTTAAAACACTTCAAAATGATAGAGATGTAGGCTAATTTGAAACTAATTTCCATTAAAGGGCAATATCAGTAGTGCAGTGATGACTCTAAGGGAAATGGCCACTTGACTAATGTACTATCCATCACATTCACAAACGTTGCAGTCTATTAAATCCATGGTCCAAGTAATAAAGATGATAAAGATGTCCTTTATGACCCAATTTTCTTTTTAAATACCAGATAGATGTCTGACAAAACTGGGTTTGATGCTCTCTGGAAAGAAGTGCCCTGAGATTTGTACAGGAACTGAAGAACCCCCTAAATGGAGGGTTGGGAGGTACTGGTTGAAGCCAGTTCTGCAGGCTGATGCCCCCCTACTGGTAGGGACCACTTAACACACTTGTCTTATTATGGTTACGGCCTCTGAGGCTGGCAGCTCTGAGTCTGCAGTTTAGATCTAAAATTCCACCTCTCCAAGCACAGCCCAGGGGAGCTGCACACATAAACACTCCACCTCAGAGACTCCGACTACGATTGCTCAGCAGAACATGGGCGGTTTGTCTTTATTTTTACCATTCCTTTTAAAACTTTAAAAAAAGGAACTCATGGTTTCAGCTGGCATGCTAATGTATATACGCCCTGGAGGAAGTACAAGATGAAAGGTGTGAGATTGCTGGGTGCCTGTCTGGTCTTGGCTTTACACCTGAGGGTATAAAAGAAAGGGGAGGAAGAGGGAAGGCAGGGAATCATCAAAGTGCGGATAATTCTAGCGTTGGACATTTAGTTCATAAAGACCAGTCTCTGGAGGCAAGCTAACACTTCAATCAGAGTTCTACCAAAAGAGCAGTCACCAGTCCAGTGTGCATTGTAGCCACGACTACTTTTGATTTTACCTTACTTGCTTCTTTGGGATGTAACTCCTGTGTCCAATATGTCCCGATTGTGAAGAATATATGTCCAGTATTCAGAAAAGAGGGGGTGGCTCCAGCAACAGCCCACTATCTTTTGGATCTCAGTGTGTTCAACACCTCACCCTTTGACCATCCATCTCCTAAGCTATCACTTATCCATCTGGTGGACAGAGTTCCCCAAAACTGGAGATGGCCAACTTTGGATAACCACTTTGGATTTGAGAAGTGGTACTCTTGGGCATGAACTGAGGTGACCATCAGAGCCATACTCCAGAGACTAAGACTGAGTTCCTACATAAATGTCGACTCAGAATTCCACAGATTCTACGCCCTGGAGTTCCACAAATAATTCCTTACCTTGACTGTTTTTTCTCTTTTTTTTTCATTTTTAATTTTTTAAGTTATGAAAGTATATTAACACACAGGAGACTTGGAAAACACAGAACAAAGATACATATAGTTCCACCATATATTACAATTATTTTTTAAGTGGATAAATTAAAATCTTTACTTGGAGTTTCAATATCAAACTCTCAAAAATTAATATAATGAATAGACAGAAAAGCAGAAGGAGATAGTAGACCTGAAGAGCATTGTGAACCAATTCAACATAATTAAGATTTATACAATGTTCACACAACAGCAAGATACAAATTCTATTCAAATTTCCAAGACTATAAACCAGTCCTTACCTTGACTCTAAAGACTTTCCCACACATTGTTCTCCCTGACATCATCTTCAAAGGTTTATAAGTGTTCATACACCATAATTTCAAGGAAACATACAAAAAATACAAACTTCACATATGTGAAGACAGTATATTTATGAACATATTGCTGCTGCTGCTACTGCTAAGTCGCTTCAGTCGAGTCCGACTCTGTGCGACCCCATAGATGGCAGCTCACCAGGCTCCCCCGTCCCTGGGATTCTCCAGGCAAGAACACTGGAGTGGGTTGCCATTTCCTCCTCCAATGCATGAAAGTGAAAAGTGAAAGTGAAGTCGCTCAGTTGTGTCCGACTCTTTGCGACCCCATGGACTGCAGCCCACCAGGCTCCTCCACCCATGGGATTTTCCAGGCAAGAGTACTGGAGTGGGGTGCCATTGCCTTCTCCATGAACATATTAAAGAGAGGCTATCTCCAGGCTAAAGGCTTATGGATAAATTTTGTTTTCTTTTATGGTATTTTCTTTTTCCCTTACACTGTGTTTCAGACTTATATTTTATTTTTTGTATGTATGTTGCCTGCTATGAATTTTTTTAATTGAAGTATAGTTGGTTTACAATGTTGTGTTAGTTTCACATGTACAGCAAATCTATATCTATATCTATATCTATATATATCTCTCAGATTCTTTTCCCTTCATAGGTCATTATAAAATCCAACTGTACTCATACAGTTTACTGTACCACACAGTAGGTCCTTGTTGGTTATCTATTTTGTATATCAGATCAGATCAGGTCAGTCGCTCAGTCGTGTCCAACTCTTTGCGACCCCATGAATCGCAGCACGCCAGGCCTCCCTGTCCATCACCAACTCCCGGAGTTCACTCAGACTCACGTCCATCGAGTCAGTGATGCCATCCAGCCATCTCATCCTCTGTCGTCCCCTTCTCCTCCTGCCCCCAATCCCTCCCAGCATCAGAGTCTTTTCCAATGAGTCAACTCTTCGAATGAGGTGGCCAAAGTACTGGAGTTTCAGCTTTAGCATCATTCGTTCCAAAGAAATCCCAGGGCTGATCTCCTTCAGAATGGACTGGTTGGATCTCCTTGCAGTCCAAGGGACTCTCAAGAGTCTTCTCCAACACCACAGTTCAAAAGCATCAATTCTTCAGTGCTCAGCCTTCTTCACAGTCCAACTCTCACATCCATACATGACCACAGGAAAAACCATAGCCTTGACTAGACGAACCTTTGTTGGCAAAGTAATGTCTCTGCTTTTGAATATGCTATCTAGGTTGGTCATAACTTTCCTTCCAAGGAGTAAGCGTCTTTTAATTTCATGGCTGCAGTCACCATCTGCAGTGATTTTGGAGCCCAAAAAAATAAAGTCTGACACTGTTTCCACTGTTTCCCCATCTATTTCCCATGAAGTGGTGGGACTGGATGCCATGATCTTCATTTTCTGAATGTTAAGCTTTAAGCCAACTTTTTCACTCTCCACTTTCACTTTCATCAAGAGGCTTTTGAGTTCCTCTTCACTTTCTGCCATAAGGGTGATGTCATCTGCATATCTGAGGTTATTGATATTTCTCCCAGCAATCTTGATTCCAGCTTGTGTTTCTTCCAGTCCAGCGTTTCTCATGATGTACTCTGCATATAAGTTAAACAAGCAGGGTGACAATATACAGCCTTGACGAACTCCTTTTTCTATTTGGAACCAGTTTGTTGTTCCATGTCCAGTTCTAACTGTTGCTTCCTGACCTACATACAAATTTCTCAAGAGGCAGATCAGGTGGTCTGGTAGTCCCATCTCTTTCAGAATTTTCCACAGTTTATTATGATCCACACAGTCAAAGGCTTTGGCATAGTCAATAAAGCAGAAATAGATGTTTTTCTGGAACTCTCTTGCTTTTTCCATGATCCAGCGGATGTTGGCAATTTGATCTCTGGTTCCTCTGCCTTTTCTAAAACCAGCTTGAACATCAGGAAGTTCACGGTTCACATATTGCTGAAGCCTGGCTTGGAGAATTTTGAGCATTACTTTACTAGCATGTGAGATGAGTGCAATTGTGTGGTAGTTTGAGCATTCTTTGGGATTGAAATGAAAACTGACCTTTTCCAGTCCTGTGGCCACTGCTGAGTTTTCCAAATTTGCTGGCATATTGAGTGCAGCACTTTCACAGCATCATCTTTCAGGACCTGGAACAGCTCAACTGGAATTCCATCACCTCCACTAGCTTTGTTCGTAGTGATGCTTTCTAAGGCCCACTTGACTTCACATTCCAGAATGTCTGGCTCTAGGTCAGTGATCACACCATTGTGATTATCTGGGTCGTGAAGATCTTTTTTGTACAGTTCTTCTGTGTATTCCTGCCATCTCTTCTTAATATCTTCTGCTTCTGTTAGGTCCATACCATTTCTGTCCTTTATCGAGCTCATCTTTGCATGAAATGTTCCCTTGGTATCTCTGATTTTCTTGAAGAGATCCCTAGTCTTTCCCATTCTGTTGTTATCCTCTATGTCTTTGCATTGATCTCTGAAGAAGGCTTTCTTATCTCTTCTTGCTATTCTTTGGAACTCTGCAGTCAGATGTTTATATCTTTCCTTTTCTCCTTTGCTTTTCACTTCTCTTCTTTTCACAGCTATTTGTAAGGCCTCCCCAGACAGCCATTTTGCTTTTTTGCATTTCTTTTCTATGGGAATGGTCTTGATCCCTGTCTCCTATACAGTGTCACGAACCTCATTACATAGTTCATCAGGCACTCTATCTATCAGATCTAGGCCCTTAAATCTATTTTATATATGGTAGTGCATATATGTTAATCCTAGACCCTTAAGTTATCTCTTGTGTGTGCTCAGATGCTCAGTCATGTCCAACTTTTTTGTGACCTCCTGGCCTCTAGCCTGCCAGGCTTCTCTGTCCATGGGATTGTCCCTGGCAAAAATAGTGGAGTGAGTTGCCATTTCCTCCTGCAGGGGATCTTCCCAATCCAGGGATCAAACTTGAATCTCTCGCATTGGCAGGCAGATTCTTTATCACTGAGCCACCTGGAAAGTCCCAGTTTGTCCCTTGTCCCCTGCTTTTTCCCTTAATTTTTTCCCCCTTAATTTCCCATAATTTTTTTTAATGTCTGTGAGTCTATTTCTGTTTTGTATATACATTCTTTTGTATCATTTTTTAAAATTTCAGATATAAAGGGTATCACATATTTGTCTCTCTCTGTCTGACTTACTTCACTTTAGTAACCTCTAGATCCATCCATATTGCTGCCAGTGACATGATTTCATTGTTTTCATGACTGAGTAATATTCCACTGTGTATATGTACCACATTTTCTTTATCCATTCATCTGTCAGTGGACAATTAGGCTGTTCCCTGTCTTGGCTGTTGTGAATAGCACCACCATGAACATAGGGGTGCGTGTATCTTTGATTTACGGCTTTCTGCAGCTATATACCCAGGAGTGGGGTTGCTGCGTCATACAGAAGCTCTATTTTTAGTTTTTTAAGAACCTCCATTCTGCTCTCCATACTGCCTGCACCAGTTTACCTTCCCACCAGCCATGTAGGGGCATTCCTTTTTCTCCATGCTCTCTGTAGCATTTAGCATTTGTAGACTCTTTGATGTTGGCCATTCTGATCGGAGTGGGGTGGTACCTCACTGGAGTTTTGATTCACATTTCTCTAATAATTAGTGGTATTGAGCATCTTTTCATGTACCATTTGGCCTTCTAGTTTTTACCTAAGGCATGTGATAATAACGATGATGAAATTTATCAGTTAGAAATTAATTCAGCAATATAAATAATACATACATTGGGGAACAATGGCACATCTTAACTTTAAAAATGACACATACATACATACATATATATTCCCCAGGCAGCAAAAACCATTAAAAACTTCAGCCCTTGAGTCTCTTGGCTCCAGCATCAGATTCCAGGAGAGACAATTTATTATCTTAGGCCACCTGCCCACTCCCTTCTCTCTTGAGGAAAGGTCACCTAACTGACATTCACAGCATGACTCCATGTGGTAAGGGAAGAAGGCTCCCCAAGGGAGAATCAGGTGCTATGAGTAAGAAAGGACCATGGAGGCAACGTAAAAGCAGCCAACATCCACCATAAGGCAGACACTGAATATCTCTCGCGTCCCCACTATGTGCTGTTCACCTGCTAAATACACGCTTGACATAGATCACCCAGTTAATAGTGATAGATAGACTGTGATTGTTTCCATTGTACCGCTGAGGATACTACGGTTCACAAAGATCACATGGCTTACTTGTGTAACAGGTGAGTGGGAGGGTTGGGATTAACCCCAGTCCGTTTCACTCTAAATCCCCCAGTCTTCCCAATTACTTACAACCCACCAAAACCTCCCAGCACTACCCTGCTATTGATGTTACTTGTACATTTTTCAGATCGGAGCAAGGATAATGGACACAGCCAAGTCACACACCATCACCCCCACCTCCTGTGCCTGATTAAAGGTTACCCATTGAAGGTGGGGATAACACAATTCAGTACCACAAGGGGTTACACACGGCCCCATTCAGAGATGCATACTGGAAAGGCACAAAGAAATAGACTCAGAAATAATAGCAGAGTTCATCTCCCTTCCGTTATCAGAAAGAAAAGGAAGATCAAGCTGTGTGCCTGCCAGTGTCCACAGAAACCCTAAACACATTTCTCTGTGCTTCTCCTTCTGAGTCTGGCCTGGGTGTATTTCATGAAAAGACAACCTGTCTGTTTCTAATCCACTTATGTTTAATTTATTAAAACGTTTTGGTTCAGAGTTATTTGAGTCCCAAAAAGCATTGTGGGTCTATTTTACAAGACTTTAAAAAGTCTATTTCCTTTGAACAAAGAAGTTCTATTTTGCCTCAAGTGGTTTGACCAAAACCTCAAAAAAAAGTAAAATTGCTTCTAAATTCAGGACTAAAATGCTTAAGTCTATTCTAAACTCCATAAACACTCTATTCTCAGGCACCTTAAATACCCTCGGGCTATCTGATGACAATGGGGGTCATCTGGTCCCCTCAAACGTTGACCAGCAAATCAAAAGAAGAGATATCACGATCCAAAAGGTGGGGGGTGGGTGGCATTTAAAGCTTGACAACAGAGGAACTGGCCACTTTAGCTGTGTAGTCCCCACCAATCTGTTTCCCCTCTCTGGGTCTTGGTGTTCCCTTCTTTTAAATAGAAAGGGTATTTATGTTCTTAGTCTTCGGGGCATCCTAGGATCAAGAGAGAATAGATATAAAGGCTTGAGCACATATAAAGGATAACCTTCATTATCATCATTGCTACTAACTCTACAGTAAGTACAAGTAGTCAAAGTGGCATGATCAGCAACTTAATGAAAACTAAGAAGATGAATTTTCACAGCTCATAGCAAAGATCAGCCACGCCAACAAGATTTCCTCAAAGATCTTAGCAAAACCCAGCTCTCAGAGGCAGTTATTGTGCCTGTCACTCTGGCAGTTGGTTAACAGGAGGGCGTGTGTTTGTGTTCAAGAGTCTGAAATAGTCACAGCGTAAATTGTGAACAAATTATCCAAATCAATGTGACTCCCGAGCCGCTAGCCCAGTAATAAATATCCGTGTTAGGCCTGGCTTACACAAAACCTTTCCTTGAATCCGATCATGATGTAACTTTTACTGCAGGCTCAAAAAGAGGTTAATGATAGAGCAAATGTGAAGGGAAAGAAGCTTATTTGGGTCAAACAGTAACTTGCTCAACTTTCAGACCTCAGCAGAAAATATGACGGTTAATTTCATGTCTTTGCAGGGAGTAATGCACAGGACTGTAATGGTTTCAAAATTAACTAGCAAATGAAGAATTAAGCCTTCCAAATACTCAGAAACAATTTGCTCATTTTATTAAAAATATATAGCAACATATATTATTCTTTGACTCGAGTGACATATTTTCCTGTCGGGAGAACCAAATTGGAGGAATTACATTTGTTTCCCAATGTATTCTGTGGGACAATGCCAAAATACAAGCTTACGGGCAGGAAACTTCATATCCACAGTAGATTTTCCACATGTCACTGCTGGTCGGAAGCAGCTCCCCAGAGAGACAGCGTCTGCTCCCGGGGATGACTGAGGGCAGCAGTCGTGCTGAGGGGGACCTTTATTAGGAAGGTTCTTCCTCATTAGCTTTTCTGAACTTTCTTTCTTCTCAACCAACCTGGAACAGAGTTCAGTTGGTATGGGCAGAGCAGTCAATGATATTTTATTTTAAAGAGTTGGAATGTGAATAAGCAAAGGCAAACCAGGAACCCCTTTCCCCATAATCTCAGAGAGCCGAGATAAAATGCGCCCCCTCCCACCCAGGGTTCTAACCCAGGGTCCACAAACTTTTCTCAGAAAGTTGGATAATTACAGATTTATGGGCCATGATGCAAATAAGGGATATTCTATAGTTACCTCACAATAATTTTCAATGTGACTATATTTTTAAAAAATAATTTTATTTATTTATTTTTGGCTGCTCCGGTGTGCTCGGGCTTTTCTCTAGTTGCAAGGAGCAGGGACGACTCTTTACTTGTGGTGTGCGGGCTTCTTACTGCGGTGGCTTCTCTTGTTGGGAGAGACAGGCACACGGGCTTCATTAATCGTGGCTCCCGGGCTCTCGGGCACAGGCTCAGTAGTTGTGGCACACGGGCTTAGTTGCTCGACTGCATATGGGATCTTCCTGGATCAGGGATCAAACCTGTGTCTCCTGCATTGGCTGACAGATTACCACTGAGCTACCAGGGAAGCCCCAATGTGACTATTTAAAATATAAAAACCATTCTTAGTTTGCAGGCCATCCAGAAATAGGCAACAGGTCAGATCTGGCCCACTGACTGTAGTTTGAAAGTCAGTAGGCAAGTTTTGAAATCTAGACTTGTGAGGCAACTTAATGTGAGAAGATAATGTTTTGGAATATTGCAACATTCCCTTTCTTTCTGTTCAAGTAAGGCCACCCTGAGTTCATTGCCTCAGGACAAGATAAGGGAACAGAGAAAGCAATAAGAATTTCTTCCTGGCTTTTGAAATCCGAAAACCTTTTTTTTTTTTTTTCAGTTCTTCCCAAGGGCTTCCCAGGTGGCACTAGTGGGAAAGAACTCGCCTGCCAATGCAGGAGACACAAGAGAAGCGAGAAACATGGGTAGATCTCTGAGTCGGGAAGATCCCCTGGAGGAGGGCATGGCAACCCACTCCAGTATTCTTGCCTGGAGGATCCCATGGACAGAGGAGCCTGCTGGACTACAGTCCATGGGGTTGCAAAGAATAGGCCACGACTGAAGCGACTTAGCACGCAGTGTGAGGAGATGTGCGAGGAGGGAACTTCTGGATAATAGTAGATGTGGGAGAAGAAGAGGGATGAGTCTGGTTGGTGAGAGGAAAGGTCTCAGGAGGTGAATGGCAAGCCTGAACATGGGCACACGGATACCAGCCTATCCATGCACTGACAGAAGGGGGACCCGAGGCCGGTTTCTCCGTCCTCCCCACCACCATACTATGCTGAGTACCAGCAGAGGGAGAAGAGACTTCAGGGTCCCCAGGCTGATGCACAAGATCTGAGATGATAGACAAGGCAAATCGAGCCTGAGACAGCCTCACAGAGTACCCTCAGACCCACAGACAGAAATATTCCACATCCTTGGATGATAACAAGGAACCAGGGCCAGTAGCCGAAGGAGAGTTAGATGTGATGGGACCTTGCGGATGGCAGTCTTGAATAACTTAGCAGCAGCCCTGAGGTCCAGGCCAATGATCAGACAAGATGAGGAATGTGGACTCAGGCACCAGCGTGCTCGCAGAAGGCTGATGACTGAAGACCGGACCATGGGGAAGCACCAATAGATGCCACGACAGAGCACAGGGACCAAGGCAGGACCATACAGGCACTCATGCCTCGGTCCTCTGCTGCCTCCCAGAATGTGGCATAGCTCCAAAGTGGGAATCAGATGTTATGTTGCTGCCACTGTGCAGAAATGATTTCATCCAGAAGCTGAGCATGGCTGATGGTTGTTTATAGCTATGTATCTTACATACCAGAGTTTGAAGGATGAGATTCCTAGGCCACTTAAAGTGGCTTGTATTAAAAAAAAGAAAAAGAAAGCTATCATCTGATATGAGATCCAGCTGTGGTACAAACTAACCATGTGTCTTTGATAAACTGTGACCCCACTGGGTCCTGGCTTTCTGATGGGTTAGGAAGGAATAGTCCAGATGGCAAAGAAGTTTCTTCTCTGTGGGCCACATTGGCTACATCAGTAGCTGTTAACTAGTGCCCTGAGTTAAGAGGGTTCTGAGGTTGCATCTAGGTTCTTTTACTGATGGTTTCCATGGGTACAGAGGTAATGGGCAAAGGATCATGGCAGACATGACTCACCTTTCCTACTCCTGCGCAGCTACATGATCTCTGAGGTCCCTTTTAATTCAGAAAGTGAGTTTTCCCAAAGGCCTAACACCCAGGAGTTGGTCCAGAAACTTTTCTTGGGAAAATGTTTTACCAACAGTCTAGCTGGCCTTGGCAAAAACTGGGCTCAGAGAGATGAAGGAGGCAGCCTTCATGGGACAGAGACCGAGCAGACGCTCACACTCACGAGTCCACACCCCAGACCTGCGGTGAAGCGAGCTGAGCTCTGAACCCAGAGTCGGTCCCTTTGTAGCAGTGAGAGTGTCAAGAAGATCAGATAAGACAGTGAACGGGGAATGAGCTCCAAAACAGCAAGCACTCAGTAACTGCGAACAAAATGGCAGCCTCCCGGAGAGTCCTTTCTGAATGTGAAATTTCTAATTCTTAGAACAATGTTTTTGGCTTTCAAAGTACAGAAAGTTCACAGTAAAATACATATATTTTAAAGTAGGTTTTCAACCTTCACATCAGAATTGCCTTAAGGTTTTCTAGAAAGCAGATGGCCAGACTCTGCTTAGACCTAATGAGTCAGACACTCAGGGGCTTAGGTCTAGAAGACATTTGTTACCACAGTTCTGATCCCAACTAGCATTCAAGACTGTCAGTTGAGCAGCCACTTATAACTTCTCCCTGCAGCCCAAACCACAAGGTTCATCCTCTTCACCTCTTCTGGGAGGGCTTCCCTGACCACCCTGTTTAACACAGGAGCCCTACCTGACCCAGCCCTCCTTATCTCCTTTTGATTTTTTTCCATAACACTTTCCATTCATAACATCACCCATGTGTTTGATTTGTCTTTTCTTACCCCATCTGACCCTGAACGTCAGTTCTACACAGGCAGGCCTTGCTGCCACGTCCCCAGAGCCTAGACCAGCGCCTGGCACGCCGTGGACACTTGGTAAGTATTAATCGAGTGACCTGGGATGCATCCCCTGCTCTTATTTGATTTCAGAGGACCCCAAGAGGGAAGGTTAAAAAGTTGAGAATGGTTGTCTGTGATGGGTTGTGTCATGACATGATTGGAAAAAAACCACTAATCTAGAAATGTTAAGTACTGAGTCCCAGTGATTTTTTAAAAAGGGGGTTAAGAGGCTAGATGTTAATTTTAATCATTGTCTTTACATTTTGACTGTGCTGTCTTCATTGCTGTGTGGGCTTTTCTCTAGCTGTGGCGAGCGGGGCTGCTCTTCCTCGTGCCCAGGCTTCTCATTGTGGTGGCTTCTCTTGCTGCAGAGCGCGGGCTCTGAGGCACGCAGGCGTCCATAGTTGCAGCGCGTGGGCTCGTAGTTGCAGCTCTTGGGCTTTAGAGTGCAGGCTCAGCAGTTGTGGTACACGGGCTTACTTGCTCCAGGGCACATGGAATCTTCCCAGATCAGGGATCAAACCCGTGTCTCCTGCATTGGCAAGTGGATTCTTTACCACTGAGCCACCAGCCACCAGGGAAGCCCCTTCCACTACCCCTCTGTGATCTTTGATATAAAGGAAGCAGTGATTGCCTTGAACCTTTTCCAGCCTTGACCATTTTCTCAACTAAATGGCTACCCAATAGCATTGGTTTTCAGCTTCTTGGTTGGGCAGGGACAAGACCTGGCCTAAATCCAGGAGCAGAGGAAAGCCCAAGGATCCCACTTGTCCAAGTCACTCGGTGTCCTCAGCATCTTCTGGGTCTCCAACCCAAGCTCTGCTTCCTGCGACACTGGTCTGCCCACTCCCTGGCCAATGCCCTCGACACCCAAGACCACGCCGGGCACCACCCTCTCTGGCCTCCAGAAAATGAGGGTGTGGTTCCAAGCATCTGCAGATGAGGGGAGAGACTGTTATTTAGCAAAAGAGACACATCATTATTTTCTTGAGCCAGGATCATGTTTCATTTAGCTGACTTGGCTCCACATTTAAACAGCATCCCCCAGGCAAATAATACAATTAAGCAAATGGAGAGGAGATTTAGTAACAATAAATTCCACAGAACTGGTCATTCTTTTGTATGCAGTTTTAAAAGGAGGAGAACGTTTAGAAGGATCAATCACCCTGAATCTCATGGGCTCAAACATTATATAGAAACTGCTAGTAAAAATTGACGGGGATTTGAAACATACATACACACGCGCACACACATGCTTGCACACACACCACAGAAACACACTCACGGGTTAGGCCTAGGCCTACTTTCTTTTTTTTTACAATCCAATAACTAAAAGACAATTATAAAAATAGGCTTAGGATACACATGGAAGAATGCAGGCCAAAATGGAAAATAAACTACAGAAATGAAACCTCTGAGAGCCAGTCAAGGAGACAGAATTGCCTCTAGGAACTGTGTTACAACAGATAAAGGATTACAACGGGCACCTAGACACCTGAATCATCATGTCAGCTCTACCAGGCATATTCTGTATAATGTTAAGCAAGACAATGACTTGTGAATTTCCCTTTCTCTATATATAAAACAACTTTTTGAACCCCATCACCACCATTTTTACCATCCCCAGGCATCATCAGTACTGTTATTTATGTAGTACTTTCATTTAAGTCAACTCTTCTTTATTCGAGTATGTTACACATTGGGGAGGGAAACAAGTATTTATTAAACTGTTTGTCGTGTTTTGCTACAACTTGTACATTTCTCGTAATAAATACACTTGCTTAGAAAGGAAATTATTTCACTAATATAAAAGGAAAGCCAGAAATCACTGGTCTTAAAATAGAAGGTAATGACAAAAATAAGTACAATGGACTCCTGCTTTTAGTCATGACAGACTAGTTTGCTTTAGACCAATCTCTTTGCCAAGAACAACTTAAAAATCTGGATAAAATATATAAAATGTAAAAATAAAAACAAAGAACTTCTGTTTGAAGACATTGGGGAGATACTAAGACAGCTAGGCCCTGAAGAACTAAGAGCCAAGAGCCAAGGAAAGAACACTGAAATAAGTCAAGTATTTGAATCACTGTTTTCCTCCAGGCATTGCTGATTTGTAAACTTCATAGGACCCAGAGGCTCAGAAGTCTACAGCCAGTCTCATGATAAAAATTGATGTTCAGGGTCCACCAAAGAGAAGGCCCTGGTAAACACTTCAGACTTCCAACTGGAACCATGAAAGGGCTACACATTAGAAGTGAGAGGGAAGCAGAAATAGTTCAATGCTCATAAAGACTAAAATCCAGTGTTGAGCCCATTCAAACCCAGATTAAAAAAAAAAAAAAATGATCTACCAGTATTTGAAAAGCGTGCCAGAAGCAAAAGAAAATTTGGTTCCCTCTGGAAGAAAACAACATAATCCAGCATTTCTAGTTGGCTCTAAGTTTGTCATAGTTTGTTTTATGTCCAGCGCTTACCAAAATTTACCTGGTATTCTAAGAGACACAAGCAAATTCCTAAAAACAAAGAAAAAAATCTTATATGTGACTTATCATATATAGATTTCAAAATATCTACAGTTGATAACTTCAAGAAAGAAGACGACAAGATAGAGAATTTCAAGAGAACTAGAATCTTTGAAAAATGCAAGTCTGGAATTGGAATATCTAATAACCCAAAAGAAGAATTCAACAGATGAGGTTTATTGACAGATTAGATATTGCAGAAAAGAGAATCTGTAAGTTGGAATATATGACAGCAGAAAATATTCAGACTGAGAATGGAAAGCAAAAAAAGAAAAGTATAGTTAATATACAAAAGATACGGGACTTGGTAAAAATTTCTAACATGTATGTATTTAGAGATCCTGAAGGAGAAACAAGAGAATATTGAACTGAAGTGATATTCAAATGGATAACAGTTGAAAATTTCCCCATGTTTCCCAAAGACGTCAAGCTAAATATTTTTAAAACTTTACAATTTCAAACAGAACAAAGGAGACCACATCTAGGCATATCATGGTAAAACTACTTAAAGACAAAGACAAAAAAAAAAAAAAATCTTGAAACCAGCCAAAGAAAAGAAACATATTACCTCCAAAAGAAAAACAGTAATGATGGAAGCTGAGTTTTAAACAAAAATAATGGAAGCCAAAGAACAATGAAATGACATCTTCAATGTGCTGAAAGCAAAGAATTGTCAACTAGAACTCTATGCTTATTAAAAACATCCTTCAAAATGTGCATGAAATAAAGACATTTTCAAACAAACTAAACCCTAGAGAATTCATATACAACAGAAATGCATTAAAAGAAATACTGCAGAAAATTCTTCGGGGCAGAAGACAATGAGATCAAATGGAGCTGTGGAAATGGAGAAAAGAATGAGACAATAGAAAGTACAAATGTGTGGGTGAAACCTAATACATATTAGCTGCATAAAATAATAATACTAACTTACTGTGCCATGTCAAATATATGTAGACCTAAATTAGGTACAGCAGTGACAAGAATAGGGAGAGTAACAGTCAAGACATGGGAACAGCCTAGGTGTCTAACATTACATGTTGCATATATACATGTATAGAGAGTTGACCCTTGAACAACAGGAAGGTTGAGGCACAGACCCCCTCCCCAGCACAGCTGAAAATCTGCATATATAGCTTTACATTAACCCCTCTATATCCAAGCTTCCACATCTGCAGACTCCACTGACTGTGGATGGGGTAGTACTAGAGTCCATATTTGCTGACAAAAGCCCATATACAAGTGGACCTACGCAGTTCCAACTCATGCTGTTCAAGGGGCAACACTTAGAGAAAACATTTTTTCAACTACACGTGGAAGATTTACTTAGATTTACCTTTTTTGGGGCCATAAAGTACATAAAAGCAAATATAAAAGAACTAGAATACTAAGAGCATTTTCGTTTTCTCTTGTTGCTGTAACACATTGCCACAAACTTAATAGCTTAAAACAACACAAATTTATGATCTTACCGTTCTGTCAGTTAGAAGTCAGAAGTGGTGAAAACAAAATTAAGAAAACAGTTCCATTTATAACATCATCAACAAGAATTAAATACGTAGGAGTAAATTTAAAGAGTAGAGAAGTTGTACACTGAACACTACAAAATGTTTTGAAAAGAAGGATCTAAATAAAGGGAAAGACATCTGTGTCCATGGATTAAAATATTTAATATTAAGACTGTAACATTTTCCAAGTTGATCTACAGATTCGATGCAATCCTTATCAAAATTCTAACCATCTCGTTTGCAGAAATGGATATGCTGATCTTAGAATCAATATGGAAATGCAAGGGACCCCAAGCAGCCAAAACAAGCTTGAAAAGAACACTTACAAGTCAATTAAAAAAAAAAGACTGACACCCCAATAGAAAAATGGGCAGAAGTCTTGACCAGATACTTCAAAAAAATAATATCCAATCCAGATCAGATCAGTTGCTCAGTCGTGTCCGACTCTTTGCGACCCCATGAATTGCAGCACGCCAGGCCTCCCTGTCCATCACCAATTCCCGGAGTTCACTCAGACTCATGTCCATCGAGTCAGTGATGCCATCCAGCCATCTCATCCTCTGGCGTCCCATTCTCCTCTTGCCCCCAATCCCTCCCAGCATCAGAGTCTTTTCCAATGAGTCAACTCTTCACATCAGGTGGCCAAAGTACTGGAGTTTCAGCTTTAGCATCATTCCTTCCAAAGAAATCCCAGGCCTGATCTCCTTTAGAATGGACTGGTTAGATCTCCTTGCAGTCCAAGGGACTCTCAAGAGTCTTCTCCAACACCACACTTCGAAAGCATCAATACTTCAGTGCTCAGCCTTCTTCACAGTCCAACTCTCACATCCATACATGACCACAGGAAAAACCATAGCCTTGACTAGACAAACCTTTGTTGGCAAGGTAGTGTCTCTGCTTTTGAATATGCTATCTAGGTTGGTCATAACTTTCCTTCCAAGGAGTAAGCGTCTTTTAATTTCATGGCTGCAGTCACCATCTGCAGTGATTTTGGAGCCCAGAAAAATAAAGTCTGACACTGTTTCCACTGTTTCCCCATCTATTTCCCATGAAGTGATGGGACCGGATGCCATGATCTTCATTTTCTGAATGTTGAGCTTTAAGCCAACTTTTTCACTCTCCACTTTCACCTTCATCAAGAGGCTTTTGAGTTCCTCTTCACTTTCTGCCATAAGGGTGGTGTCATCTGCATATCTGAGGTTATTGATATTTCTCCCAGCAATCTTGATTCCAGCTTGTGTTTCTTCCAGTCCAGCGTTTCTCATGATGTACTCTGCATATAAGTTAAATAAACAGGGTGACAATATACAGCCTTGACCTACTCCTTTTCCTATTTGGAACCAGTTTGTTGTTCCATGTCCAGTTCTAACTGTTGCTTCCTGACAGGCATACAAATTTCTCAAGAGGCAGATCAGGTGGTCTGGTAGTCCCATCTCTTTCAGAATTTTCCACAGTTTATTGTGATCCACACAGTCAAAGGCTTTGGCATAGTCAATAAAGCAGAAATAGATGTTTTTCTGGAACTCTCTTGCTTTTTCCACAATCCAGCGGATGTTGGCAATTTGATCTCTGGTTCCTCTGCCTTTTCTAAAACCAGCTTGAACATCAGGAAGTTCACGGTTCACATATTGCTGAAGCCTGGCTTGGAGAATTTTAAGCATTACCTTACTAGCATGTGAGATGAGTGCAATTGTGCGGTAGTTTGAGCATTCTTTGGCATTGCCTTTCTTTGGGATTGGAATGAAAACTGACCTTTTCCAGTCCTATGGCCCCTGCTGAGTTTTCCACATTTGCTGGCATATTGAGTGCAGCACTTTCACAGCATCATCTTTCAGGACCTGGAACAGCTCAACTGGAATTCCATCACCTCCACTAGCTTTGTTTGTAGTGATGCTTTCTAAGGCCCACTTGACTTCACATTCCAGGATGTCTGGCTCTAGGTCAGTGATCACACCATCGTGATTATCTGGGTCATGAAGATCTTTTTTGTACAGTTCTTCTGTGTATTCTTGCCATCTCTTCTTAATATCTTCTGCTTCTCTTAGGTCCATACCATTTCTGTCCTTTATCGAGCCCATCTTTGCATGAAATGTTCCCTTGGTATCTCTAATTTTCTTGAAGAGATCTCTAGTCTTTCCCATTCTGTTGTTTTCCTCTATTTCTTTGCATTGATCGCTGAAGAAGGCTTTCTTATCTCTTCTTGCTATTCTTTGGAACTCTGCATTCAGATGTTTATATCTTTCCTTTTCTCCTTTGCTTTTCGCTTCTCTTCTTTTCACAGCTATTTGTAAGGCCTCCCCAGACAGCCATTTTGCTTTTTTGCATTTCTTTTCCATGGGAATGGTCTTGATCCCTGTCTCCTGTACAGTGTCACGAACCTCATTCCATAGCTCATCAGGCACTCTATCTATCAGATCTAGGCCCTTAAATCTATTTCTCACTTGCACTGTATAATCATAAGGGATTTTATTTAGGTCATACCTGAATGGTCTAGTGGTTTTCCCTACTTTCTTCAATTTAAGTCTGAATTTGGCAATAAGGAGTATCCAATCCAAATAACCAATAAACAGGAAAAAAAAAAAAATACTCCATTCCATTAATCTCGAGAAATGCAAATCTGTCACAATGAGATTTAGCTGCATACCTGGAAGATTGACTGAAAACTGTTTACCTAATAGAAATGCATAGATAGCCAAGAAAATGTTCATTGCAACCTATTGACCAAAGCCTGGAAACAGAGGCCATCCACAATAGAATGGCTTAATAAATTGTGGTGTATTAGCACATGGAGAATCCCAGGGACGGGGGAGCCTGGTGGGCTGCCATCTCTGGGGTCACACAGAGTCAGACACGACTGAAGCGACTTAGCAGCAGCAGCAGCAGTACATGGAATAACATGCAGTAATGGAACAGAATAAATGAGCATGGCGTAAACAACACAGATGAAACTCTGATATGCAATATGACACGGAAGAGGGCAAACATAAAAGAGTTTACACTGAATGATTTCAGTTACATAAATCTCAGAACTGGCAAAGCTTACCTAAGGTATTAAAGTTAAGACAGCGGTCTCCTTTTGTGATGATGTGTTGGGGAGACAGTTATGGAGAAGGGGACTCCTGAGGTGCTTCTGCTACTGTATGTCTTAGTCAGAGCACTGATTGCAAGAGTGTGCCCACTTTCCAAAAACTCAGCAAGCTGTATCCTCATGGGTGCTCTGTGGTATGAATGTACACTTCACTGAAGATGCTTTTTAATTAATAAGAATATCTGCAATCCTCTTAATGCTTTAAGGAATTATTTGAATCAAATGTTAGAGTCATTGGCTGTTCTATACAAATAGAAGTTCAAAAAAAAAATAAAAAGAATAAATGTGCATCCACAGATAAATATATTTAGCGCATTCAAAACCATGTTATTAAATTCCAGTGAGATTCTGTTGCCTGCTATGGCTCTGAGCTCGAGACTTAGTCTCCCTCCATTGAAAAGAGGTGTTTAAGAAGCACTTAAGATTTACCACCAAGCCGAGACTGCTTCTTGATACATAATGAAAATAGGATTGAAAAGGAAATTGCTTTCTCCGAGGGTGATGCAGTAACATTCATTACTATGTGTCATATGAAATCCCTTGGCTAAGTATCAGGGACCTCTGGACGCCATGGGACATACTGGCTTATCTGATCTCAAAGCTGACTCCCGGCTGACCATCTGACTTTCTGATTGAAGACTGCCCCTCAGTGAAAACTACAAATAGTACTACTCTTGGAAATGATTTCAGAAAGGAGGACTGAGTCACATCCATTGGTTACAGGATCTGTGAAGACGCTTAGGCATCTATCTCTACCCCTATGAAATCATGCCACCTCCATACATCACAGGCCTCACCCTAGGAGGATGGAGCACCATTCCAAGGGCTTCCCTCTCCTGCCCCACATCTGAGTCACGAGCAAAGCCATCAGCTCTCTTTTCAAAGCTCATCTGAAATCCAGCTGTTTCTCACCATCTCCCAAGTCACTGTCATCCCTCGCCCACTGGCCTCTCAGCAGATCTCTCCACTTTCACCTTTGTCCTCATTCAATCTGTTGTCAACAGAGCAGCCCAAGTGAAGTTAGAAAAAGAATTGAAAAAACAAGACTGACACCCCAATAGAAAAATGAGTAGAAGTCTTGACCAGGTACTTCAAAAAAAGAATATCCACATGACCATTAAACAGGAAAAAAAAAATGGATACTATGGTCCATTAATTGCCAGACTCAGAGGGTTTTTCTGCTCAAAACGCTCCCATCTCACAGAGCAAAAGCCAACAGATTCACCATGGTCTGTCTGTCAGGCGCTCCATGACCCAATAGCCCATTACCTCCCAAACATCTCCTCCTATTGGGCTTCCTGGCTCACTCTGCCCCAGACTCAGAGGTCCCATTGCTGGTTCCCAGGCATGCTAAACATGCTCTCACCTCAGGACCCGGAAACCTGAGGTTCCCTGTGTCCAGAACACTCTGCCTCCAACATCCCTTGGCCCACTGCCTCACCTACTCCCTTTATTAATCAATCCGCCTCTTATGCCAAGTTGCACTCCCCTCAACACTGCCAAGCCCACTCCCCTCAACACTGCCAAGCCCTGTTCCCTGCTTTTGTTTTTGCTTAATATTCACCACCATCTAATATTCTCTCTGTTTGTCTGCTTCCCTTATTTAGACCTTGTTGCTCCCCTCTCTAACCAGGGGATTTTTCAGTAAGGAAAGCAGACTCAAGTTTAAGAGAAAGTTAGACTTGAATTGGAAGAGACTAGCCCTTCTTTTAGCTTTAGAGTGGGAACTGTGCTGTTGGTAGTGGTACACTGGAGAACCAAAGCTCCTTTCTCTCTTGTTGGGCTGATAAAGCCGAAAAGATAGTCTAGCTGCTGACAGGAAGTTCCTGTTTACCCTTCGAGTCATGACATTCTGCCCAGTTCCTCCCTTCCAATTCCGGAGGCTCGCTGATTTACTGGGGGTGGAGAAACCTTTGCTCTGTTGCTCCCTCAGGGTGGGAGAGTACAGTTGTTCACTCAGCAAATACTTATCAATTACGACTTATGTGCCAGACAGTGAGCTACATGCCAAGAACACGTGTCAAGGATCCAACATTGGCTTTGCCTGAGTGATGCTCGGAATCCAAAGAGCAGAGGGAAGCTGATGTCTGAGCACTCTGGTTAGACCTGCAGATGCATAAGACACATTACTTCTTCTGGGTCCTGACAGATACCAGCTTGTCGCCAGTAATTTGTAGGTAGTAAGCTATTCAAATTTGCAATCATTCAGTCTTTATTTATAGCTGAGAGTGATTTAAAGGTTGTGCCTATGATGTCACTTTCACTCTCTGATGCATTTCTTAATGGAGAGAAAAGAAAGTATAAGAAATTAAATATAAGGCAGGGAGGGCCCAAAAAGTGAGTGTGTCATGCCCAAGGTCATGAGATCATCAGGCTGCAGACTGGAAACAGGGTGAGAACCTCTGCTATAAGATATTCTTTCCCTCAATTCCCTTGTTAAGTTTCTCTTGTCCAAATTCACAGGTGGCAGTAAGAAGGCAGCTGTCACTGCTGGGCACTGGTACATGCAGGGACCGTGACAGGCACTTGGATTAACTCATTTAACCCTCACACAACAGAGGGGTTCCCTCATAGCTCAGTTGGTAAAGAATCTGGCTGCAGTGCAGGAGACCCCAGTTCAATTCCTGAGTCGGGAAGATCCACTGGAGAAGGGATAGGCTACTCACTCCAGTATTCTTGAGCTTCCCTTATGGTTTGGTGGGTAAAGAATCTGCCTGTAATGCAGGAAACCTGGGTTTGATCCCTGGGTTTGGAAGATCCCCTGGAGAAGGGAAAGGCTACCCATTCCAGTATTCTGGCCTGGAGAATTCCATGGACTGTATAGTCCATGGGGTTGCAAAGAGTCGGACATGACTGAGCGACTTTCACTTCAATAGAGGGGTATTAGTTTTTTTTTCTTTCCATATTACTGAGATATAATTAACCTATGACACTGTGTAAATTTAAGGCGTATATTGACTTGACTTATATTGTGAGAATCATTACCACAATGTTCAGTTAACATCCATCGTCTCATTCAAATACCAAAACAGAAAGTTTTTTCCCTTGTGATAAAAACTTTCAGGATCTACTCTCTTAGCATTTGAAAAATATACCACACAGCGGTGTTACCTGTAGCCATCATGAGGTACTTTATATCCTCGGTTGTGTATATTTCAATTATCCTAAAACTGGAATTTTGTACCTTTTGATCACTTGTATCCAATTCCTTCCCCATTTCCCACCCCATTCCTGGGAAATCACAAATCGGATCCCTTTTTCTATGAGTTTGGGTGTTTGCAGGTTTTTTTTTTCAGATTCCACATATAAGTGAGCTCTCACAGTATCTGTCCTCCTCTCTCTGACTTAATTCACTTAGCATAATGTCCTCAAGGTCCTTCCAGCTGTAACAAGGGTGTCAGGATTTTCTTCTTTTTTAAGCTTGAGTAGTATTCCGAGGTATAGTCATTGAATCCTACTTTTCAGATGCAGAAAGACACTGGGGTTCATGGTAAATACATTACTCAAGGTTATACGGAAGGCAAGAGACAGATTTGGAATTCAAACCCAGATTCATTTGATAACAAAAACCTGTGAATAAAAATCCTTAGCATGCGTGCGTGCTAAGCTGCTTCAGTCATGTCTGGCTCTTTGCGACCCTGTGGACTGTAGTCCACCAGGCTTCTCTGTCCATTGGATTCTCCAGGCAGGAATATTGGGGTGGGTGCCATGCCCTCCTTCAGGAGATCTTCCTGAGCCAGGGATCGAGCCCGCATCTCCTGCATTGGCAGGTGGGTTCCTTACCACTAGCACCATCTGGGAAGCCCCTCCTTTTGGCATACATCTTTGCAAATCCAGTTGGAAGTCTTTGGAACCTGACTTTCATTTGAAGAGAGATTTGATGCATTTGTGAACAAATGTGATTCAACCAAGAACTAATTAAGTGAAATAAGGGATGTACAGTGGGTGAGCCAGGACCTAACTCACATTAAGAGCTAGATTTTAGTCAACACATCATCAGCCTTTTCCATCATATTTGCTCCTCCTCCCTTCCTTCCTGCATCCACTTATACCTTAAAACAACTGCCATCTGTTCTTGTTCATGACCCTTCTGGCTGCCTGGACAATTTTGTTGAATGAGGCTGGGCTCCCCTAAGCATGTGTCATGAACAGTGGGTGAGCTGGCTGGGGGCTGGCTGGTCTAGGATGGCCCTAGCCACGTGTCTAGAGCATGGCTGGGTTTCAGTTTTTGGGTAACAACCATCCAGCTCGCCCGGGTTTGTCCACGTGGTTGCAGCAGTGTGGCAAGAGAACGAATGGAAGCAAGTAAGGCATCTTGGGGTCTGGCCTGCTCCTGTTTCAGTACAAATTATAGTCAGTCCAGATGTGGGGGATGGAGAAATAGAATCCTGTCTCGTAATGGGCAGGGCTGAAAAGTCACATTTCCACGGATGCCTCACGTTTGCTCATACTCTCTGTTCTCCCTATGGACTGAGGGACCTCCTCGGGCAGAAGAATTTCCTGCATCCGAACAGGGCTGCACTCGGGTTCAGGCCATTGTTTAACATCAATGATTCTTTCTGATCCTCTGATTCGGGTTGGTAGTATTTTGTTCCCTGAAAATGGGAGCCCGCCCACAATATCTTTTCCTAGAGGAGTTTCCACTCTTACCCTTTTATTTGTTAAGTAGTCTGTTAAATTAATCTGGGTCCAACAGCTATGAGTAAGTACGGCATCCAGAGCTACAGGGTCCGTTCACCGAGGGAGCTGTGCAGAGTCACACTTTACCCGAATCCCATGGCTGTGGGCCTGCCATGAACCTGGCAAAGGTGACCTTTTGTAGCCGTGTTTTCTGCTGCTGCCCCACAGGCACCTTCCTTCTGTGCCCACCACGACATTTCTGTGCTCCTCATTTTTATACATGCTGTTCCTGCTGCCTGGAATACATGCACCCCCCCTCCTCTTGGCCTGGTGAAGCTTCTGAATCCTTTACAATCCAGACTACGTCCCATGCCATCACTCAACAAATATGTACTGATCTGCCAGGTCCGAGACACAGGGGGACTGAAAACAGACTCAGCCCCTTCTCCTCGTGGAATTACCGTCACACTTGTGTGAAACACCATTTCCAAGTCCCTGCCTCTGCTTTTTTCCCACAGGCATGAGTGTGTATGTGTCTGTGCACACACATGTTCACACGTGACTGCATGTGTGCATACACGTGTGTGTACATATATTCACATGTGTGTATACACACATGCACACATACCTTTTACAGCACAGATGTACACTGGATTCTACTGATTGGTGAGTTCTTCTCTTTCATCAAACCAAGTTCTTTACACTCAGGGATCACACCTCATTATTCCATTTTATAATTAAATCACCCAGTCTTTCCTTATAGTAGAAATCCAAAAGAACATTAGCTGAACAGACAAATGACTGACCGTCAGAAGGAAAAGTTGCTCTTGGAAGAGTGTTTAGCTCAATGTCTTAATCTTGCCAATGAAAAGATGAAAACCCAGGCAATTAAACTACTTACTGCCACTACACTGCCTTTATATAGGGAGCAATGCAGCCCCCCAACTTCAGGGTCAAAAGGGGGACAGTTGTATATTTTAAACAAAGTTTCTGGTTTTAAGAAAATTTACTTTGCATTTTATACAAATTTCAAGTGGGCGAAAATCATCAAAAGTGATTTAAGAAATTTGGCTTTTGAGCCAGACAGATTTGGAAGAAAATTCTGGAACTGTTTGACCTCAGGCAAGTTAATTTTACCTCCTAGTCTCACTTTTCTTATTTATAAAATGGAGCTGCCCATCAGCTCCTGCCCCAGACATGTTGGGAAGATTTACAAAGCACGAGGCTTAATCCGCAAAAAATGTGTAATATACATAAGCTCTCATTTTATCATTATTAGTTTGCTATTAATTTAAATGATGCCTGGAAAACAGCATTAGCTAAATGTTTAAAGGTTCAAGTCTAACCATAATTATATTCAAGAGATGTCCATAATGGTTGCTATCTTAAATCAGCTACAACCAATCTCTCTTTAGTTTAAAAAAAAAAAAACAAAAAACTTTTTCATCAGAAATTCAGATGCAGTATGACATTTTCCCACAGGATTTACCTACAGGAATTAAAGCATTAGCAAGGTCCTGTGCACGAGGAAATGAATGCATACCACAGCATGATGGCAAGCCCGGGATCGCAAGGAGAGTGATTCACATGCCGTTACTGAACTAGTAGAACCTGCTTTTAATGGCCAGAAGATGTTCATTTCCTGAGGCTCGGTTAGTACAAATACTGAACAGTCCTTTTTTCCATGCATAAAAATGGAAATGTAAAGGTTAGAATGCTATGGTTAAGAATGGTTTTAAACAATATTTTATGGCATCTGAAGGCAACCCTTTTATCTTTTACATCTTCACGTTTTATTGTCTGGGCTTTTACGAGCTGTGTGCTTGAACTAGACCCAAATCCTGGGTGCCACACTCAAAATCATATGGTACATCTGTTTCTCTGACCAAGGACGTGGTGGGATTCTGCATATCAAAATCGTCCTCCCGCCACACACTCACATTCAGTGGAAAAAATGGAAAATGTTGCATCCATGCCCTCTCTCAACAGGGGCAGTTCTGTTCACATCCCATGGGGGCAGGGGGCAGGACAGAGCCACAGTCAACAGGGGGACATCAAATTGACTGGAGCCTTCTCTTTGGACATCTATTTCCCTGGAGAATCTTCAAAACTGGTTAAGGTCCCCAACCTTGTGTGACCTGGCTGGCACGCTCTGAACAAACAGAAATGCCCCATCATTATTTCAGAAATCAAGCAAGTGCCTTTTAGCCTTTTTCCAAATATGGGGTGGATTTTTTTTTTAATAAAAACATGATTTAACTATTTTACATTAGTAGAAAGTCAAGGGAAACTTGTGTGTTGTAACAAGAACCACAGTGATAGGAGTTCTGCTGTTGTTTGTGGAACTAAGTGAACTCTGTCTGGCCGAAGCTATATTCCCTTCTAAAAGGAGTGTGTATTTATAAAAACGTTGTGCCAGAAGTTAAGTGAGAGCCACCGTCTGTGTCTCGCACCTGCCCACTTCAGTGATGTTATCCAGAATTCACCCAAGCCATACTGTGATAGCTGAGTGGAATGCAAGACGCAAGGAGGCAGAGAAGGTGAGTGGAACCCCCTCGAACAGCGTGGTTGGCATGGAGGGCACATCGAAAGATGTGGTTGGAATTATACTGGCAAGGCATGTTAGGGTGAAACTCTGAAGGGGTTTGAATGTCAAGCAAACAAAAATAAAGGTGTCTAGGATTAACACGCTAAACACTAGAGGGCCGTTGATGTTTTTGAGAGGATCAGTTGCTGGAGTTCCCTGGGGCTGGGCTGCTCCTGCCGTTCTTAACCTCACTGGGGGTTCTCGCCCTCCCCTGTGAACAGCGAGCATGAGCCCTGCCACCAGGTTCAACTACGCCTCCTGAGTTGGCCACCCATGTCGCCGGCGGTATATTTTCAGATTCTCTTGTTCTCAAGTTCACCAGTCTCCCTGTTGTTACCCTCTGCTGCTTCTACATTGATGCTGATGCATGGGAGTCTTGTGGTTTGGAACGGTTTATCCTCCGTCTCTCCATTTGGGCGTTCGTAGGAATACCCTGGTTTGGAGGAGGCAGTTGCGATGTTTGGTAAATGTTGACCGTTGGTGTGTGGTTTTGCTGCTCAGCTGTCCTTTTTGTATGTAGGAATTTGGAAAGACTATAGAAGATGCATCCATGTACCCAGAACCTAGAATTGTGTTTCGTTTTATGGTAGAAATGGGTCAACTTCTGGTCTCCCCTTGAATAGAATGGGGGTAATGAGAAAATGCATGGCGAGACAGTACATTTTACAAAATATATTCAAAGAACAAGGAGCTCAGATCTAGAGGTGACCTTGAGGGTAGCCTTGGAGAAAGAAACAGAGGTGTCATGAGGGCTTTGGACTTTCTCAAAAGGTGCACAGGCTGCCATCTGGCTTCGTGCAGTCAGGCGTGCTTGGGCCATTGCGAAGGTCTCTTTGGTGATGAGTGGCAGGGTGGTCTCTTCTTGCCATACTCTCTCCTTGGGACATCCCAGAATCTCCAGGTGAGAGTTTAAGTTCAGTTTTGATGACCTCTTCATAGGGAGGAGGTCAAGACGTGAAGACCAAGGATGTGTGAAAAAATGCGACAGAAATGGGAGTTGAGAAGCAGCACCTTACTACTCGTGGGATGAATTCCACCGGGTGAAGGTGGTTCCGTGGGCCACACTGACTTGGGACGAAGCCCTCACATGGAAATGCAGGGAGGAAATGTTCCCTCCTAAGGGAACACACGCATAACGTATGTGTGCGTGCATGCTAAGTCACTGCAGTCGTGTCTGACTCTTTGTGACCTCATGGACTGTAGCCCACCAGCGATGTTCATGGGATTCTCCAGACCAGAATATTGGAGTGGGTTGCCATGCCCTCCTCCTTGGGATCTTCCCAACCCAGGGAATGAACCCATGCCTCTTAAGTCTGCTGTATTGGCAGGGGGATTCTTCACCACTAGCACCATGTGGGCAGCCCCCTAACATATGAGATAAATGCTCAGCACCTGTTCCTCCCCTGGAATTCCAGGCCCTGGAATGGGCGCCTCAAATCCTCCTTGGCTATCTGTAATGAAAACCTCTCCAGGACATGAAACAAGTTTCTCTCTTTCCCTCAGTCATGGAGCAAATCCAGGGAAATTTCAAAACCTCAAAGCATGAGAGAAACCCTGTGTGAGACACCCTCCCCATCATACCCCTGACCTGAGACAGAAAGACAATGGCATGGAAGTAAAATAACGCACAGGAAGCAGAGCTCTGGCCTCACGGCAGGCCACACACACAGCTCAGAGAGGGATGCACAGTTCCTGGACAGGTGGCCTGACACCAGGCGATGAGACACATTTGAGGCAGAGCAGCAGAGGGACAGAGGACTTTTTCAGCCAGGATCCTTATCTCAGACTGCCTCCAAAGCCGGTCCTGACAAAATCAGGACGTGTACAAAGTACCATTGGGTTGTTCCTCATTTTACCCTGTTTAAGCCCCACCCCCTCTCCACATTGATGTCCCTCTCCTGTTGACCTCAGGAATCCAGTGACCTTGAGCCTTAAGGGAGTAAAAGAACATTAACTGTAAAACCAGGGATGTTGGACACGTTCCTTGACTTCTCTGAGACTTAGGTCCCTCATCTAAATAGACATAATAATTTATCTTTGCTATGAACCCAACAAGATACATCCATACACACTCCCAGTTTTTGCCTGTGGCATCCGTACAGTTAGCATCTCCTTTCACACTCAGCAGCATCCCAACCGGAGAATAAATTCTATGGTTACTCTATAAGGCTCCTGACACAAAGCCTGATAAGAAGAGGCAGTCAGCCATCTTCAGTCCTTGCCTATCCAACATGCTTTCAGAACCCTCCGTCCCATTAAAGTGTAAATGTTTGCCAGTGTTTAAATATTATCCCTGCTGGAAATCTTAAACTAAAAAGAAGTATCTCCTGTGGCAAAATCTCAGTGGCCAGTTTGTGAGCTGGGAAGATACTGGGGGAGGGGGAGGGGGGCCCTCGCACCTCCTGTGCATAAGACTGACCCCCAGTGGCCATCCAGAGCTTTGTGACTATTCTTAAGGCTTAACTGTCACCCACAAACTCACCACCAAAAAGTTATAGCAGAGATGGCTCAACACCATCAGAGGGTCGGGGTCTGAGCCTAACAGCGAGTCTCCCAGACAAACACTCCATCCTCCAGGTGGTTCAGAGGCTTCACTCCGAAAAAGCGCTGATGCACCCGACCCTCTGGTGCATACACCTGAAATCCTCCAGGATGTCAGTGTCAACCCTGGGGATGAGGGATTAGTAGAGGTGAGAAAACCGTGCCTTACGAAGCCAGCGGAACACATTTTAAAATACTAAATTAACAGTAACTCCACAGCTATTTTAGTACAATCATTAAACATGGGAACATCTACTATTGTCAGGGCCCTGGAGGCATGGCGATCCCTAGTGGGTCAGCAAGATGGCCAGGATCGTAAGGTCGAGGCAGGCAGGAGAGGCTTGCAGTTTATGTGGAGACCAGAAAATTCCCCAACCAGTGCGGAATGCTGCAGCCAAGTTTAAAAATCCCCCACCCAGGCGCTACTTTTCCCCTTAAAAAAATGATTGTTTTATTGTTTATATAATATATGTTTATCATCATATAATTGGAGGGCATATGTAAATTAAAAGCCGTGAAATGCTAACCCTAATGCCACCAACTAAATGTAACCACTTTTTTGGCAATTTTCTATCAACACTTACTTTCTCTATCCTTAGTTATCTTTATTCCTTCCTTTTGACCCATGGAAGGTAAAATTTTAAACATTTATTTCTTCTGATTACGAAAGTAATACATTTATTGTAGAAGAGGTGAAACACATTCCAAACCCAAAGAATAGAATACAGGCCATTCACAAGTTGCCAGGCAGATAATACTAGTGATGTTCTGAAATGAACAGTTGTTTAAAACTACAAAATACACATTAAAACAATAAAATGTAATAGCTGAATAATTTTAAACATACCTCTAACGATGAATAGAATGGGAAAGACTAGACCTCTGACAGTGAATAGAATGGGAAAGACCAGCTGCTGCTGCTAAATCGCTTCAGTTGTGTCCGATGCTGTGTGACCCCATAGACGGCAGCCCACCAGGTTCCTCTGTCCCTGGGATTCTCCAGGCAAGAACGTTGGATTGGGTTGCCATTTCCTTCTCCAATGCATGAAAGTGAAAAGTGAAAGTGAAGTCGCTCAGTCCTGTCTGACTCTTATCGACCCCATGGACTGCAGCCTACCAGCCTCCTCCATCCATGGGATTTTCCAGGCAAGAGTACTGGAGTGTGGTGCCATATCCTTCTCCCAGGAAAGTTAGAGATACCAAGGGAACATTTTATGCAAAGATGGGCACAATAAAGGAGAGAAATTGTAGGGACTTAACAGAAGCAGAAGAGATTAAGAAGAGGTGGCAAGAATACACAGAAGAACTGTACAAAAAAGATCTTCATGATCCAGATAACCACGATGGTGTGATCACTCACCTAGAGCCAGACATCCTGGAATGTGAAGTCAAGTGGGCCTTAGATGGCATCACTACAAACAAAGCTAGTGGAGGCAATGGAATACCAGCTGAGCTATTTCAAATCTCCAAAGATGATGCTGTTAAAGTGCTGCACTCAATGTGCCAGCAAATGTGGAAAACTCAGCAGTGGCCACAGGACTGGAAAAGGTCAGTTTTCATTCCAATCCCAAAGAAAGACAATGAAAAGAATGTTCAAACTGCCGCACGATTGCACTCATCTCACATGCTAGCAAAGTAACGCTCAAAATTCTCCAAGTCAGGCTTCAACATTACATGAACCGTGAACTTCCAGATGTTCAAGTTGGATTTAGAAAAGGCAGAGGAATCAGAAATCAAATTGCCAACATCTGTTGGATCATTGAAAGAGCTACAGAGTTCCAGAAAAACATCTACTTCTGCTTTATTGACTATGCCAAAGCCTTTGACTGTGTGGTTCGCAACAAACTGTGGAAAATTCCTAAAGAGATGAGAATACCAGACCACCTGACCTGCCTCTTGAGAAACCTGTATGCAGGTCAGGAAGCAACAGTTAGAACTGGACATGGAACAACAGACTAGTTCCAAATCAGGAAAGGAGTACATCAAGGCTGTATATTGTCACTCTGCTCATTTAACTTCTATGCAGAGTACATCATGAGAAATGCCAGGCTGGATGAAGCACAAGCTGGACTCAAGATTGCCGGGAGAAATATCAATAACCTCAGAAATGCAGAAGACACCACCCTTATGGCAGAAAGTGAAGAGGAATTAAAAAGCCTCTTGATGAAAGTGAAAGAGGAAAGTGAAAAAGCTGGCTTAAAACTCAACATTCAGAAAACTAAGATCATCGCATCCGGTCCCATCATTTCATGGTAAGTAGATGGGGAAACAGTAGAAACAGTGAGAGACTATATTTTGGGGGCTCCAAAATCACTGCAGATGGTGAGTGCAGTCTTGAAATCAAAAGATGCTTGCTCCTTAGAAGAAAAGTTATGACCAACTTAGCATATTAAAAAAACAGAGACATTACTTTGCCAACAAAGGTCCATCTAGTCAAAGCTATGGTTTTTCCAGTAGTCATGTATGGATGTGAGAGTTGGACCATAAAGAAAGCTGAACACGGAAGAACTGATGCTTTTGAACTGTGGTGTTGGAGAAGACTCTTGAGAGTCCCTTGGACTGCAAGGAAATGAAACCAGTCAATCCCAAAGGAAATCAGTCCTGAATATTCATTGGAAGTACTGATGCTGAAGCTGAAACTCCAATACTTTGGCCACCTGATGCGAAAACTGATTTATTTTAAAAGACCCTGATGCTGGGAAAGATTGAAGGCAGGAGCAGAAAGAGACGACATAGGATGAGATGGTTGGGTGGCGTCACTGACTCGGTGAACATGAGTTTGAGCAAGCTCTAGGAGTTGGTGATGAACAGGAAGCCTAGTGTGCTGCAGTCCATGGGGTCACAAAGAGTCAGACACCACTGAGTGACTGAACTGGACAGTGAGTAAATGATTTAGTAATTGCAGAAAAATTATAAATACCATTTTGCTGCTAGGATGGTGGTAGGAACCCAAGAAAATAATCTCTCTAATCTCTTGGTTTTCATTTATCCACTTAATAGATTATGTAAAGCTTCTCTTAATGAAATTTCTTCTTAGACATGATTTCTAATGTCTATATAGCATACCATAAATAGATATAAAATTATTCCATCCTCTTGAAGTTTAGTTTGTATCTTTGTCTTTTATTTGTTTGTTATTTGCAATTTGTTCACTTAATATTTCTTTGTCAAATGCCCACTGTGTGCCATAAACTGTCTAGGTTCTGATGATACTAAAAACAAAATAGAGGTGTCTATTCACTTCAAGCAGATTTCTCTATACACATCTTAAATTATTTCCTTAAATCCATTTTTAGAAGTAGAAACATTGGACTAAAAGGCCAAACAGATTTAATATATATTCCCACAAGTGCTGTATAAAAGTGCCTTTCCTCTCACAAATAATGACTTTTAATAACTTTTGAGCTCAGGAGAAAGACAGTAATTTGTAGGAAGCAAGCAGGTGACGTTCTGGAAGGCATGCAACACTTAAAATCTATTAGGAATAAATAAAGAAACTCCTTATTAATCATAACATAATAAAGAAGACATGGCTAAGCACCCAACTCCAGAGCCAGAGTGTTGTAATCCTGGTTCTGCTACCCACTAGGGAGTGGCTTTGGAAAAGGTTTTTATCCTTTCTGTGCCTCAGTTTCCTCTTCTGTAAAATGGGGATAAAAATACTACCTACCTCAGAGGGCTGTCGTGGTGACTAGGTGAGTTAAGAACACATAAAGCTCTGAGCACAGTGCTTGGGGTTTCTTAAGTGCTTGTGTGAGTTGGGCTTCCATCATGGCCCAGCGGTTTAAAAAAAAAAAAATCTGCCTGCAATTCAGGAGCCTCAGGAGACACGGGTTTGATCCTAGGCTTGGGAAGATCCCCTGGAGGAGGAAATGGCAACCCACTCCAGTATTCTTGCCTGGGAAATCCCATGGACAGAGGAGCTGGTGGGGCTACAGTCCATGGAGTCGCAAAGAATCAGACACAACTGAAGTGACTGATCACGCATGTGATTTTTAAAAACTAAAGTCTAATCTAAATCACCTTCCATACAGCATGACTGTTAGGTAAGGCAAAGTAAATCTAGTTCTCCAGTTTCTAAAGAACTTGTTGATCCAAAAGAATGATAAAATAATACCAAAAAATTGATTTGAACCCTAACAGAGCTTGAGTTCCCTCCCTTCCATCACTTTTCTATGTAGCCCAGTTCTTCACTCAGGTCTCAAGGCAACACCACAGAACATTTTCTTTTTTTTTTTTTTTTCACAGAACATTTTCTACTCCCCAGTCTGAATACAACAATCTCTCCACTGGCGCCAAGAAACACAGAGCTCCGTGGGCGAAATACCCTGCCTGGGGCTCTTATTCTGAAGAAAAGCTCAAAGATCAATTGTCTAAAGCTCTCAGTGCCATTCGCTTGTACGAAAGTGCCAAAATCTGGAGAGACATGGCATTTTGAGTTATGGGACCAACTACCCAAAGAAGGCAGATTTCAACGGGAGCTATAGCTGTGAATTCTGACATCTGTTCGCTAGTGATTAATGACATCAGGGAAAACAAGCCAGCAGGCACTGATGTTAAGAGAGAAAGCTATTTTAAACACCCCCATTCTAATTAAATATTTCTTCTTATAACACTCGGAACCTAAAAATAGGTTTGATCTGTCCATTGGGGGCCACTTTGAGTTGACAGGAGAAGTTTAATTAGATTGCCTCAAACAGGAATGTTATTCTCCAAGGTTTTTGATACTGCCGGTAACTCTGGGGCTGAGGTCTGGGGGGTGTGTGTGTGTGAGTGTGTGTGTGTGTGTGTGTGTGCGCGTGCGCGCATAGTGGGTGCCTAGTAAAGTAGAAGGTAGTATTTTCTGACATCAGAGGAGGCTAGAAGGAAGGCATGTGTGTGCTTGGTGTATTAGGTCTTTAACAATCTAGCAGTAAGGGATAATAAATATATTTAACCCTTTAATATGGAAAAAGTTTCATATGCTTAGGCTCCAGTTCAACACAGAGGCAACAGCGGTGTGCATAGCAAAATACCTGACGAATGAAGACAAAGTGTACACGTCTCCTCTTGACTGATTTCATATCAATTTAGTCAGCTGGCTGGTAGGTCACTGGTTACACCACTGGACACTTGGCAACGTAGGCTGTTAAGTTTGAACAGTTCCGCTGATGAACACAGAGAAGGCCTCCAGTGTTTTGCTGCTTAGAACTCTCTTTCCTCCTCCGTCTGTATCTCTTCATGTTCACTCAGTTATCCAATATTCAATCAGCTTTTACCAAGCATCTGATAGGTGCTCACAAAGGGTGACTAATCCAGACAGCGTCCCTGCCCTAATGGTAATGCAAGTGCAGGAAACCCTCCAAACACTGTGTGACTCTTAATTCCTGGAAGTAGAACTGCTGAGTTTGGAACTTCGGGTAAATGTAGCCACGAGGCCTCACCAAGAGCCCACCAAGCACTCACTCTCGTTCTTTTTCACAGTTGCCAGTTTGACAGGCAGAACATTGCATCTCAGGGTTGTTTTGTGGGTTTTTTAAATTACTAATAAGAGTAAACATTTTTTTCAAATATTTGTTGGCTAGTTGAACTTACTTTGTGAGTCATCTGCTTATGGTCTTTATTCATTTTTCTACCAACAGCCTTATGTATACAGCTCTACATAGTTACTCCACAGTTTTCGGTTGTGGTTTTTCTCTCCTCAATGATTATATACTTGTATAAATTAAAGAAATTAAACATGCTTAATATCACTGACCATCAAAGAAATACAAATCAAAACCACAGTGAGCTATCGCCTTACACCTGTTAGAATGGCTTTTCAGAAGGACAAGATAACAAATGCTAGCAAGGATATGGTGGTTAAAAAAAAAAAAAAAAAAAGGCAACCCACCTACCGGTGCAGGGGACATCACAGACGTGGGTTCAATCCCTCGGAAGATCCGCTGGAGGAGGAAATGGCAACTCCCTCCAGTATTCTTGCCTGGAGAATCCCATGGACAGAGGACCCTGGCCAGCTACAGCCTATAGGGTTGCAGAGTCGGACACAACTGACCTAGCACACACGCACTCATTTGGAGAAAAGGGAACCCCTGTGCACTGCTGGTGAGAATGCAAACTGCAGCCACTATGGAAAACAGCATAGAAGTTCCTTGAGAAATTAAAATAGAATTACTATATGATTCAGCAATCCCGCTGCTGGGTGTATATCCCAAAGAAACAAAGCATTATGTTAAAGAGATAGCTGTATACTCCCATGTTCATTGCAGCATCATTCAAAATCACCAAGATATGAAAACAACCAGAGTGTCCATCAACAGGTGATGGACCAAGAAAAAGTTTTATATGTACATATCTTATGCATAAATATATTTAAGATAAATAATCTTATATGTAAATACATATAACATTTTTTATATTTATGTATATAAAATGTATATATAACATTTTTATATAAGATGTATTTTTATCTTATATATATTTAGATCAGATCACATCAGTCGCTCAGTCGTGTCCAGCTCTTTGCGACCCCATGAATCGCAGCATGCCAGGCCTCCCTGTCCAACATCAACTCCTGGAGTTCACTGAGACTCACGTCCATTGAGTCAGTGATGCCATCCAGCCATCTCATCCTCTGTCGTCCCCTTCTCCTCCTGCCCCCAATCCCTCCCAGCATCAGAGTCTTTTCCAATGAGTCAACTCTTCGCATGAGGTGGCCAAAGTACTGGAGTTTCAGCTTTAGCATCATTCGTTCCAAAGAAATCCCAGGGCTGATCTCCTTCAGAATGGACTGGTTGGATGTCCTTGCAGTCCAAGGGACTCTCAAGAGTCTTCTCCAACACCACAGTTCAAAAGCATCAATTCTTCGGCGCATATACACACACATATATATATCTGTGTGTGTCTATATGTGTGTATATGGAATATTCAGCACTGAAAAATAAATCTTGTCATTTGCAACAATATGGATGAAAATGGAGGGTATTATACTAGGTGATGTAAACCAGACAGAGAAAGACAAAATCTGCATATCATTTATATGAAATCTAAAAAAAGAGAGAGAGAGTATAAAAGTCATCATCAGGGTCTAGGAGCTGGGGAAATAAGGAGAAATTGGTAAAAACTTACAAGATGTCCATCAGCAGATGAATGGATAAGAAAGCTATGGTACATATACACAATGGAGTATTACTCAGCCATTAAAAAGAATACATTTGAATCAGTTCTAATGAGGTGGATGAAACTGGAGCCTATTATACAGAGTGAAGTAAGCCAGAAAGAAAAACACCAATACAGTATGCTAACGCATATATATGGAATTTAGAAAGATGGTAACAATAACCCTGTATACGAGACAGCAAAAAAGACACTGATGTATAGAACAGTCTTTTGGACTCTGTGGGAGAGGGAGAGGGAGAGGGTGGGATGATTTGGGAGAATGGCACTGAAATATGTATATCATATATGAAACGAGTCGCCAGTCCAGGTTCGATGCACGATACTGGATGCTTGGGGCTGGTGCACTGGGATGACCCAGAGGGATGGTACAGGGAGGGAGGAGGGAGGAGGGTTCAGGATGGGGAACACATGTATACCTGTGGTGGATTCATTTCAATATATGGCAAAACCAATACAATATTGTAAAGTTAAAAAATAAAATTAAATTAAAAAAAAATTCAGGTATAAAAGGAGTAAGTTCCGAGGATCAATGTCTAATGGTGACTCTAGTTGATAACACTGCATTGTATAATTGAAATATGGTAATAAAGTAGAATTTAAATGTCCTCTCCCGAAGATAGATAAAAAACAATTTAATTAATTAACGCTTTGTCAGCAAATAACTCTGTAAGGTTGTGGTTTCTCAAGATTTTAAGAGATTTGGCGGGGATAGTCTGGTGCTGAAGATTTTTACCTCTTATGTAATTGTCTTTTTTTTTTTTTTAATTGTACTTTATTTTGGGCTGTGCTGGGTCTTCACTGCATGGACTTTTCTCTAGTTGCAGCAAGCAGGAGCCACTCTCAAGTTGAGGTGAGCAGGCTTCTCATTGTGGTGGCTTCTCTTGCTGCTGAGCACAGGCTCCAGGACACGCAAGCTCCAGTCGTCGCGGGTCCCAGGCTCTAGAGCACAGGCTCAATAGTGTGGCGCGTGGGCCTAGTTGCTCCACAGTATGTGGGATCTTCCCAGACCAGGGATCGAACCTGTGTCTCCTGCTTTGGCAGGCAGATTCTTTACCACTGAGCCACCAAGGAAGTTCTGTAATTGTCTTTATGTTTCTGCCTTCAGTAACATGTTTAGAGACATTTTTATCCCCCGTGCTTTGTTCATTCATGTTTTCTCCTTGTTTAAATCTTTAGCTCATCCAGAATTTTGATATGAGGTGAGAAGTAGAATCTGGTTATATTTTGCCCAAAATTCAGCCAATTGTCTGAGTTTTCTTTAAGGTTTCCAAATGTTTCTACTGGTGTCCGGAGACACAGCCCAAACGGGGCCTCATTCAGCAGCCCAAAGCATCAAATGACCGCCAGTGGAATGACCACAGGCAATAAACAGGTTCCATCAAAAATTATGGAGGAGAGAGCCAAGTATTTTCCTTCTTAGAGTATTATCCAGAAAAGTATTTTGTCTCAAAGCTATAGCAGGGGGACAAATGCTATTAAAAAAATATCAGAGAAATATTTATTCTGAGCCAGTGGCAAGGTGTCAACTAAGAGAGATACAAAGATACAAATGCCAAGTGGGACTGAAAGGTTGATTTTCCTTTTCAAAGATCAAGAGTAACTTTCCTCATAAAAGCATGTAAATATTAATTTATTCAGATGGTAACTCTCGGAGCCAGGACAAAATGTCCATGGCTTTTCCACGGGTTAGAATTCTGAAAGCCTGGCTGACTTGCCAGCTCACCAGATTGTTCACACAGCGCAATGGCTCCTTGGGCTGACTTGAAAGAATCTCTAGGCCTAGAAAATACAGATCATGGGTGGTCGATTGTTGTTCTGACTGCGAGGATGGACATGATGTCCAGAGAGTTGTGTTGACAGGTCTTCAGATGCCTGTCTCATAATCATTCTTCCTTTTTATCCTGGTTCCTTTATTCCTTGTTTTCAGAAACATCATGGCTGCGTGTTTGAGACAAGTCCAGTGAGCTCCAGATACAGCCCCCTCTGTCTCCTTTTATTCCCCCAGAATTTAGTGAGCATCTTTTATGTGCCAAGAACTGTGGTATACTTGGGGTACTGTGATGGAAAAGACAGGTAGAAGCCTGGCCTCATAGAGCTTATGTTTTAAAACAGGGGTTGGCGAATGAAAGCGCACTGTCCCACTGAATAAGGTCCAGGAGCTAAAAAAAATGTTTTGAGTTTTTTGTTTTGTTTTGTTTTGTTTAATTTTTGAAGTTTTTTTAAGTCAAAAAGAGAGTGTTTTGTGACACATGAAAATTACATGAATTTCAATGTCTACAAGTAAAGTGTTGGAACACAGCCACATACATTCACTTATACATCGCACTCTTTCACACTAAAACGGCAGAGTGGAATCATTGCGACAGACATAGGGCCACAGAGCCTGAACTATTTTCTATCTGGCCCTTTACTGAAAAGGTTTGTTGTTCCAGAAGACAGACTAAACAGGAAAATAAGATGATTATAGACTAAGCAAGACACCCTGGAGCACATCGCTGGGGTGAGATGCAGGGAGGCACTGAGGGCCAGGGTCAGGGACGGCATCACTGGGGAAATGTGATTTGAACTGACACCCCAAGGAGGACAAAAATAGAGTTTGTGCAGGGCCATGAGGGAAACAAATTCCAGGCACATAGAAAGAGCAAATACAAAGACCCTGGGGCATGCAGGTTCAGAAAACCCACCTGTGCTGGGGCAGCTGGGAATGGGGGGAGAGGAGGCTGATGAGACAAGACCTGAGCAGCATCTGATCACTGGGCCCACACGGGAGCAGGGTGGAAGCAGAAGGCAGCTGGCTCTTCCAGGAGTCCAGGAGAGGTGCAAAGTGGCTGAGACCAAAGTGGCAGGTGCAAATGCAGAGCCTGCCTAGAGTCGATATATATTTTGGAGATGGAGCCCACGAAACTTAGTGCTGGATTGCACGTGGGGAAAGGGAAAAGGTAAGGGTGGGGACTGGATAGCTGGCTTAAACTGCACAGGTGATGGCATCCTTGCTGAGATGGAGAGGACCGGAAGTTACAGTTTGTGCAGGAGTTGGCAGGAGGGTGGAGAACTTGCCTTTAAGAAGCCCAAGGAAAAATGGCAAATAGAGAATGGGCGCTGCTGCTGCTAAGTCGCTTCAGTTGTGTCCGACTCTGTGCGACCCCAGAAATGGCAGCCCGCCAGGCTCCTGGGATTCTCCAGGCAAGAACACCGGAGTGGGTTGCCATTTCCTTCTCCAATGCATGAAAGTGAAAGGTGAAAGTGAAGTTGCATCTGACAAACATGTTTCAGTACCTTTTCTCTCTCGTTATCTCCTCAAATCACACCCATCCATGCCTACTGTCCCCAGGCACCAAGCGGCCTTCCTAGAGGGAGGATGAGCTTTCACTACCAGAGGTCACCACACCTCATTATACGGGGCTCAGAAAAGTGTTTCCTGCTCAACCCACCTCCTGCTTCCAGCAAGAAAGCTCAGCTAGGAAACACCAGGGCAGTTAGGTAGACGGGAGAGCTCGACAGACTTGTGCAAGCCTTTGGACATGTTCGGGTCACTGAAAGACTATTAGCAAGATCACTGTCTGGAAACATTGGCACCAGACCCCCCATCTCCTGGGCAAGCCCCACTGTAAGTATGCAAGCACAGTTACGCTATTTGTACCCCCAGAGATTCCCTCTGCATTCTCTCAGGCTGTGAGGACCTCCCAAAATCAGGGTTTGGCTTTTTGTCTTTGTTTTAGTTTAATGAAGTGTAATTGATTTACAGTGCTGTGCTCATTTCTGCTGTACAGTAAAGTGATGCAGTTATGCATTCTTTTGCATATTCTTTTCCACTATGGTTTATCACAGGATACTGAACAGAGTATACTGTGTATACTGAGTGTATACAGTGTATACTGCTATACACTAGGACCTTACTGTTTATCCATTCTGTATATAACAGTCTGCATGAGCTAACCCCAGATTCCCAATCTGTCTGTCCCTCACCCCACCCCTGGGCAACCAGAAATCTGTTCTCTATGTCGTGACTCTGTTTCTGTTTCATAGGTAAGTGCATGTGTACCATATTTTAGATTCTACATATAAATGATCACAATCAGTTTCATAGAGGTGTTTGCTAGCTCCCAAGGTCCAGTGGAAACCCAAAGACATTGAATCCCCGCTCTCCCACTCCATGGCACTAAGTGAAGACATGCCAAGTCACTCTCAGGTGACTGTCGACAAAATGACAAAGTTCAAGGTTTTGTGCACGGCCATGGATACACCATCAGCCTCAATTCTAGAAGCTGGGTTCCTATACTGCCTTTCCACCACCTGGCTGTCTGGGCACTGATTGTTCCCTCTCTGATTCTCAGACTCCTCATCTGTGACTGGAAGGAGCTAATTCCCTATTTCAGACGCATTTGCTGAGCACGGACAGGTGCTGTGCTGGGCCCCGGGGATATAGATCTTGGTAGACAGGTGCCTGCCCTCGAAGAGACTGGAGTGTACATTGGATCGGATGCGAGGCTCTCGGCTACAGTCAGCACTTCACCTGCTCGACTCTGTGATCAGTGCTGAGCCCATTATGTGAATGACCTCATCTCCCTCAGCGACCCAACGAAGGAGGCATTCCTACCCCATTTTACCCATGGAGAAACCAAAGTTTAGAGAGAGTAAGTGACTCATCCTACAGGGTCACATACACAGCAACTAAGAAGTAAAGCCAGAACTCAGCGGCAGGCAGGCTGAATCCCAGTGCCCCCACTCTGCAACACTTGAGGGGCCTCTCAGTTGGGTACGGCATCCCGGAGGGGGCTCATCCTGATTGCCACACTGAGTCTCAGCAAGCTGGTGAGGGAAGGGCCCTGGCTGCTTTGTCAGCTCTGACAGTTCCGTGCTCTGCTGTTTTCCTAGCCTCTCTGGACTTCAGATTCCCCAGAAGCAGCTCAGACGGCCCAGTTATAGGAAGAGCCTCAGAATCCATCAAGGCAGTTTACTTTGTTCTTATGGAAGGGGGAAACTGAGGCAGGAACCATGCAGACTTGGTCAAATTCTCCCCAAGAAGGAGCAGGAAGGCCATGCCAGGATCTCAGTGGGAGTCCAACCTCATGGGCACATTCTTCTCCACTCACATCTCAGACTTCATATTATCTTTTAATGCAGGAGGAAGCCGGGGCTCAGAAGAAGGAATCAGCTTAACCAAAGTTTCCCAACCAGAAAGTGGCAAAATGAAGACTGGAAAGCATTTATTGTTGGCGGCAACATGGAAAGCAGGTGAGAGCATAACCTTTGGAATAAGGTGGAGTGGGGTGTGGACCTTCCTGGTTCTGCGTCCTTGGGCCATGGACCTGACACCTGCCAGTGGGAATGATTACAAGGTACCCTCGTCAGGCCAAGCGACACAAAGTGTTGAGCACACTGCCTGAGAAGCAGCAAGCCTTGCAAGTATCTGCTGAGAACCTACTATTCCAAGTGCTTCTGTTGTTCTTAACAGCTTGCTGGGGAGGTCTTACTATCTCACTTTTCAGATGAGCATTTTGTAGTAAGTCACATGCTCCAATTGTTCAGCTGTTACCTAGGGAAGGCAGGATTCAAACCAGTGCGGTGAGGCTGCAGACACCCAACACTCTCCTCTGCCAAACTACTCTGTCTTCACCTGCTTTGAGTGTGGTAGTAAAACAAGACTCAGTCTGGAAAGCACAGGAGGCGTTTTTTCATCATAGAACAAGGCTGTCCTTTGGAACAAGTCCATGGGGATGAGGAGGGAAAGGAGCCATGGTGGGTGGGTCATTCTGTGCAGGGAGAGCAGAAGCAGCCTCCCAGGCCTGCCAGAGGACTGGATGTAACCAAGCAGGACCCTATGGGGCCTTCCCTGGACAGACCCCTCCCCCATATCCTCTGCTTCAGCTCCTCTCTGAAGTACTCAGATAAAAATAGTACCTGATGCAAATTTCATGAGTTTTTCAGATGCTGAAACCTAAAGTGGGGAAGTTGGGATGAACATCCCTCTTCGGGGTGAGGAATCTGTCAGGAATAATATTTTAGTCCCATAACTGTACATATAACTGATTCCATACAGTAATCATATGCAGTAGGTACCAGCATTATTCCTATTATATAAGGAGGAGGAGCTAAGTCACAGAGAGTTTCAGTGACGTATCCAAGGTCACACAGGTGAATTATCACAGACCTGGTATCTGAACCCAGGCAGACCAGACCGGAATCCAAAACTCCAATCAATGTGGTATCTATAAGGTGGTCCGAAGAGATGAAGTGACTTACCTACAAGATATGGAGCCAAGGCTTAGAATTCAGCCTGTGGTCTTAACAACAAACCACGATGGGTTTAGAGCTTTGAGTCAGCTGGTCTGGTCTGCACCCTGCACTGAATGGCCGTCGCCCTTGTTGATCTCCCCACCCCTCCACGGCGCACCTTCCCGTTCCCACCACAGGACAGGCTAACTCTTCCTTCCCAACCTCTAAGCCCTGCTGTCCTTCAGCCTGGTATGAACACACCATCCTCTGTGCCTGGATCACCTCTACTCTCCCTTCAAGACTGAACTTAAATCCCCCTCCACCTTGACTTTCCAAACCTGCTGTTTGTGCCCTACCTGCTCGCACACAAATCAGACCAGTTCCCCCATCTCTGCACACATCACAGTCATGCTGGTGGGAATGGCCATCCCCTGTCCCTCTCCCAGGCTGTCAGTTCCAAGAGGGAAGGGATGAGCTCTGTACTGGGCATGTCAACACATTTTTAGTGATATGAATCTAAGGGGCGGAGGGACCTGCAGCGGCCCCAGTATACACCAGGCTGAGGATTCATAATTATTGCATTCAGTCCCTCGAGAGTACCCCACTCTTCCTCACCACTGGCCTTTGCACATACTGTACCCTGTCCTCCTTTTCACTCTAGTGTCTTGTCCCTGAGCCTGGGTCAGGTTGCCCTATTTTAAGCTCTCTCAATCCACGTAGTTTTCCTCTAAAGACATTGTTCCCAGTGATCCCTGGACCCCCTGGAGCTCCTTTAAGCCCTTTCAGGGAGTTTGTGAGACCAAAACTGTTTTTCTAAATTATTAAGAAAATACAGTATACCTGAAACTGACACAATGTTATGTCAGTTTTATCTCCATTTTAAAAATCATACAAAGAAAATAATAATAGTAGGTGCTCAATAAACAGCCAGAAAATGAGTGACACCAGCCCAGTGATGGGTCCGAGGGTCAGTGCACACGCCCGAGACAAACCCTACCTCAGCAGGGGCAGTGGCTGGGGGAGGACTCCTCCCGGGAGAGACGAGAGGAGGAGGCCTGGAGGCAACTGGACCCCTGGGACGGGGCACCCACTGGGCAAAATCTTCGGGCCCAGTACAGCCCTATAAATGTACAGCCTCCCACTTGGCTCTGCATTTTTCCAGTTTCTTGCAAGTGCATCTGGAACACATTAGAAAGGGGTCAGACTGGTTTGGAAAATGTTTGGGTAACTCTGGACGTGGGAGGTGGAGCTGGAAACCTGTGGGGAAGAACGTGACCCCCAGACAGAGTTCACAGTTATGGCTGGAGAGCCGCCCGCCCGCCCGCCTGCCCGCCCAGGACAAGCTCCCGGCCGCCCCCTCTCACACCCTGCCCATCATGGGGGGCCTCTGGCTCCACCTTCATCCCTCAGAGACCCCCTTGCAGAGTGGCTGTGGTAAGGAGACATCCCTCCATGGGCCCCTCCCTGCCCCCCCACGTCTTTCTCCTGTTGCTTCTGCCAACCCAAACCACAAACTCAGCCCAGGCCCTGCTCCATGAACAGCAATGGCAGTGACAGTAATCGGAACCCGTAAGTCACTTCCCATCTGTGGGGCCCTCGTGTCCCAGGTGAGGGGCTTCACGCACATCTTAGCCTTTGAATAAACCCCCCAACCATATGCATTCCCGTTCTCACATCTCAGGTAAGGAAACTGAGGTGCAGGAAGACGACCCGACTCTCTCGAGGCCATAAAGCTGAGACTCAGACCCGAGTTGCCCAGCGCCGGTTTGTCGCGTGCCCTCCATGGCACACTGGCATCCCAGGAACCTAAAAGGATTCTCTAGAAGCCAGTTCCTCTTCTCCCGAATCAAGGAGGTGCAGGGGCAGCTTAAAGGAGGGGCTTAAAAGCAAGGGAAAGCATCTTATCCGTGGCACCTGGTTACCCATACCAATCAGCTGTTTTAAATTAGCCTCCCCTGCTCTTGGCTGCAGCTCCCGATCAGGTCTCCAACGCCGCCTTCTCCACGCGTTATCTTGGGGTGAGCGACTACCATGGACTCGAAACCCACTTCCTCAGCCCACCCTAGCCCTCAGAAGATGGGGGCGCTTCAGAATAGAGAGACATTAATTTTCTAAGACCAACTCCTTTCTCCCGGACCATCTGAGAAATCCAGGGCTAAGTAATGTTCAAGGCATTCACGGGAGACAGGTAACCAGCCTGGCCCGAGAGCAGAGAGGAGGCTGGCCAGGGGTGCTGCCTTGCTCATGGCTCGTGTTGAAGGACAGCAGAGCCCTCGAGCTGGTGGCAGTTTACAGAGGGCACAGATGGAAGCCGGGAAAGGCCTCATCCGCAGTCATTTCAGCCCAGCCTCTCCTCTGTCTAGACCTGTGCTGTCCTATGCTGCAGCTGCCAGCTGCCTATGACTCCAAAAAGCGGCTAATCTGCATCCGGGTGTCCTGGCCAAGAGACACTCCCAACCTTGAAGACTTGGCACAGGAGAAATGTGAGTCATTGCAATAGTAATTTTTGCATTGATTTCATGTTGAAATAACAAATATTTGATATATGGGGTTAAATATATTATCAGAAGTAATTTCACCTTCTTGCTGTTTCTAATGGGCTATCCTACAATTGTAAATTACCCAGGGGGTTGGCATATTTCTGTTTGACAGCACCACCTTTGATACAGGGCACAGCCCCATCTGGGGTTTCCTTCCTCCCCATTCCCCCACAGTTCAGTCGCCCACAGCCCCTCTCTCCCTTGAAGCCTGCCCCTCCTTGTCCAGGGCACCCTGGGGCTCCCCATGACAGGTCAGATCAAGCCTCAGCCACTCTCCCCAGCCTTCCGGGCCACCTGGTTGACTGACCCTGTCCTGACCTCAGCTGATGACCCCAGAAGCCGTCTCCATCTTCCTTTCATCCCCTCTGTGTCCTGGCACACTTCTGGAGCCCCAGGTGGAGAACCACCCTCCTCCTGCCCCCGCTCCTTCTGGTCTTTTGCTTCTGAAGTTGGCAGGTAATTGCTCCTTCCCTTCTCTTTAATGAGCTCCTGGCTCCTGGGGTGCAAGGAACATGGGCCTGGGCTTGCCCTCCGTCTAGAACCAGTTGCTACCTGACCTCAGCTGCATCACCCCAGCGCAGAGGCCCAACAGGAGTGTTGGGCCCATCGAGCCTGGCCTCTCCCCCTGAGCTGCACCCCCGTGAGCACTGATACCAGGGCAGAGCCAGGCATCTGGGTGCTCCCTGTTCCCACTGCTCCTCGCCTTCCAGAGCCCTCCTGCTGGAGGGTATCTCCCTGACTTCCCTTCCTCAAGAATTCAGGCTCTGTCTTCTGCAGAACCCCACTCCAACCACACAGGCTTCCCTCCCATCAGCTCAACCAAGTGCACACTTCTGCTTTTAGAACTCCAAAAGCAGAAAGAAAAGGGGGCAGAAAGACGCCCCTGTGATCTATAGGCCTTTGATACTCACCAAGCACATTTGCTTGTAGCCTTTAATCCCTGCAATCAAGCCCATGTAACGATGAAGCTGAGGCTCAGAGGGATAAAGGAGTGCGCTCAGGACCGTATGGAGGCAGGCTCTGAAGCTGCCATTGGTATTACTCTCTTTTATGACTGAGTAGTAGTCCTCTGTGCGCATGTGTGCGCGTGTTTATGATATACACATACATACCACGTGTTTATCCATTCGTCTTTGTTGGACATGTAGGTTGTTTCATGTCTTGGCTATTGTAAACAGTGCTGCTATGAACATTGAGCTGCATGTTATCTTTTTGAGTTAAGAGTTTTCTTCAGATATATGCCCTAGAGTGAGATAATTGTATCATATAGTAACTCTATTTTTAGTTTCTTAAGGAATCTCCATATTGGTTTTCCATAGTGGCTACACCAATTTACATTCCCAGCAACAGTGTAGGAGGGTTCCCTTTTCTCTCTAGCATTTATTATTTGTAGACATTTTGACGATGGCCATACTGACTGGTGTGAGGTGGCGGTGGTGGTGGTGGTTGGAGTTTGAGCAAACTCTGGGAGATAGTGCAAGACGGGTAAGCCTGGTGTGCTGCAGTCCGTGGGGTTGCAAAGAGTTGGACACAACTTAGCAACTGAACAACAACGATTCTGCCTGGTGTGAGGTGGAACCTCATTGTGGTTTCCGTTTCTCTAATAATTAAAGATGTTGAGCATCTTTTCATGTGCCTGTTGCCATCTGTATGTCGTCTTGGGAGAAATGTCTATTTAGGTCTTCTGCCCACTCTTTGACTGGGACCTTTGTTTTTATTTTTATCGAGTTGCGTGAGCTGTTGCTATATGTTGGAGATTAATCCACTGTCAGTTGGATGTTTGCAGATATTTTGTCTCAGGCTTCTAGTTTCCTTCGCCATGCAAAACGCTAAGTGTGATTAGGTCTCTGCAAACATCTTAACTCCTCTGCACCCGTTTCCTCACCTGTCAAGTGGCAGTGACCATCTCAGAGTTCTCATGGGGATTAAGTGAGTGCATACAGGGTTTGTATTTAAAGCAGTGCCTACCGGTGCCACAGAGTAAGTCCTCAGTAAATGGTAGCTGTTCATATTAATATGTATTTAGTGAGTACTTAATCTCCTCTTCACTAGGCTGTGAGCTCCTAGAGGATGGGAGATGTGACCTGGGCCATCCTTGGCCTCCAGCCTCAGTCTCCAGGCAAGGTCTTGAGGGTGCTCTGATTATGACAGTGAGACACGGGGATCCAGGTAAGTGCAGATCTTGTGAACTAACTGTTTGTGGCCCACAGAAACCGGCTGCTGTTGCTTCTTGTTGATTTGGAACAAAGGAATTGGCTTCTAGACGATCCTTTTCGGGTCCTAGAATATTGGTGTACTGTGGAGGGAATGGAATGAACTTTGGTGCTGGGGAATGGTAGGAGATATGTTCTACTGATTTTGACTTCACTTTAGAAAAGAGACTACTTGCCTTATATGGGTGCTGATTCTTCTCACTTATTAATTCTTTGTTACTTCTTCCATCATCCAACGTTTTAAACAAAAAAAATTTTTACCGGTCCTATGAATTAAGTTTTGTAACACACTGAAACCATACTCACAGAAAACTAGTCAATCTAATCACACTAGGACCACAGCCTTGTCTAACTCAATGAAACTAAGCCATGCCCGTGGGGCAACCCAAGATGGGCAGGTCATGGTGGAGAGATCTGACAGACTGTGGTCCACTGGAGAAGAGAATGGCAAACCACTTCAGTATTCTTGCCTTGAGAACCCATGAACAGTATGAAAAGGCAAAATGATAGGATACTGAAAGAGGAACTCCCCAGGTCAGTAGGTGCCCAATATGCTACTGGAGATCAGTGGAGAAATAACTCCAGAAAGAATGAAGGGATGGGGCCAAAGCAAAAACAATACCCAGCTGTGGATGTGACTGGTGATAGAAGCAAGGTCCGTAGCTGTAAAGAGCAGTATTGCATAGGAACCTGGAATGTCAGGTCCATGAATCAAGGCAAATTGGAAGTGGTCAAACAGGAGATGGCAAGAGTGAATGTCGACATTCTAGGAATCAGCGAACTGAAATGGACTGGAATGGGTGAATTTAACTCAGATGACCATTATATCTACTACTGCAGGCAGGAATCCCTCAGAAGAAATGGAGTAGCCATCATGGTCAATAAAAGAGTCTGAGATGCAGTACTTGGATGCAATCTCAAGAACGACAGAATGATCTCTATTCGTTTCCAAGGCAAACCATTCAATATCACAGTAATCCAAGTCTAAGCCCCAACCAGTAACGCAGAAGAAGCTGAAGTTGAATGGTTCTATGAAGACCTACAAGACCTTTTAGAACGAACACCCAAAAAAGATGTCCTTTTCATTATAGGGGACTGGAATGCAAAAGTAGGAAGTCAAGAAACACCTGGAGTAAAAGGCAAATTTGGCCTTGGAATACGGAATGAAGCAGGGCAAAGACTAATAGAGTTTTGCCAAGAAAATGCACTGGTCATAACAAACACCCTCTTCCAACAACACAAGAGAAGACTCTACACATGGACATCACCAGATGGTCAACACTGAAATCAGATTGATTATATTCTTTGCAGCCAAAGATGGAGAAGCTCTATATAATCAGCAAAAACAAGACCAGGAGCTGACTGTGGCTCAGACCATGAACTCCTTATTGCCAAATTCAGACTTAAATTGAAGAAAGTAGGGAAAACCACTAGACCATTCAGGTATGAACTAAATCAAATCCCTTATGATTATACAGTGGAAGTGAGAAATAGATTTAAGGGCCTAGATCTGATAGATAGATGCCTGATGAACTATGGAATGAGATTCGTGACATTGTACAGGAGACAGGGATCAAGACCATCCCCACGGAAAAGAAATGCAAAAAAGCAAAATGGTTGTCTGGGGAGGCCTTATAAATAGCTGTGAAAAGAAGAGAAGTGAAAAGCAAAGGAGAAAAGGAAAGATATAAACATCTGAATGCAGAGTTCCAAAGAATAGCAAGAAGAGATAAGAAAGCCTTCTTCAGCGATCAATGCAAAGAAATAGAGGAAAACAACAGAATGGGAAAGACTAGGGATCTCTTCAAGAAAATCAGAGATACCAAAGGAACATTTCATGCAAAGACGAGCTCAATAAAGGACAGAAATGGTATGGACCTAAGAGAAGCAGAAGATATTAAGAAGAGATGGCAAGAATACACAGAAGAACTGTACAAAAAAGATCTTCATGATCCAGATAATCACGATGGTGTGATCACTCATCTAGAGCCAGACATCCTGGAATGTAAAGTCAAGTGGGCCTTAGAGAGCATTACTATGAACAAAGTTAATGGAGGTGATGGAATTCCAGTTGAGCTATTCCAAATCCTGAAAGATGATGCTGTGAAAGTGCTGCACTCAATATGCCAGCAAATTTGGAAAACTCAGCAGTGGCCACAGGACTGGAAGAGGTCAGTTTTCATTCTAATCCCAAAGAAAGGCAATGCCAAAGAATGCTCAACCTACCGGACAATTGCACTCATCTCACACACTAGTAAAGTAATGCTCAAAGGTCTCCAAGCCAGGCTTCAGCAATATGTCAACCGTGAACTTCCTGATGTTCAAGCTGGTTTTAGAAAAGGCAGAGGAACCAGAGATCAAATTGCCAACATCCGCTGGATCATGGAAAAAGCAAGAGAGTTCCAGAAAAACATCTATTTCTGCTTTATTGACTATGCCAAAGCCTTTGACTGTGTGGATCACAATAAACTGAGGGAAATTCTGAAAGAGATGGGAATACCAGACCACCTGACCTGCCTCTTGAGAAATTTGTATGCAGGTCAGGAAGCAACAGTTATAACTGGACATGAACAACAAACTGGTTCCAAATAGGAAAAGGAGTACGTCAAGGCTGTATATTGTCACCCTGTTTATTTAACTTCTATGCAGAGTACATCATGAGAAACGCTGGACTGGAAGAAACACAAGCTGGAATCAAGATTGCTGGGAGAAATATCAATAACCTCAGATATGCAGATGACACCACCCTTATGGCAGAAAGTGAAGAGAAACTCAAAAGCCTCTTGATGAAAGTGAAAGTGGAGAGTGAAAAAGTTGGCTTAAAGCTCAACATTCAGAAAACGAAGATCATGGCATCCGGTCCCATCACTTCATGGGAAATAGATGGGGAAACAGTGGAAACAGTGTCAGACTTTATTTTTGGGGGGTCCCAAATCACTGCAGATGGTGAATGCAGCCATGAAATTAAAAGACGCTTACTCCTTGGAAGGAAAGTTATGACCAACCTAGATAGCATATTCAAAAGCAGAGACATTACTTTGCCAACAAAGGTTCGTCTAGTCAAGGCTATGGTTTTTCCTGTGGTCATGTACAGATGTGAGAGTTGGACTGTGAAGAAGGCTGAGCGCTGAAGAATGGATGCTTTTGAACTGTGGTGTTGGAGAAGACTCTTGAGAGTCCCTTGGACTGCAAGGAGATCTAACCAGTCCATTCTGAAGGAGATCAGCCCTGGGATTTCTTTGGAAGGAATGATGCTAAAGCTGAAACTCCAATACTTTGGCCACCTCATGCGAAGAGTTGACTCATTGGAAAAGACTGTGATGCTGGGAGGGATTGGGGGCAGGAGGAGAAGGGGACGACAGAGGATGAGGTGGCTGGATGGCATCACTGACTCGATGGACATGAGTCTGAGTGAACTCCGGGAGTTGGTGATGGACAGGGAGGCCTGGCATGCTGCGATTCATGGGGCAGCAAAGAGTTGGACATGACTGAGCGACTGATCTGATCTGATTTCTGATTTTGACACCAGCTGGAATAAGATATCTGTGTTTAAGAAATGCATTATAGTGTATGTTTAACGGCAGTTTGGTTTGAACAGTCCAGCTTAATGGAACATGAGCAAAAGGGGAAGCAAATGCCAGTATTTATTGAATGGTTCCAAGTAACCTATTCTTCACATGCAGCAGTGTGTTAAACATTAAATCCTACAAAAGAGTGTGATCCCTGGTTCTATAGACAGGGACACTTAGGGCTCAAAGGCTTTGTTGTGATACTGTTCACTCAGGAGTTGCTGTGTCAGGATTCAAACCCAAGTCTGCTGGCTCCAGCGTCCATTTCTTCCTCTGGGCCAGGTTGCCGTGTGACTAATGGGGCACTTAATCTGAAGGTCATCTCTTATATGGAATAAAATAGCCCATACAATCTGCTCATGGTGATAGATTTTTCAGCAAACGTTTTCCCCCATAAAATATGAGGGAAAAACCTCGCCTAGCGTCAACTCCATTACCACCTAATGAAAATAATAAATCACAATTAATCTTAAACATTTTGTTTTTACTATAGCTCTAAAAATGTACATAAAGGTTCAATGTTTTAAAAAAAACCCAAAAGGATGGATGTGTTAATGAGGAATTCCATTCATAGAAAGTTAAAAAACAAAAACACATATTTTAGGGTTGCACGTGGTTTATGGAAATTTCTGGCTGCTATAGGACATGAATGCGATGATTTACAATACACCAAAACTCATACGGCACTGACTTGCAGAAAGCTTACTTTCTCTGTAATGATCGGGTGTCACAAATCTGAGTTCACTCGTGTAGTTTATAGCTGCATTCAGGTGATGGAGAACATTGAATCTAGTTTTGGGAAGAGGGACTTTTCAGTAGTCATTTGGTTTTTTGTGTATTTTCTTTTTAAATGAAGTATAATTGATTTATAATGTTGTATTAGTGTCCGGTGTGAAACAAAGTGATTCAGTTCTACACGGATATCTATGTGTATATGTTTTCTTTTTCACATTCTTTTCCACTGTAGGCTGTTACAATATGCTGAGTGTAGTGCCCTGTGCTGGGCAGTAGGACCTTGTTGTTAATGTACTTTATACATAGTAGTTTACGTCTGCTAATCCCAAATCCCTAATTTATCCCTCCCCATCCTTTGGCCCCTTTGGTAACCATAAATTTGTTTTCTGGGTCCATGAGTCTGTTTTGGTTGTCTTTTTTTTTTTTTTAGTTTTTTTTTTAATTTTATTTTTAAACTTTACAAAATTGTTGGTTTTCTAAATAAGTTCATTTGTATCATATTTTAGATTGTATGTATAAGTGATATCATTGGAATTCATCTTTGACTGATTTACTTCACTGAGAATGATAATCCCTAGGTCCATCCACGTTGATGCAAATGGCATTATTTCACTCTTTTTTACGGCTGAGCAGCAAGCCTCTGTGTGTGTGTGTGTCTCCTCTGTCCGTTCTCCTGTTAATGGACATTTCGGTTGCTTCCATGTCTTGGCTATTGTAAAGAATGCTGCTCTGAACACTGGGCTGCATGTAACCTTTGGAATTAAGAGTTTTCTCCACATATATGCCCAGCAGTGGAATTGCTGTTATCATATGGACAGAGGAGTCTGTGGGCTACAGTCCATGGGGTCATAAAAGAGTCAAACATGACTTAGAGAAGTAAGAAAAACAACAGAAAAATGACACCTCTGCTTTTAGTTTTTAATGAACTTCCACACTGTTGTCCGTAGTGGCCACACCGATTTGCTTCCCCGTCAACTGTGCAGGAGGGCTCCTTTTCTCTCCGCGTCCTCTCCCACATTTATTATTCATACACTTGTTGATGCTGGCCATTCTGATCGGTCTGAGGTGATAACTCACTGTAGTTTTGATTTGGATTTCGCTAATAATTAGCAATGTTGAGCATCTTTTCATGTGGCTATTGGAAATGTGTATGCCTTCTTTGAAAAAAATGTCTATTTAGGTCTTCAACTCATTTTTAAAATGTGCTTGTTACTGAACGGAGCTATCTGTATACCTTAGATATTAAGCCCTTATTGGTTGCATTGCTTGCAAATGCCAGGGCCAAAAGGGTGGGGTGGGGTGGTGTGGAGAGGGGAAACGGGGAGTTGGTGTTTAATGGGGACAGAGTTTCAGTTTTGGAAAGTGAAAAACTGCGGAGGCGGATGATGGTGAGGGTTGTATAACAATATGAGGGTACGTAGTGCCTCTGACCTGTACAGTTAAATGTGGTTACAGCAGTATGTTTTATATTATGTGACTGTTACCACACAAACAACATTAGGAAAAGAAAGCTGTCCCATGCTCTTAGATTTGAAGAATACTGTTAAAATAGCCATACTACCCAAGGCAGTGGGCAGATTCAGTGAGATCCCTAACAAATTACCTGGCATATTGGTGTTCTGGGATATTGCTATTCTGTGGAGGGTACGAAACAAACTTTGTTGCTGAGGAGAATGTAGGAGAACCACCAGCTAGAATAAGACATTTGTTTTTAAGAAATGCAATATTAGTATGTTTAACTGCAGTTTGTGATTCTAACTCGCGGCTAGCAGAATAAATAATGTGGAGGTTTGAACAGCCCAGCTTCATGGAACATAAGCAAAGGGGAAAGCAAATGCCAATATTTATTGAATGGTTCCAAGTAATCTGTTCTTCACATGCAGCACCATGTTAAATATTAACTCCTACAAAATAGTGTGATCCCTGGATCCATAGACAAGAGACACTTAAGACTCAAAGCTTTGCCATGATGCCATTCACTCAAGAGTTGTATCAGGATTCAAACCCAAGTCTGCTAGCTCCAGCTTCCATGTTCTTCCACTGGGCCAGGTTACGGTGTGACTACTGGGTAACTTAATCTGAAGTCATCTCTTATATGCATTAAAATAGCGCATACAGTCTGCTCATGATAATAGATGTTTCAGCAAATCTTTTCCCCCAAAGAATATGAAGAAAAAAACTTGCCTAGTGTCACCTCACTTACCACCTAGTGAAAACAATAAATCACAATTAATCTTATACATTTGCTTTTACTATCATTCTAAAAATGTACATAAATGTTCAGTGTTAAAAAAAAAAAAATCCAAAAGGATGGATGTGTAAATGAGGAATTCCATTCACAGAAAGTTAAAAACAAAAACACATATTTTAGGGTTGCAAGCGGTTTATGGAAATTTCTGGTTGCTATGAATGCAATGATCTACAGTACACCAAAACTCATACAGCACTGGCTTGCAGAAAGCTTGCTTTCTCTGTAATGATCGGGTGTCACAAATCTGAGTTAACTTGGGTAGTTTGTAGTTGCATTCAGGTGATGGAGAACACTGAATCTAGAGCTGGGAAGAGGGACTTTTTGGTAGTTAGTTGACATTTTGTGTTTTCTTTTTCAATGAAGTATTGTTGATATAGAATGGTGTGTTAGTGTGCAGTGTATAACAAAGTGATTCTGGTCTGCGTATGTTTCTCTCTCTATTTTTTCTTTTTCATATTCTTTTCCATTATAGGTTGTTATAATATACTGAGTATAGTTCCCTGTGGTATGCAGTAGGACCTTGTTGTTAATGTATTTTATACATAGTTCTCTACATCTGTTAATCCCAAATCCCTAATTTACACTGCCCACCCCTATTCTTTGTCCCCTTTAGTAATCATAAATTCGTTTTCTGAGTCCATGCGTCTGTTTTAGTTTTGTAAATACATTCGTGTCATATTTTAGACTGGGCGTAAAAGTGATGTCGTTGGAATTTGTCTTTGACTGATTTACTAAGTATGATGATCTCTAGATCCATCCATGTTGCTACAAATGGCATTATTTAATTCTTTGTTATGACCAAGTAGTGATCCATTCTGTGTATGTGTATCTTCTCTATTCATTTATCTGTTCGTGGACATTTGGGTTGCTTCCATCTCTTGGCTACTGTAAATAATGTTGCTATGAACACTGAGCTGCATTTAACGATTGGAATTAAGAGTTTTCTCCAAATTCATGCCCAGGAGTGAAATTGCTGTATCATATGGCCAGAGGAGCCAGGTGGGCAGCAGTCCATGGGGTCACAAAAGCGTCAGGCATGACTTAAGAGACTCAACAACAAGAACAAAACGACATCTCTATGTTCCGTTTTTTCATGAACTTCTTCCCTGTTGTCCGTAGTGGCTTCACCAACTTACTTCCCCACCAACGGTGCAGGCGGTTCTTTTTCCCTCCAGATCCTGTCCCGCATTTATTATTTGTAGACTTGCTGATTGTGGCCATGCGGACTGGTCTGAGATGATACCTCAGACCAACTGTAGTTTTGATTTGGATTTCCTTAATAATTAGCAATGTTGAGCATCTTTTCATGTGGCTACTGGAAATGTGTATGCCTTCTTTGAAAAAAAATGTTTATTTAGGTCTCCTACCCATTTTAATTTTTTGTGTGTGTTTTGAACTGAGCTATGTGTATACTTTAGATATCAAATCCTTATTGGTCACATTGCTTGCAAATATTTTCTCCCAATTCAGTGGTTGTCTTTTCATTTGTTTATAAGTTTCCTTTGTTGTATAAAAGCTTATAAGCTTGAGCACGTTCCATTGGGAGCTGACCTAAGAAAACATTGCTATGATTTATCTCAGAGAAGTTTTTGCCTATAATCTCTAGTAGGAGTTTCATAGTGTTATGTCTTACGTTTAAGACTTTGAACCATCTTGAGTTTATTTTTGTGTATGATGTGAGGGTGCATTCTGACTTAATTGATTTACATACAGTTGTCCAGCTTTCCAAACACCACTTGCTGAAAAGATGGTTTTTTCCCCATTGGATATTCTTGCCTCCTTTGTGAAAATGTGTCGACTGTGGATGTGTGGCTTTATTTCTGGGCTTTCTCTCCTGTTCCATTGATCCGTGCGTCTGTTTCTCTGCCAGTATCATTCTGTTTCAAATGTGGTAGCTTCATAGTATTGTCTGAAGTCTGGTAAAGTTATCCCTCCTGTTTTCTTCTTTGTCCTCAGGATGTTTTTGGCAGTTTGGATCTTTATGGTTCAATATAAATGTTAGGATCATTTGTTCTGGTTCTATGAAAAATATCATGGCTAGTTTGACAGGAATCACATTGACTCTGTGGATTGCCTTGGGCAGCATGGCTGTTTTAACAGTATTCTTCAAACCCAAGCGCATGGAATAGCTTTCCTCTTTTTTTTTTTTTTGTATGTTTTTTATGTGGTAAAAGTCATATAATATAAAACACACTATTTGAATCATATTTAACTGTGCAGCTCAGTACCACTAGATATATTCACACTGTTGTACAACCCCCACCATCATCTACCTCCCCAATTTTTCACTTTCCTAAACTGGAACTCTGTCCCCATTATACACTAGCTCCCCGTTTCCCCTCTCCACCCCACCCCACCCTCTGGCCCCTGGGACTTGCCAATGTACTTTCTGACTCTGTGAATTTGACTATTCTAGGTATCTCAAATAGGTAGAATCAAACAGTATGTGTCTGTTCAGTTCAGTTCAGTCGCTCAGCCAAGTCCAACTCTTTGAGACCCCATGGACTGCAGCACACCAGACTTCCCCGTCCATCACCAACTCCCAGAGCTTGCTGAAACTCACGTTCATCAAGTCGGTGATACCATCCAACCATCTCATCCTCTGTCGTCCCCTTCTCCTCCCGCCTTCAATCTTTCCCAGAATCAGGGTCTTTTCTAATGAGTCAGTTCTTCACATCAGGTGGCCAAAAGTATTAGAGTTTCTGTTTCAGCATCAGTCCTTCCAGTGAATATTCAGGGCTGATTTCCTTTAGGATTGACTGGTTGGATCTCTTTGCAGTCCAAGGGACTCTCAAGAGTCTTCTCCATACCACAGTTCAAAAGCATCAATTCTTTGGCACTCAGCTTTCTTTACAGTCCAACTCTCACATTCATACATGACTAGTGGAAAAGCCATAGCTTTGACTAGACAGACTTTGGTCAGCAAAGTAACATCTCTGCTTTTTAATATGCTCTCTAGGTTGGTCAAAGCTTTTCTTCTGAGGAGCAAGCGTCTTTTAATTTCAAGGTTGCAGTCACCATCTGTAGTGATTTTGGAGGCCAAAAATATAAAGTCTCTCACTCTTTCCACTGTTTCCCCCTCTATTTGCCATGAAATGATGGGACCGGATGCCATGATCTTAGTTTTCTGAATGTTGAATTTTAAGCCAACTTTTTTACTCTCCTCTTTCACTTTCATCAAGAGGCTTTTTAGTTCCTCTTCACTTTCTGCCATAAGGGTGGTGTCATCTGCATATTTGAGGTTATTGATATTTCTCCTGTCAGTCTTGATTCCAGCTTGTGCTTCATCCAGCCTGGAATTTTGCATGATGTACTCTGCATAGAAGTTAAATAAGCAGGATGACAATATACAGCCTCAATGTACTCCTCTCCTGATTGGGAATCAGTCTTTTGTTCCATGTCCAGTTCTAACTGTTGATTTTTGACCTGCATACAGATTTCTCAGGAGGCAGGTCAAGTGGTCTGGTATTCTATCTATTTAAGAATTTTCCAGTTTTTTGTGATCTACACAGTCAAAGGCTTTGGCATAGTCAATAAAGCAGAAATAGATGTTGTTTTTCTGGAACTCTGTAGCTCTTTCAATGATCCGACAGATGTTGGCAATTTGATCTCTGGTTCCTCTGCCTTTTCTAAATCCAGTTTGAATATCTGGAAGTTCACGGTTCACATACTATCAAAGCCTGGGTTGGAAAATTTTGAGCATGACTTTACTAGCGTGTGAGATGAGTGCAATTGTGCAGTAGTTTGAGCATTCTTTGGCATTGCCTTTCTTTGGGACTGGAATGAAAACTGACCTTTTCCAGTCCTGTGGCCACTGCTGAGTTTTCCAAATTTGCTGGCATATTGAGTGCAGCACTTTCACAGCATCATCTTCCAGGATTTTAAATAGCTCAACTGGAATCCCATCACCTCCACTAACTTTGTTGGTAGTGATGCTTCCTAAGGCCCACTTGACTTCACATTCCAGGATGTCTGGCTCTAGGTTGGTGATCACACCATTGTGGTTATCTGGGTCGTGAAGATCTTTTTTATATAGTTCTTCTGTGTATGCTTGTCACCTCCTCTTAACATCTTCTGCTTCTGTTAGGTCCATACCATTTCTCTCCTTTATTGAGCCCATCTTTGCATGAAATGTTCCCTTGGTATCTCTAATTTTCTTGAAGAGATCTCTAGTCTTTCCCATTCTGTTGTTATCCTCTATTTCTTTCCATTGATTCCTGAGGAAGGCTTTTTTATCTCTCCTTGCTCTTCTATGGAACTTTGCATTCAAATGGGTATATCTTTCTTTTTTTCCTTTGCCTTTCACTTCTCTTCTTTTTATAACTGTTTTTAAGGCCTCCTCAGACAACCATTTTGCCTTTTTACATTTCTTTTTCTTGGGGATGGTCTTGATCCCTGCCTTCTGTACAATCTCACAAACCTCCGTCCATAGTTCATCAGGCACTCTGTCTATCAGATCTAGTCCCTTAAATCTGTTTCTCACTTCCACTGTATAGTCATAGGGATTTTATTTAGGTCATGCCTGAATGGTCTAATGGTTTTCCCTACTTTCTTCAATTTAAGTCTGAATTTGGCAATAAGGAGTTCATGATCTGAGCCACAGTCAGCTCCTGGTCTTTTTTTTTTTTTTGCTGACTGTATAGAGCTTCTCTATCTTTGATAGCAAGAATATAATCGATCTGATTTGGGTATTGACCATCCGGTGATGTCCATGTGTAGAGTCTTCTCTTGTGTTGTTGGAAGAGGGTGTTTGCTATGACCAGTGCATTCTCTTGGCAAAACTCTGTTAGCCTTTGCCCTACTTTTTTCTATACTCCAAGGCCAAATTTGCCAGTTACTCCAGGTATCTCTCAGGTTCTTACTTTTACATTTCAGTCCCCTATAATGAAAAGGACATCTTTTTTGGGTGTTAATTCTAGAAGGTCTTGTAGGTCTTCATAGAACTATTCAGCTTTGAACCATTTGATTTGTCTGTACCTAATGTATATTGCGTCTCCTGCATTGGCAGGCAGATTCTTTCACCGCTGTGCCATCTGGGAAGCCCCAGGGGATAAGGAGAGGAGATCAAATTAGCACAGTGGGCCTGGTAGGCTGCAGTCCATGAGGTCACTAAGAGTGGGACACGACTGAGCGACTTCACTTCGACTTTTCACTTTCATGCATCGGAGAAGGAAATGGCAGCCCACTCCAGTGTTCTTGCCTGGAGAATCCCAGGGAAGGGGGAACCTGGTGGGCTGCCGTCTATGGGGTCCCACAGAGTCGGACACAACTGAAGCGACTTAGCAGCAATATATATTAGGATGCATTTTAAGGTTAACTTAATGTATATGCTACAAACAGATTCTCCCCTCCCCCCCGTGCTGTACAGTAGATTCTCATTAGTTACCCGTTTCATACACAGCGGTCGGTGTATATACGTAAATCCCAGTCTCCCAGTGTGTCCTAACCACCCCCCACCCCTTGCTGTCCATGCGTTTGTGCTCTCATGTTTGTGTCTCTCTTTCTGCTTTGCAAATAGGTTCATCTGTACTATTTTTCTAGATTACACATAGATGCATTAATGTACACTCTATGTTTTTCTTTTTCTCACTGACTTCACTCTGTATGACAGCCTCTAGGTCCATCACGCCTTAACAAATGGCAGCGTTTCATTCATTTTATAGCTGAATAATATTCCATTGTGTATAGGCACCACATCATTTTTATCCATTCCTCTGTCGATAGACAAGGAGGCTGTCTCCGTGTCCTGGCTATTGTAAATAGTGCTGCGATGAGCATTGGGGTGCATGTATCCTTTTGAACTGTGATGTTCCTGGGCATGTGCCCACAAGTGGGATTGCTGGGTCATGTGATAGTTCTATTTTTAATTTTTCAACCCACTCCAGCATTCTTGCCTGGAGAATCCCCGTGGACAGAGGAGCCTGGCAGGCTGCAGTCCTTGGGGTCGCAAAAAATCGGACATAACTCAGCACAGCACAGCAAGGAACCTCTGTATTGTTCTCCGCAGTGGCTGTATCAGTGTACATCCCCATCCACACTGTAAGAGGTTCCCTTTTCTCCATACCCTCTCCAGCATTTATTGTTTGTATATTTTTTGGCAATGGCCTTTCTGACTGGTGTGAGGTGATACCTCAGTTGTACTTTTGACTTGCATTTATCTGATTCTCGTGGATGTTGAGCATCTTTTCATATGCCTCTTAGCCATCTGTATGTCTTCCTTGGAGAAATGTCTATTTAGGTCTTATACCGGTGGTGCTAGTGATAAAGAACCTGCCTGCCAATGCAGGAGACGTGAGAGATACAGGTTCGATCCCTGGGTAGGAAAGATCCCCTGGAGGAGGGCATGGCAACCCAGTCTAGTATTCCTGCCTAGAGAATCCCAGGAACAGAGGAGACTGGTGGGTTACAGTCCATGGGGTCGCAAAGAGTCAAACACAATTGAAACGACTTAGCACGCACCCACATGCCAGTTTTTTTATTAGGTTATTTGTTTTTCTTTCTTTTTTTTTTAATACCAAAAAATGGTATATTTCTTCAAACCATCTTCTCTTATCTTTCTCTATGTTTTATAGTTCTCAGTGTATAAGTCTTTCACCTCCTCAGTTAGGTTAATTCCTATTTTGTTCTTTTTGATGCAGTTTTAAAAGTGATTTGTTTTTTACTTTCTCTTCCCATTCATTGTTAGTGTAAAGAAATACAGTAGATTTCTGTATGTTAATCTTATATCCTGCCGCATTGCTAAATTTGTTTTTCTATTGTAATCGTTTTTGTGTGGAGTCCTTAGGATTTCCTAATATGGTATCATGTCATCTACATATAATGACAATTTTACCTCTTCCCTTCTAATTTGGATATGGTTTATTATTTTCCTCATCTGATTGCTAAGCCTAGGACTTCCAATACTTTGTCGAATAGAAGTGGTGAGAGTGGGCTTCCTTGTCTTATTCCAGACTTTAGTGGGAAGACTTGAAATAGATCACTGAGTATTATGTAGGCTGTAAGGTTATCCTAAACTGCTTTTACTATGCTGAGGTGTGTTCCCTCTATATCCACTTTGGTAAGAGTTTTTATCACGAATGGATGTTAAATGTTGTCAGTTGCTTTTTCTGAATCTATGGAGATGATCGTGTGGCTTTTGTTATTTCATTTTTTCATGTGCTGTATCAGACTGATTGGTTTGCCTATTTTGAATGATCCTTGTGACCCTGGGATGAATCCAACTTGATTGCAGTGTATGGTCCTTCTTATGTATTGTTGGGTTTCGTTTGCTCATGTTTTGTTGAATTTTTGCATGTAAATTCATCAAATTATATGATCTGTGATTTTCTTTTTTTGGTAGTGTCTTTGTCTGGTTTTGGTATCCGAGTGGCTTCACAGAATAACTTTGAGAGTATTCTCTCCTCTTCGGTCTGTTAGAAAGTTTTGAGAGGCATTGGTACATGTTCTTTTTTAAATATTTGGTAGAATTCTCCAGTGAAGCCATCTAGTGCTAGACTTTTTTTTTCCACAGGGAGTTTTTAAAAACTCCCTGCAGGTTCTATTTTACTTCTAGTGATCATTCTGTTCAGAATATCTTATTTCTTCTTGATTCAGTTTCAGTAAGCTGTACATTTCTAGACACTTGTCCATTTCTAATAGTTTGTCCATTTTTTGTCATATAATTGCTTTTTTATTCCTATATTTTTTTAAAAAACTTTTATTTTGGAGTATATTTGGTTAACAATGTTGTTTCAGGTGTACAGCAAAGTGATTCAGTTATACAGATATCTGTTCTTTTTCAAACTCTTCTCCTGTTTAGCTTATTACAGAGTATTGAGCAGAGTTCTCTGTGCACATATGATAATTTCTTTTTGGTTATCTGCTTTAAAGACAGCCGTGTGTACTTGTCAATCTCTATCTTCTACTCTATCCCTCTCCCCGATCCTTACCCCATGGTAACCAGAAGTCTATTTTCTGTGAGTCATTTTTTGTTTTGTAAATGAGCTCATTTGTTTAGTTTATATATATATATATTTCACACTTAAGTGATATATATATATATATATATATATATATAAATGTCTTTCTCTGTCTGACTTACTTCACTTAGTATAATTATTTCCGGGTCCCTACATGCTCCTACAAATGGCATTATTTCAATCTTTTTAATGGCTGAATTATATTCCACTGTATATACATAGCAGATCTTCTTTATCCATTCATCTGTCAGTGGACATTTAGATGGCTTCCATATGTTGGCTATTATAAACAGTGCTGCAGTGACCATTGCAGTGCAGTGGTCAACCATTTGCAACCTTTTCAACCATGTTTTGCTCTGGATATATACATAGGAATGAGACTGCTGGTTTATATGGTAGCTCTGTTTTTAGTTTCTTACGGAACATCCATTGGAGAAGGCAATGGCACCCCACTCCAGTACTCTCGCCTGGAAAACCCATGGATGGAGGAGCCTGGTGGGCTGCAGTCCATGGGGTTGCTAAGAGTCGGACACGACTGAACGACTTCACTTTGACTTTTCACTTTATGCATTGGAGAAGGAAATGGCAACCCACTCCAGTGTTCTTGCCTGGAGAATCCCAGGGACGGGGGAGCCTGGCGGGCTGCCGTCTATGGGGTCGCACAGAGTCAGACACGACTGAAGCGACTTAGCAGCAAGGAAACTCCATACTGTTCTCCATAGCAGCTGTACCAGTTTACATTCCCATCAGTGTAGGAGGTCCCCTTTCCTCCACACCCCCTCTTGCATTTATTGTCTGTAGACTTTTTGTTGGTGGCCATGCTGACTGGTGTGAGGTGATACCTCATTGTAGTTTCATTTGCACTTCTCTAATAATTAGCAATCTTGAGCATCTTTTTATGTGCCTAGTCTCCATCTGTATGCCATCTTTGAACAAATGTCTAGGTCTGCCCATTTTTTTGATGAGGTGGTTTATTTTTTGGTATTGTGCTGCATGAGCTGTTTATAAATTTTGGAGCTTAATCCTTGTCTGTTGCATCATTTTCTCTCATTATGAGGTGGTGGTTGTTGTTTTGTTTATGATTTTCTTTGCTGTGCAAAAGCTTTTGTGTTTAATTAGGACCCATTTGTTTATTTTTGCTTGTTTTTCCAGTACTCAAGGAGATGGACTGAAAAAAATATTCTTAGAGTTCATGTCAAGGAGTATTCTGCCTACGTTTTCCTCTAAGAGTTTTACATTCTGCGGTCTTAAATTTAGATTTTTATTTCATTTTGAGTTTATTTTTGTGTATGGTATTAAAGAATGGTCTAACTTCCTTTTTTTTTAACGTGTTACTGTCCAGTTTTCCCAACACCATTTATTGAACACACTGTCTTTTCTCCGTTGTATGTCTTGCCTCCTTTGTTGTGGATTAATTGACCATATTGGAAGGGTTTATTTCTGGGTTTCCTATCCTGTTCCATTAATCTCTATTTCTGTTTTTGTGCTAATACTGTGCTGTTGTAATGACTGTACTTCACAGAGTTTTTTCAATTTTTTTATAATATATGCACTGTCTTATTTAAGTGATTTACTTTCCAGTTATGATTTTCTCTTTTCTACAGGTTTTTATGCTTTTCTATTTAGAGAAGAATTTTTGATATTTCTTTTATGATAGATAGTAGTGTATTTCTTTAGCTTTTGCTTGTCTGAGAAATTCTTTATCTCTCTCTCTATTCTTTTGATAAATGATGAGCTTGCTGAGTAGAGTATTCAGCTTACAGATTTTTCCTTTCATGACTTTGAATATATCTTGCCACTTCCTTCTGGCCTGCAAGGTTTCTGTAGAGAAAACAGTTGATAGCCTTATGGAGGTTCCAGAGTAACTCTTTTTTCTTTATTGCGACTGTTAGAATACTTTTATTATCTTTAACTTCTGCCATTTTTGTTATAATATGCCTTAGTGTAAGTTTCTTTGGGTTCATCTTGTTTGGGACTCTCAGCGTTTCCTATACCTAGACATCTTTTTCCTTCTTTAGGTTTGGGAATGTTTCAGCCATAATTTCTTCTTTTACTTTTTTTCTTTCCATAGGTTCAAAAGATTTTTTAATTTTTATCATTTTTTATTGAATTACAATTTCTTTACAATGTTCTGTGGCTGTGTGTATGTAGATATACATGCACACACATATGTGTATATTTTATGTATGTATATATAAACACATTTTATATATAAGCATATATATAATGTATTTTTAGATTATTTCCCCTTATACTTTATTAAAAATACTGAATATAGTTCCCTGTGCTACACTGTAGGTCCTTGTTTGTTATTTGTTTTATATAAATATAAATAGCAATATGTATATGTTAATTTCATAATCCTAATTTATCCCTGTTCTCCTTTCTCCTTTGGTAACCATAAGCTTTTTTTCCTATCTGTGGGTCTATTTCTGTTTTAGAAATAAGTTTATGAGTATCATGTTTTTTAGATTCCACATGTAAGTGATATCGTATGATATTTGTCTTTGTTATTTCACTGAGCATGAGAATCTCTGGGTCCATCCATGTGCTGAAGATGTCATTAGTTCATTTTTTATGGTTGGGTAGTATTCCACCCCTGTTGCTGGGAAAGACTGAAGGCAAGAGGACAGGTGGTGGCAGAGGATGAGATGGTTAGATAGCATCACCAACTCAAAGGACGTGAATTTAAGCAAACTCTGCGAGATATCGGAAGACAGGGGAGCCTGGCATGTTTATAGTCCACGGGGTCACAAAGAGTCAGACATAATTTAGCAACTGAATAAACAACAATATTCCACTGTATATATACCACGTCTTCTTCATTCATTCATGTGCTGAGGGACATTGAGGTTACTTCCATGTCTTGGCTAATGTAAATAGTGCTGTTATGAACATAGATGTGCACGTATCTTTTTTAATCAGATTTTTTTCTGCATGTATGCCCAGGAGTGGGACTGTTGAATCTTCTGCTACTTCTGTTTTTAAGCTTTTAAGGAACGTCCATCCTGTGCTGCGTAGTGGTTGCGCTGATCTACTTTCCCACAGCAGCGCAGGAGGCCTCCTTTTCTCCACACCCTCTTCAGCATTTATTATTTGTAAACGTTTTGATGGTAGCCATTCAGCTTGGCGTGAGATGATACCTCATTTTAATTTTGATTTGCTTTTCTCTAGTAATTAGTGATGTTGAGCATATTTTCGTGTGGCTGTTAGCCATTCTTATGTCTTCTTTGGAGAAATGTCTTATTTAGGACTTTTGCCTATTTTTTTGATTGTGTTGTTTTTTTTAATATTGAGCTGTATGGGCTGTTTGTATATTTTGAAAATCTCTTATAGAACACATTATTTGCAACTATTTTTTCTCATTATGAGGCTGTCTTTTCATTTTGTGTGTGTTTTCCTTTGTGGTGCAAAAGATATGAAATTTTAATTATGCCCCATGCTTTTGTTTTTATTTCCATTAACTTGCAAATAGACTCAATGATAGTTGCTGTGCTTTTTGTTATACTATTCTGCCTGTGTTTTCCTCAATGAGTTTTATAGTATTTTCTCTTACCTTTAGTTTTTTGTATATGGTAGTACGATGTGTTCTCGCTTCATTCTGTTGCATAATGCTGTCCAGTTTTCCAAGCACCACATATGGAAGAAATGGTCTTTTCTCCATTGTACATTCTTGCTTCCTTCATTGTAGACTGACTATAGGTGCAGGGAGTATTTCTGGATTTCTATCCTATTCCTTGATTTATATTTTTGTTTCTGTGCCATTAGCATACTCTTTTGATGACTCTAGCTTTGTGCTGCAATCTGCAGTCAGAGAGCCTAACTCCTCCAGCTCTGTTTTCCATCTCAAGATTGCATTGTTTATTGGAAGTCTTTTGTGTTTTCAGGGAAATTTAAAAATTTTTTGATCTGGTTCCGTAAAAAATACCTTTGATGATTTGACAGAAATTGCATTGAATCTGTAGATTGCCTTTGGTAGTACACTCATTTGAAAAATATTGATTCTTCCAATCAAACACAGTACATTTTTCTCATCTGTTTGTGTCGTCTTCTGTTTATCCGCTTCTTACATTTTTTGGTGTACAGGTTTCCCCCAACTTTGGTATGTTTAATCCTAGGCATTTTATTCTTTTTGATGTAATGGTCAACAGGATTGTTGGATTCATTTCCTTTTCTGGTCTCTCATCATGAGTGTATAGAAATGCAACAGATATCTGAATACTAACTTTGTATCCTGCAACTTTACTGAATTCATTGATGAGCTCTTATAGTTTCCTGATAGCATCTTTAGGGTTTTTTCGGTATAATATCATGTCATTTGGAAACAGTGACAATTTAACTTCTTTTCCAAGTTGGATTTCTTTTATTTCATTTTCTTCTATGATTGCTGTGGCTAGGATTTCCAAAACTGTGTTGAATAAAAGTGGTAACAATGGACATCCTTACCTTCTTCCTGACCTTAGAGGGAGTGCTTTCAGCTTTTCACTGTTTAGGACCATGTTAACTGTGTGTTTGTCATTGTTGTTCAGCCCCTAAGTCATGTCCAACTCCTTGCAACTCCATGAACTGCAGCACGCCAGGCTTCCCTGCCCTTCACTATCTCCCTGAGTTTGTTCAAACACATGTTCATTGAGTCAGTGATCCCATCCAACCATCTCATTCTCTGTCACCCCCTTCTCTTTCCTCAATCTTTCCCAGCATCAAGGTCTTTGCCAATGACTCGGCTCTTCCCATCAGGTGGCCAAAGTTTTGGAGGTTAAGCTTCAGCACCAGTCCTTCCAATGAGTATTCAGGGTTAATTTCCTTTAGGATTGACTGGTTTGATCTCCTTGCTGTCCAAGGTACTCTCAAGAGTCTTCTTCTCCAACACCACAGTTCGAAAGCATCAGTTCTTCAGCACTCAGCCATCTTTATGGTCCAACTCTCACATCCATACATGACTACTGGAAAAATAATAGTTTTGACTATATGAACCTTTGTCAACAAAGTGACATCTCTGCTTTTTAATACACTGCCTAGGTTTGTCATAGCTTTCCTTCCATGGACCTAGTGTCTTTTAATATTGTAGCTGCAGTCGCCATCCGCCCTGATTTTTGGAGCCCAAGAAAATGAAATCTGACATTGTTTCCACTTTTCCCCCATCTGTTTGCCATGAAGTGATAGGATCAGATGCTATAATCTTCATTTATTGAAATGTTGTTTTAAGCCAGCTTTTTCACTCTCCTCTTTCAACTTCATCAAGAGGCTCTTTAGTTCCTCTTCACTTTCTGCCATTAAAGTGGTATCATGTGATACCTGAGGTTATTGATATTTCTCCCAGCAATTTTGATTCCAGCTTGTGAGTCATCCAGCCCAACACTTCATATGATGTACTCTGCATATAAGTTAAATAAGCAGATGACATTATAAAGCCTTGACGTCCTCCTTTCCCACTTTTGAACCAGTCCATTGTTCCATGTCTCGTTCTGATGCTTCTTGTACTGCATACGGATTTCTTAGGAGTCAGGTAATGTGGTCTGATATTCCCATCTCTTTAAGAATATTTCAGTTTGTTGTGATCCACACAATCCAAAGGCTTTAGTATTGTCAATGAAGCACAAGTATATGGTTTTTCTGGAATTCCCTTGTTTTTCCTATGATCCAAAGTATGTTGGCAATTTGATTTCTGGTTCCTCTGCCTTTTCTAAATCCAGCTTGTACATCTGGAATTTCTCAGTTCAGATACTGATGAAGTCTAGCTTGAAGGACTTGGGGCATAATCTTGATAGCATGTGAAATGAGTGCAATTGTATGGCAATTTGAACATTCTTTGGCATGGCCTTTCTTTGGGTTGGGAATGAAAACTGACCTTTTCCAGTCCTGTGGCCACTGCTGAGTTTTCCAAATTTACTGGCATATTGAGTGCAGCACTTTAACAGAATCATCTTTTAGGATTTGAAATAGCTCAGCTGGAGTTCCGTCACCTCCATTAGTTTTGTTCATAGTGATGCTTCCTAAGGCCCACTTGACTTCACATTCCAGGATGTCTGGCTCTAGGTGAGTGATCACACCATCGTGGTTATCTGGGTTGTGAAGATCTTTTTTGTACAGTTCTTCTGTGTATTCTTGCCACCTCTTCTTAATCTCTTCTGCTTCTCTTAGGTCCTTGCCGTTTCTGTCCTTTATTGAGCCCATCTTTGCATGAAATGTTCCCTTGGTATCTCCAGTTTTCTTAAAGAGATCTCTAGTCTTTCCCATTCTATTGTTTTCTTCTAGCTCTTTGCATTGCTCAGTTAAGAAGACTTTCTTATCTTTCCTTGGTATTCTCTGGAACTCTGAATTCAGCTAGGTATATCTTGCCTTTTTCCCTTTGCCTTTCTCGTCTCTTCTTTTCTCAGCTATTTGTAAGACCTCCTCAGACAACCACTTTGCCTTCTTGCATTTCTTTTTCTTGGAGATGATTTTGGTCACCACCCCCTGTAAAATGTTAGGAACCTCTGTCCATAGTTCTTCAGGCACTCTGGCAACCACGTCTAGTCCCTTGAATTTATTCATCACTTCCACTGTATAATCATAAGGGATTTAGGTCATACCTGAATGGCCTAGTGGTTTTCCCAACTGTATTCAATTTGAACCTGAATTTTGCAGTAAGTTGATAATCTGAGCCACAGTCAGCTCCAGGTCTTGTTTGTGCTGACTGTATAGAGTTTCTCCATCTTTGCCTGCAAATAATATAATCAATCTCATATATGGTCTTTATTATTTTGAGGTAGGTTTCCTCTACCTATTTTCTGGAGGTTTTTTTTTTTTTTATCATTAACGGATGTTGGATTTTGTTGAAAGATTTTTCTTCATCTATAGAGATCATCATGAGAGTTGGACTATAAAGAAAGTTGAGCACCAAAGAATTGATGCTTTTGAACTGTGGTGTTGGAGGAGACTCTTGAGAGTCCCTTGGACTGCAAGGAGTTCCAACCAGTCAATCCTAAAGGAAATCAGTCCTGAATATTCATTGAAAGGACTAATGCCGAAGCTGAAACTCCAATACTTTGGCCACCTGATGCGAAGAGTTGACTCATTGGAAAAGACCCTGATGCTGGGAAAGATTGAAGGCAGGAGGAGAAGGGGACGATGGAGGATGAGATGGTTGGATGGCATTACCAACTCGACGGACATGAGTTTGAGTAAGCTCTGGGAGTTGGTGATGGACAGGGAAGCCTGGTGTGCTACAGTCCATGGGGTCACAAAGAGTCGAACACAACTGTGACTGACCTGAACTGAATAGAGATCATCAGAGGGTTTTCATTCCCCGGTTAGTTCATATGTTGTATCACACTGATTGGCTTTTAGATATTGAAAAGTCCTTCTATCCCTGGGATAAATTCCACTTGATCATGGTGTATTTTGTTTTAATGTATTGCTGGATTCAGTTTGCTAGTGTTTTGTTGAGGGTTTTTGCATCTACGTTCATCAGTGATATTGGCCTATAGTTTTCTTTTTTGTGATATCTTTGTCTGGTTTTGATATCAGTGTGATCATGGCCTCATAGCATAAATTTGGAAGTGTTCTTTCCTCTGCAGTTTTTCAGAATCACTTCAGAAGGATAGGAGTTGATTCTAAATGTTTGGTAGAATTTGCCTGTGAAGCCCTCTGGTTTTGGACTTTATTTGTTGGAAGTTTTTTAATCACAGATTCAATTTTAGTAATTGCGATTGTGTTCATATTTTCTTTCTTCCTGGTTCTGTTTTGGGAGACTGTACCTTTCCAAGACTTTGTCCATTTCTTCCAAGTTGTCCGTTTTAGTGGCATAGGCTTGCTTGCAGTAGTCTCTGTGGTCCTTTGCATTTCTGCAGTGTCTGTTATAATTACTCCTTTTTCATTTCTGATTTCATTGATTTGAACTCTCTCCCTTTTTTTTTTTTTAAACTCTTAAAGCTTAATTAAAAGATGTAATATCACATGGGTTACTCTATAACTTCCTCTCAGACAAACATTCTTTCTGAGATGTTGACTTCCTGTTCTCCTTATTTCTATGCTATTGCTGGCATGAATGTTACCTCTTTTTTAAACCTTGTGATATATTCTTTTTTTTTTTTTCTTCTCTTTTAATTTAGTTTCTGTTCCCCATCCTGAACCCTCCTCCCTCCTCCCTCCCCATACCTCTCTCCCTTTTTTTGATGAGCTAAGGATTATCAATTTGTTTTCTTTCCAGGGAATCAACTTTTAGTTTCATTGATCTTTTCTATTGATTTCTTAGTCTCAGTTTCACTTATTTTTTTCTGATCTTTATGATTTCTTTGCTTCTAGAAACACTGAATTTTGTTTGTTCCCGTTTGTCTAGTTGCTTTCAGTTTAACATTAGGTTGTTTGAGACTTTTTTGGCTTCCTTAGATAAGCTTGTATCGTTGTAAATTTCCCACTTAGAATGGTTGTGTCTGTTCCCCATAGATTTTGGATTGTCGTGTTTTGTTTTCATTTGTCTCGAGGTATCCGCCCCCACCAGTTTATTCAGCGATCCTTTGGCTGCTTGGTAGCATATTGTTTACCTTCCACGTGTTTGTGTTTTTTTGCAGTTTTCTTCCCCTTGTACTTCATTTCTAATATCATAGTGTTGCCATTGGAAAGGGTGCTTGATATCTTCTGTGCCCAGTATGTGATCTATCCTGGAGAAGATTTCACTTGAAAAGAACGGGCATTGTGCTGCTTTTGGAGAGACGGCTGTATAATTATTATTTAATCCTATCTGGTCTAATGTGTCATCCGAGTCCTTGGTGTCCTTATTGATTTTCTGGGTGATCTATCTATTGATGGAAATGGAGTGTTATAGTTCCCCACTATTGGGTTGCTGTCAGTTTCTTCTTTTATATCTGTTAACAGTTGCCTTGTATATTCAAGTGCTTCTGTTTTATGTACATATATTTACAATTGTTGTAGCTTCTTCTTGTATTGATCCCTTAATTATTATGTAGTGTCCTTCTTCGTCTCTTGTAGCAGTCTTTAAAGTGTGTTTTTCCTAATATAAGTATTCCTACTCCAGTTTTCTTTTGATTTCCATTTGCATGGAATACCTTTTTTCCATTCTCACGTCAGTGTGTGCTGATCTGAAGTGTGTCTCTTTTATAAGTTTTATATATGGGTCTTTTTATATCCATCCAATTAGTCTGTGTTTTTTTTTGTTGGAGTGTTTAACCTGTTTACATTTAAGGTAATCATCAGTATGTATGTTCATATTGCCATTTTCTTAATTGTTTTGGGTTTGTTTTAGTATGTCTTTTTTTTTTTTTTTCCCTTTCCTCTTTTGTTATCCTCTCTTGGTATTTGATGTGAAAGTGGAAGTGTCAGGCACTCAATCATGTCCAGCTCTATGGACTGTAGCCCTCCAGGCTCCTCTGTCCATGGAATTCTCCAAGCAAGCATACTGGAGTGGGTTGCCATTTCCTGCTCCAGGGGATCTTCCTGACCCAGCGATCAAACCCAGGTCTCCCAAATTGCGGGCAGATTCTTTACCATCTGAGTCACCAGGGAACCTCCTCCATACTGGAGTGAGTAGCCATTCCCTTCCCAAGGGGATCTTCCCAACCCAGGCAGGTCTCCAACATTGCAAACAGGCTCTTTACCTTCTGAGCCACCAAGGGTGGGTGGGTGTGTGTCTGTGTATGTGTGTGTCTGTGTGTGTCAGTGTGTGTGTGTGTCTGTGTGTGTGTGTGTGTATCTATCATAGATTTTTGGTTTGCAGTTACCATGAGATCTAGATACAGCACTCTGTAAATACATGATTGTTCTAAGTTGCTTATCTCTTAATTTTAAATATCCTGCATTTGTACTCTCATGATTCATGTTTTTGATAATTGTATTTTACATCGAATTATTCTGTGGGTCCATTAACTTATTGTTTTTGTATAGATAATCTTCTTACTTTGTCTTTAGCCTTCCTGCTGGTGTGTGTGGATGGCTTCTCTTACTGGCTGCCTGCCTGCACCGGTGAGCTTTCCCTTCTTATCCCTCCCTCGTTTCCATAGTGACCTTTCTTCCCACCACCTAGAGAACCTCTTTAGGATTTGTTATAAAGCTGGTTTGGTGGACCGAGTTTTAGCTTTCACTTGTCTACAAAGATTTTGATTTCTCTGTCAAATCTGAACGTGAGCCTTGCTGCATAGCCTTATTGACTGTAGATTTCTCCCTATCATCACTTTAAATATAGTGTGCCACACCTTTCTAGCCTGCAGAATTTCTGCTAAAAATCAGCTAAGCCTTATGGGAGTTTCCTTTTATGTTATTTGTTATTTTTTCCTCATTTCTTTTCATATTTTCTCTTTCTCTTTTATTTTTCAATTTGATTACTGTGTGTCTCATTATGTTCCTTCTTGGTTAATCCTGAATAGGTCTCTGGACTTCCTGGACTGGGGTGACTGTTTCCTTTCCCATGTTAAGCAGGTTTTCAGCTACTCTCTCTTCAGACATTTTCCTGGGCCTTTCTCTTTCTCTTGTCCTTTTGGGACCCCCGATAATGTGAATGTTACTGTGTTTGATGTCTCGGAGGTCTCTTAAACTGTCCTCATTTCTTTTCAATGTTTTTTTTCTTTTTTATCAATATTTTTCATCAGAGTATATAGTTGATTTACAAATCTTATTTCTGCTGTACTGCAAAGTGATTTATATATGTGTGTGTGTGTGTATATATATATATATATCTTCATATATATCTTTTTGCAATATGGTTTATCATAGGATACTGAGTATATAGTTCTCTGTGCTATACAATGAAATTGAAAGTGAAAGTCACTCAGTCATGTCTGACTCTTTGCCATCCCATGGACTATAACAGGCCATGGAATTCTCCAGGCCAGAATACTGCAGTGGGTAGCCTTACCCTTCTCCCAGGGATCTTTCCAACCCAGGGATCGAACCTAGGTCTCCCACACTGCAGGCGGATTCTTCACCAACTGAGCTATCAGGGAATACTTGTGCTATCCCGCAGGACCTTGTTATTTATTCTATCTATAGAAGCTTGCATTTGCCAAACCCAGCCTCCCACTCCACCGTCCCCCGACCACCTCCACTGTGGCATCCAGAAGTCTGCTCTCTGTGTCACGATTCTGTTTCTGTTTCATTGATTGGCTCATTTGTGTCAGGTTTTAGATTCTGTTTGTGTGTGTATAATATGGCATTTGTCTTTCTCGTTCGTCCTTACTTCACTTCGTTATGATAATCTGTAGTTGCATCCACGGTGCTGAAACTGGCATTATTTTGTCTTTTCATGAATGAGCAGTATTCCACTGTATGTTTGTGCCACATCTTCTGTATCCGTTCGTCTGTGGATGGGCATTTAGGTTGTTTCCGTGTCTTGCTATTGTGAGTAGTGCTGCCATGAACACAGGGGCCGTGTAGCTTTTTCAGTTACCGTTTTACTTGGGTATATGCCCAGGAGAGGGATCTGGATCATATGACAAGTTTGCAGTTTTCCAGGGACCCTCCATATGGTTTTCCATAGTGCCTGCACCGACTTACCTTCCCACCAACAGTATGGGGGGCTTCCTTTTTCTACACTCTCTCCAGCATTTGTTTTTCCTGGACTTTTTCATAGTGGGCTCTCTGACTGGTGTGAGGCCATATATCATTATAGTTTGGGTTTGTATTTCTCTAATTACCACATTGAGCATCTTTTCATATGCCTATTGGCCATCCTTATGTCTTCTTTGGAGAAATGTCTATATTTTCTTCTGCCTTTTTTTCCCTTTTTTTTATTTTTACTTTGTAAAAGTTTATTTTTTTAATTGAAGGATAATTGCTTTACAGAATTATGTTGGTTGCTCCCAGACATCAACATTAACCAGCCATAGATAAACATATGTCCCTCCTCTTGAACCTCCCTCCCCACGCCCATTTTTTGATTGGCTTGTGTTTCTGCTGCTGTTATTGAGCTGTATGAGCTGCTTACATATTTTAGAGATTAATTTTGTTGATTTACATGCACCTGTCCAGCTTTCAAACACCATTTGCTAAAGAGACTATCTTTTTCCCAGTGTATTATACTCTTGCCTCTTTTGTCAAAGATGCATTGACCATAAGTGTGTGGATTTCTTTGGGGGTTCTCTACTCTGTTCTGTTCATCCATATGTCTATTTTGTGCCAATACATGCTATTTCGATTACAGTAACTTTGAAATATTGTCTGAAGTCTTTTAGGATTATGCTTCCTGCTTTATTCTTTTTCATAAGGATTTCTTTGACAAATCTGGGTCTTTTATAGTTCCATATGAATTTTTGCATTATATGTTCTAGTTCAGTGAAAAATTGTATAGGTAATTTGATAGACATTTCATTAAATCTGTAAATTACTTTGGGTAGTATGGCTGTTTTAACAATATCAATTTTTCTAAGCAAAGAGCATGGGGATTCCTGGCAGTTCAGTGGTTAGGACTTGGCCCTCCCACTCCTGGGGTCCTGGGTTCAATTCCTGGTCAGAGAACTAAGATCCCACCAGCTGCGCAGTATAATCAAATAAGAGCAAAGAAGAGCGTGGAGTGTCTTTCCATTTCTGTGAGCCATCTTCTATGCCCTTTATTAATGTTTTATACTTTTCAACATATAAACCTTCAATCTCTTTTGTCAGGTTTGTTCCTAAGTATTTTAATTTTTACAGTATGATTTAAAAGTTGTTATTTTTTTACATTCCTTTTCTGATACTTCATTGTTTGATGTAAAAAGTACATCCAGTTTCTGTATATTGATCTTGTACCCTGCTGCCTTGCTGGATTTACCGGTTCCAGGAGCTTTTGTTAGGTGTCTTTAGGGTTTTGCATGTGTACTATCATACCATCTGCACATAATGAGATTTTACCTCTTCCCTTTCAATGTTGATATCTTTTCTTTCTTTCTCTCACGTGATTGCTGTGGCTGACTTTCCAACACTATGTTGAGTAGAGTTGAGAGTGGGCATCCTTGCATTGTTCCAGATTTGAGCAGGGAGTCTTAGCTTTTCACCATTTAGTATTATATTGATTGTGAGTTTGTCACAAATAGCATGTATTATATAAGATGTATTCCTGCTATACTTACTTTGGTAAGACTTTTTTTAATCATGCATGAATGTTGAATGTTGTCAAATGCTTTATCTGCATCTATTGGGATAAACATGTGCTTTTTGTCTTTTATATGTATGGTGAATCATGTTGGTTGATTTGTGTATGCTGAATCATCATTGTGATCTTGGGATGAATTACATTTGGTCATGGTATATGATCACTTTTATGCATTGTTGGATTTGATTTGCTAATATTTTGTTGAGAATTTTTGCATCTATATTCATCAAAGAATGTAATTTTCTTTTTTCATGGTGTCTTTATCTGGTTTTGATATCAGGGTGGTGATGGCTTCATATTAATAGAATGTTGTTGGGAGTGTTCTCTCTTCTTCAGTTTTTTGGAAGAGTTTGAGAAGGGTCAGTAAAAGTTTGTATGTTTGGTAGACCTGTGAAGCCATTTGGCCTAGGATTTTTGTTTGCAGTATGATTTTAAGTTACAAATTCTATTTCACTTTTAGTGATCAGTCTGTTCAAAGTGTCTGCTGCTTCTTGGTTCAGTTTTGGTCAATTGTATGTTTCTAGACCATTCAGGTATGACCTAAATCAAATCCCTCATGATTATACAGTGGAAGGGAGAAATAGATTTAAGGGCCTAGATCTGATAGATAGAGTGCCTGATGAACTATGGAATGAGGTTTGTGACATTGTACAGGAGACAGGGATCAAGACCATCCCCATGGAAAAGAAATGCAAAAAAACAAAATGGCTGTCTGGGGAGGCCTTACAAATAGCTGTGAAAAGAAGAGAAGCAAAAAGCAAAGGAGAAAAGGAAAGACATAAGCATCTGAATGCAGAGTTCCAAAGAACAGCAAGAAGAGATAAGAAGGCCTTCTTCAGCAATCAATGCAAAGACATAGAGGAAAACAACAGAATGGGAAAGACTAGAGATCTCTTCAAGAAAATCAGAGATACCAAAGGAACATTTCAAGCAAAGACGAGCTCGATAAAGGACAGAAATGGTATGGACCTAACAGAAGCAGAAGATATTAAGAAGAGATGGCAAGAATACACAGAAGAACTGTACAAAAAAGACCTTCACGACCCAGATAATCACGATGGTGTGCTCACTGACCTAGGGCCAGACATCCTGGAATGTGAAGCCAAGTGGGCCTTAGAAAGCATCACTACGAACAAAGCTAGTGGAGGTGATGGAATTCCAGTTGAGCTATTCCAAATCCTGAAAGATGATGCTGTGAAAGTGCTGCACTCAATATGCCAGCAAATGTGGAAAACTCAGCAGGGGCCACAGGACTGGAAAAGGTCAGTTTTCATTCCAATCCCAAAGAAAGGCAATGCCAAAGAATGCTCAAACTACTGCACAATTGCACTCATCTCACACGCTAGTAAAGTAATGCTCAAAATTCTCCAAGCCAGGCTTCAGCAATATGTGAACCATGAACTTCCTGATGTTCAAGCTGGTTTTAGAAAAGGCAGAGGAACCAGAGATCAAATTGCCAACATCTGCTGGATCATGGAAAAAGCAAGAGAGTTCCAGAAAAACATCTATTTCTGCTTTATTGACTATGCCAAAGCCTTTGACTGTGTGGATCACAATAAACTGAGGGAAATTCTGAAAGAGATGGGACTACCAGACCACCTGCTCTGCCTCTTGAGAAATTTGTATGTAGGTCAGGAAGCAACAGTTAGAACTGGACATGGAACAACAGACTGGTTCCAAATAGGAAAAGGAGTTCGTCAAGGCTGTATATTGTCACCCTGTTTATTTAACTTATATGCAGAGTACATTATGAGAAAAGCTGGGCTGGAAGAAACACAAGCTGGAATCAAGATCACCGGGAGAAATATCAATAACCTCAGATATGCAGATGACACCACCCTTATGGCAGAAAGGGAAGAGGAACTCAAAAGCCTCTTGATGAAAGTGAAAGTGGAGAGTGCAAAAGTTGGCTTAAAGCTCAACATTCAGAAAACGAAGATCATGGCATCCGGTCCCACCACTTCATGGGAAATAGATGGGGAAACAGCGGAAACAGTGTCAGACTTTATTTTTGGGGGCTCCAAAATCACTGCAGATGGTGACTGCAGCCATGAAATTAAAAGACGCTTACTCCTTGGAAGGAAAGTTATGACCAACCTAGATAGCATATTCAAAAGCAGAGACATTACTTTGCCAACAAAGGTCTGTCTAGTCAAGGCTATGGTTTTTCCTGTGGTCATGTATGGATGTGAGAGTTGGACTGTGAAGAAGGCCGAGCGCCGAAGAATTGATGCTTTTGAACCTTGGTGTTGGAGAAGACTCTTGAGAGTCCCTTGGACTTCAGGGAGATCCAAGCAGTCCATCCTGAAGGAGATCAGCCCTGGGATTTCTTTGGAAGGAATGATGCTAAAGCTGAAACTCCAGTACTTTGGCCACCTCATGCGAAGAGTTGACTCATTGGAAAAGACCCTGATGCTGGGAGGGATTGGGGGCAGGAGGAGAAGGGGACGACAGAGGATGAAGTGGCTGGATGGCATCACTGACTCGATGGACATGAGTCTGAGTGAACTCCGGGAGTTGGTGATGGACAGGGAGGCCTGGCGTGCTACGATTCATGGGGTCGCAAAGAGTCAGACACGACTGAGCGACTGAACTGAACTGATATTGGGTGCATGTTTGCTGACACATGTAAAATCTTCCTTTTATCATTATATACTGACCTTCTTTATCTTTCTTCATGGTCTTTGTTTTTAGGTCTGTTTTTTTCTGAAATGAGTATTATGACCCCTACTTTCTTGTGTTCTCTGTTTGCCTGGAATATGGGTTTTCATCCCCTCACTTTCAATCTATGTGAGTCCTTTGCCCTAAGGTGGATCTTTTGTAGACAGCATAATATAGGCTCTTGCTGTTTTCTTCCATTTGCAGCTGTTGTGTCTTTTGATTGGACCATTTAGTCCATTGAAACTTAAGGTAATTGTTGATAAATTTGTATTTATTGCCATGTTATACCTTGTTTTCCCATTCATTTTATGTTTCTTATTTTATCACTTCCTTTTCTTTTTGTGTTTCTTTCGTGATTTGATGATCTTCTTTGTGTTATACTTACATTCTTTTCTTTTAGGTTTTTGTGAATGTATTGTCTGTTTTTGATTTATGGTTACCCTATTTTCAAGTATGTTACCCCCTTCCTGTATGTACGTACCTTAAACTGGTAGTCATATAGGCTCAAACAGATTTGGGGTGGGGGGAATCTGTATTTTATTCCTTCCCCACATTTCATGGTTTTGATGTCCTCTTTTGGATTTTCATGTTTATCCTTTTGCTGTCCATGGTGGTTATTAACAGTTTCACAGAATATTTTTGCTTTTTTAAAGATCTGTGTACTGGCTTATTAAGTGATTTACTTTTTAATTGAGATTTTTATCTTCCCTATACATCCTTACTCCTTTTCTATTTAGAGAAGAGCTTTCAATATTTCCTTTAAGATAGATTTAGTGTTACTGTATTCCTTTAGTTTTTTCTTGTTGGAGCATTTTTTTCTCTCTCCTATTCTGAATGATAATCTTGCTCGGTAGAGTATCCTATATTGTATATTTTTCCCTTTCATAACTTTGAATATATCTTGCCTCTCCTTTCTGACCTGCAATGTTTCTGTAGAGAAATAAGCTGATAGCCTTATGGGGGGTTCCCTTGTAATTAGCTCTTTATTTTTATCTTGCTGCCTTTAGAATCCTCTTTATCCTTAACTTTTGCCATTTATTAACATATGTCTTGGCGTAGGCCTGCCTGGGTTCATCTTGTTTGGAACCCTCTGTACCGGTGTACTATTTCCTTTAGATTTGGGAAGCTTTCCACCATAATTACTTCAAATATATTTTCCATTTCCTTTTATCTTTCTGCCTGTTCTGGAATCACTGCTGTGAGTAGATTGGTTCACTTTTTACTATCCCACAGGTGTCTTATATTGCTTTTTTTTTTTTGGCTTTTCTGCTGTCCTGATTTGGTGATTTCCATTATTCTTTCTTCCAGGTCACTTATTTGTTCTTCTGAATTACTTATTCTGCTGTTCATTCATCTGCAGTTCCTGTCTCTGCAAATGAGTTTTCTATTTTTTCTTGGTTCCTCTTTGTAGTTTCTAGTTCCTTTTTACAGTACTCTGCATTTCTGTCAATAGCCTTTCTTAATCCCTTAAATATTCTCACTGTGTGTGTGCTCGGTCACTCAGCTGTGTCCAACTCTTTGCAATCCCATGGACTATAGGCTGCCAGACTTCTCTGACCATGGCAATTTCCAGGCGAGAATACTGGAGTGGGTTGCCACTTCCTACTTCAGGGTATCTTCCCAACCCTGGAATCGAACTTGTATCTTCTTGTGTCTCCTCCATTTGCAGACAGATTCTTCATCATTGCACCATTTTCATTATATCCTTTCTTAAGTCGGTGTCTGTTAGAAGAGGTCTGTTGCCTTGTTTGGCCTTCAGGGTAGTTCTCATGGTCTTTTAACTGGGAGTGGTTTCTCAGCTTCTTTATTTTATTTATACATCTCTTACCTTCTGAGTTTAGAAGAAACAGTTATCTACTGAGGCCTTTGTATGTGGCGGCATCACCGTGTAACTTGTCTGAGTTTAATACATTTGGTGCCAGGGTTGTTTTTAGCAGAGATGCCTATCGCCTCTTTGCTCAGCGTGTGCTGATCTGTATGCACTTGACAGGGTATGCACAAGTGGCAGTCCATGCCTGGTCTTGAAGTGCTCAGTGGTGGTGGAGGCTCGGGGACCCCTGGAGCACGTGATGGGAGTGGAGGCAGCTCACAGCCACTTGTGGAGTCCAGGTGGGCAGAGACAGCACTTTGTGCCTGTTCCTGGGGTTTGGGCAGATGGAGGCAGCAGTTCACAACTGCTCCAGGAGGGAGGTGGCAGCAGATCATGATCCCTTGATTCTTTTTTCTATATTATGTTCTACTGCAGTGATTTCCACTGCTGTGTCTTCCAGCTCACTGATCCATGCTTATACTTCATTTATTCTTCTATTGATTCCTTCTGTGTATTTTTTCATTTCATGTATTTTATTCTTCACCTCTGTTTGGATGTTAATATTTTCTTTTTGTTAAAAACTACATGTAACTTCTCACTTTGTTACTTCTCGTATCCTTTGTTTTCCTAAGTTCTTTGAACATTTTTATGATCGTTACTCTGAACTCTTTCTTGTGTGGATTTCCTTTTCCAGGTAGATCGCCTGTCTCCATGCCGTTCAGTTGATCTTCTGGGATTTTATCTTGTTCCTTCATCTGGAACATATTCCTGTCCCATCTAAGTTTTGCCTAAATAACTATTTGTATTTTCATGATGTGGTATGTTTTGTTTCTCAGCCTTGGAGAAGTGTCCCTCTCTAGGGGAAGTCTTATGTGTCCCAGCAATACACTCCCCTCTTGTCACCCAAGGGCTAGGGACTGGCTGGCCCCAGAGTAGGTGCTGGCCTTTGTTTGCAGACTCAGTTTCACAGGCTGCAGGCTTGTAGATTTTTGCCTCTGGTGCACCCTGGTGAATGAGGTTGATCTAAAGGCTGTGCAGGCTTCCTGGGTTGAGGGGCTCTTGCCTGCCCACTGGTGGGTGGAGCTGAGTCTGGGCCCTCTGGGCAAGGCCATGTCAAGGGGCATGTCTAGAGGTGGCTATGGGCTTAGGAGGTGTTTAGGCAGCTTGTCTGCTAATGGGTGTGGATGTGTTCCCACCCTGATTTTTGTTTGGCCTGAGGCATCCCTGGAGCCTGTGGCAGTAGGGCCAGGTCTTGGTTCTAATGACCCAAGTAAGATGTCAGCCTCCAGCGAGAATTTATGCAGATGAATACTCCCATAATCTCTGCCAGCAGTTTCTGTGTCCCCAGGGTGAGCCACAACAGGTCCTCCCAGCTACCCAGGGCACCTCCCAAGAGTAGCAGGTAGGTCTGGCCCAGACTCCTATGAAGCTTTTGCCCTGCTTCCTGGTACACATGAGAACTTCTGTGTCTCCTTCAAGAGTGGAGTCTCTGTTTCCCCCATTCCTGTGGCACTTCTGCAGTCAAGCCTCATTGGCCTTCAAAGCCAGATGCTCTGGGGGTGCCTCCTCCCAATGCTGAGCCCCCAGGCTGGGTAGCCTGACATCAAACTCAGAACTCTCATTTCTGTGGGGGAACTTCTATGATGTAATTATTCCCATTTGTAGGTCACCCATCCAGGGGATGTGGGATTTGATTATATTGTGTATGTGCCCCTCCTACCATATCATTGTGGTTTATTCTTTATGTCTTTGGATGTACAATATCTTTGTTGATAGATTCTAGTGTTTTTTCTTGAGCCCATCTTTGCATGAAATGTATCTCTAATTTTCTTGAAGACATCTCTAATCTTTCCCATTCTATTGCTTTCCTCTATTTCTTTGCACTGATCACTAAAGAAGGCTTTTTTATCTCTCCTTGCTATTCTTTGGAACTCTGCATTCAGATGTTTATGTCTTTCCTTTTCTCCTTTGCCTTTCACTTCTCTTCTTTTCATTAGCTATTTGTAAGGCTTCCTCAAACAGCCATTTTGGTTTTTTGCATTTCTTTTTCTTGGGGATGATCTTGATCCTTGTATCCTGTACAATGTCATAAACCTCCATCCATAGTTCATCAGACACTCTATTAGATCTCGTCCCTTAAATCTATTTCTCACTTCCACTATATAATCATAAAGGATTTGATTTAGGTCATACCTGAATGATCTAGTGGTTTTCCCTACTTTCTTCAGTTTAAGTCTGAATTTGGCAATAAGGAGTTCATAATCTGAGCCACAGTCAACTCCCGGTCTTGTTTTTGCTGACTGTAGAGAGCTTCTCCACCTTTGGCTGCAAAGAATATAATCAATCTGATTTTGGTATTGACCATCTGGCGATGTCCATGTGTAGAGTTTTCTCTTGTGTTATTGGAAGAGGGTGTTTGCTATGACCAGTGCATTCTCTTGGCAAAACCCTGTTAGCCTTTGCCCTGCTTCATTTTGTACTCCAAGGCCAAATTTGCCTGTTACTCCAGGTGTTTCTTGACTTCCTACTTTTGCATTCCAGTCCCCTATAATGAAAAGGACATCTTTTTTGGGTGTTAATTCCAGAAGGTCTTGTAGGTCTTCATAGAACTGTTCAACTTCAGCTTCTTCAGCGTTACTGGTTGGGGCTTAGACTTGGATTACTGTGAAATTGAATGGTTTGCCTTGGAAACAAATAGAGATCATTCAAGTCGTTCTTGAGATTGCATCCAAATACTGCGTCTTGGACTCTTTTGTTGAGTATGATGGCTACTCCATTTCTTCTGAGAGATTCCTGCCTGCAGTAGTAGATATAATGGTCATCTGAGTTAAATTCACCCATTCCAGTCCACTTTAGTTCACTGATTGCTAAAATGTCGACGTTCACTCTTGCCATCTCCTGTTAGACCACTTCCAGTTTGCCTTGATTCATGGACCTAACATTACAGGTTCCTATGCAGTATTGCTCTTTATAGCATCAGACCTTGCTTTCATCACCAGTCACATTCACAACTGGGTCTTGTTTTTGCTTTGGCTCCATCTCTTCATTCTTTCTGGAATTATTTCTCCATTAATCTCCAGTAGCATATTGGGAACCTACCTACCTGGGGAGTTCATCTTTCAGTGTCCTATCTTTTTGCCTTTTCATACTGTTCATGGGGTTCTCAAGGCAAGAATACTGAAGTGGTTTGCCATTCCCTTCTCCAGTGAACCACATTTTGTCAGAACTCTCCACCATGACCTGTCCATCTTGGGTGAAAGAGGAGAGTGAAAAAGTTGGCTTAAAGCTCAACATTCAGAAAACGAAGATCATGGCATCTGGTCCCATCACTTCATGGGAAATAGATGGGGAAACAGTGGCTGACTTTATTTTTCTGGGCTCCAAAATCACTGCAGATGGTGACTGAAGCCATGAAATTAAAAGACACTCCTTGGAAGAAAAGTTATGACCAACCTAGACAGCCTATTAAAAAGCAGAGACATTACTTTGCCAACAAAGGTCCGTCTAGTCAAGGCTATGGTTTTTTCAGTAGTCACGTATGGATGTGAGAGTTGGACTATAAAAAAGCTGAGCGCCAAAGAATTGATGCTTTTGAACTGTGGTGTTGGAGAAGACTCTTGAGAGTCCCTTGGACTGCAAGGAGATCCAACCAGTCCATCCTAAAGGAAATCAGTCCTGAATGTTTATTGGAAGGACTGATGTTGAAGCTGAAACTCTAATACTTTGGCCACCTGATGCAAAGGACTGACTCATTTGAAAAGACCCTGATGCTAGGAAAGATTGAAGGCAGGAGGAGAAGGGGACGACAGAGGATGAGATGGTTGGATGGCATCACTGACTCAATGGATGTGAATTTGAGTAGGCTCCAGGAGTTAGTGAGGGACAGGGAGGCCTGGCGTGCAGCAGTCCATGGGGTCGCAAAGAGTCAGACATGACTGAGCAACTGAACTGAACGTTTTTTAATTGATGACTGTTTAGCAGTTAATTGTGATTTTGGTATGGTCATGAGAGGAGTGAGCTCAAAGGTCTTCTGTTTGTTTGGAGAGTGTATAATTTCCCTGGTTCTGTCTTACCGCAGTAAAGATTTGAAATGGTGGACCATTGTTACAGCTCGTTTACAGCTCTGAGTTTTATTCAGCAAACAAAGCATAGTACACCCTCGAGGTGTGATGGTGGGCTGACCCCAAAGGAGAGACCTCAATCTGTCTTGGCTTCCTCTTTTTATGTTTTGTCTCCTCCCAGACTGAGCCTGCCCTGTGCAAATTGGGCTGGCCACAGGAAGGGGGCGTGTTTGTTTCACCTGAGGGTCTCACTTTGGTACCTGGATTTTCTTTTGTTCCATTTTCACAGGCTTTTCCCTTTCTTTGCCTTTTAGCCACTGCCATTTTGGACTCTTTTTTTCCTATTCCACCTAACATGTTGATACTTGGCCATCTTGCCTCCCATCCCACAAAGGAAGTTATAGTTTCTTGAAATACATTTTTTATCCCATTTTGTCTGTCTTCTTCTCCTTGGATCCCTATTATACATAGATCGACTCATTTTGTATTGTCCCGTAGGTCTTGTATATTGCTTTCATTTTTCTTTTTAATTTGTCTTTATGTCTGGTATTCTCATTGAGTGATTTCCATTATTCTATTTGCCAGACCACTTACTTTTTCTTCTGCATTATTTCATTTGCTATTTATTGACTGCAACTTGGCTTCATCTCAGCAAATGCATTTTCTAATTGGCTCCTCTTTACAGTTTCTAGTTCCTTGTGACAGTGGTCTGGATTTCTATCAATAGCCTTTCTAATTCCTTCAGTATTTTTATTATGTCCTTTTTTGAACTAGGGATCTACGGTGCTGGAGAGATCTGTTTCATTCTTCACTCTTACAGGAAGTTTCTCTTGTTCTTTTAATTGGGAGTGTGCCTCTGCTTCTGCATTTCTCTAACACTATGAATTGAAAGACAGTTATCTACTGTGGTCTCGAAATGCTGTTTTTATATAAAAGTGTCCCTTTGTAGCCTTTTGTTGTTGTTGTTCAGTCGCTCAATCATGTCTGACCCTTTGCGACCCCATGGACTACAGCACACCAGGCTTCTCTGTCCTTCACCATCTCCCAGAGTTTGCTCAAACTCATGTCCATTGAGTTGGTGTTGCCATCCAACCATCTTGTCCTTTGTCATCCCCTTCTCCTGCCTTCAATCTTTCCCAGTATCATGGGCTTTTCTTATGAGTTGGCTCTGTGCATCAGGTGGCCAAAGTATTGGAGCTTCAGCTTCAGCATCAGTCCTTCCAATGAATATTCAGGACTGATTATCTTTAGGATTGACTGGATTTTGCTTTAGTATTGTTGTGATCCTCACAGTCAAAGACTTTTGTGTAGTCAGTGAAGCAGAAGTAGATGTTTTTTTCTGAAATTCTATAGCTCTTTGGATGATCCAACAGATGTTGGCAATTTGATCTCTGCCTTTTCTAAATCCAGTTTGAACATCTGGAAGTTCTTGGTTCACATACTGTTGAAGCCTAGTTTGGAGAATTTTGAACATTACTTTGTTAGTGTGTGAAACTGTGTGGTAGTTTGAGCATTCTTTGGCATTGCCTTTCTTTGGGATTGGAATGAAAACTGACCTTTTCCAGTCCTGTGGCCACTGCTGAGTTTTCCAAATTTGCTGGCATAATGAGTGCAGCACTTTCACAGCATCATCTTTTAGGATTTGAAATAGCTCAGTTGGAATTCCATCACCTCCACTAGCTTTATTCGTAGTGATGCTTTCTAAGGCCCACTTGACTCTGCACTCCAGGATGTCTGGCTCTAGGTGAGTGATGACACCATCGTGGTTATCTGGGTCATGAAGATCTTTTTTGTACAGTTCTTCTGTGTATTCTTGCCACGTCTTCTTAATATCTTCTGCTTCTGTTAGGTCCATACCATTTCTGTCCTTTATTGAGCCCGTCTTTGCATGAAATGTTCCCTTGGTATCTCTAATTTTCTTTAAGAGATCTCTAGTCTTTCCCGTTCTATTGTTCTCCTCTGTTTGTTTTCATTGATCACTGAGGAAGGCTTTCTTATCTCTCCTTGCTATTCTTTGGAACTTGCATTCAGATGTGTATATATGTGTAGCCTGCATGAGTCTAGGATTTTTAACGTAAGAGCCTTTTTGAGTATGGGTTCCTACCACATTTTTCCTTGGTGAGCTCTGGCCATCATTGCCTGATGGGGTCATGACTGGTAGTGTGACCAGAGCTCGTCAGGATGTTGAGCAGGGTCTCGTCTTTGCTCTGTGATTTTCACAGCCCTGTCCAGGGCAGGATCTGCTCCCCAGTTGTTGGAGGAGAGGCCCCAGCTCTCTCTCTGATCTGCAGTGTGAGTAGGTGGGATGGAGTGCTTCAGCTGGGAGAGGAGCCAGTGAGTATTCCTTCACAAGAGCTACACCAGGAAGTACAGGAAGCACGCTTATAATGTCACGCATCACCCACTGTGCCCACTCCCAGAGGGCACTGTCGTTGGGCCCTGCCCTTGGCCCTGCCTCAGCCGTGGATATGCAGGTAGTCAGCCCAGATGTCCCTCAGGCACTGAGCTCACCCAGCCTCCAGTGCAGATCCATGGAGGTCAGGTACCGGACTAAGCTGCAGTCGCGTGCCTGGACCCACCGTGGAAGCTATGGGGTGAGCCCAGACCCTGCCCTCGGCTCTACATGCTTGCACCCACAAAGCCTGCAGCTGCTGATGCGGACACACCCCGCCGTGGGAATACCTGCAGTCGGCTCAGATGTCACCCAGGCATTGAGCTCAAAGGTGCCAGCAGCATCAATCCTCCAAAGCTGCCAAGATACAGCTAAAGTTTCGGCCCCACCTACATGTGTGGTCAGCCCACTGGCTTGCACACCCGCAGACCTCATAGAGGTGGAGCCACCCCCACTGTGAGCGCTCGGGAAAGAAGTTGCCGTGGTGAGCCCCACCCCTCTCTAAAGGGGCACTAACGAGGGGGCTTCTTGTCGACCTGGGCTGGGCTTCCATCCTGCCTGTACCCCCAGGGCAGCCAGAGGTGTATACAAATTCTAGCCCCTTGGGGTTGTCTCCCACAGCCAGCCCCGGTCCTCTCTCCTCAGCTTTTTGTAGAAATCTGGGTTTCAGCGCCCAGCCACCGTGCATTCCAGCAGGTGCATGTCTCAGGCTGTGGACCGCAGCCAACAGAAATGGCCAGGGTCCACGTGGTTCCTCTCTGTTGGCCCGCCACAGGCTGCTTGCCACACTCTGCTCTGAGCCTGTGAAGTTCCTTGCTGTCCTGGCTGATCTCCCAGCTGTTGAAGGGGGTTCCCAGAGTGAGGGAGCCTCTCCTCTTTCCTAGCACCCTCCCAGGGGTGCAGGCCCCATGCTGAATCCATTTTGTTTTCCCCTTCCTTTGTACCTGGTCACTTGGTGATCTTTCTTGCAGGTTTATTATTATTATATTATAAATTAATATTATTATAATTGTATTATATACTATTATAATATAATTATAATATATTATAATTAATATAATATATAATAATATAATGTTATAATATTATTATTCCTTTAATTTTGGCTGTGCTGAATCTTCGATGAGACCTGGGATTTTCTCTAATTGCGGCGAGTAGGGGTTGCTCTCTAGTCCCCGTATGCCAGCTTCTCATTGCAGTGGTTTCTCTGGTTGCAGAGCACAGGCTCTAGGGTGCATGGGCTTCTGTAGTTGCAGCACGTGGGCTCGGTTGTCGCAGGTCCTGAGCTCTAGAGCACAGGCTCAGTAGCTGTGGCGCACCGGCTTAGTTGTTCCATGGCATGTGGAATCTTCCTGGGCCAGTGCTGGAACCAGTGTCTCCTGCATTGGTAGGTTTACCACTGAGCCACCAGGGAAGCCCCTTCTTGCCGTTTTGATCCTAGGAAATCTTCTGCCGGCATTGAGTAGGTGTTCTGTGAGCATTTTTCCACATGCAGATTTTTTGATGTATTTACGGGAGGAGGGAACTCCACGTCCTTCTGTTCTACCTTCTGATCTCTCCCAAAAGATATTGAATATAGTTCCCTGTGCTCTATAGAAAGACCTTGTTGTGTATCTATGTTATATGTAGTGGTTTGTATCTGCTAATCCTACATTCCTAATTTATCCCTCTCCACTCCCTTTTCCCTTGGGTAATTGTAAGTTTGCTTCCTATGTCTGAGATTCTGTTTATGTAAATAAGTGCATTTATATTGTATTTTAGATTTTACATATAAGTGATATGATACTTGTCTTTCTCTGACTTCATTTAGTGTGCTAATCACTATCTGGTCCATTCATGTTGCTGAAAGTAGCATTATTTCATTCTCTTTTATGGCTGAGTAATATCCCACTGCAAATTTGTGCCACATCTTCTGTGTCCATTCATCTGTCAGTGGGCATATAGGTGGTTCCATGTCTTGGCTGTTGTGAATAGTGATGTGATGGACATGGTGGTGCAAGTATCTTTTCGAATGAGAGTTTTGTCTGGATACATGCCCAGGAGCAAGTATTTCTAAATCATATGATAACTCTACTTTTAGTTTTAACACATTACTGACTGGGTGATTTTTGCAAGAACTAATGCCTATGACCAGCAATTTGTTATGTGTGAATATTGAAACACCTGCCTTTGAGTAAATATCAACAATTTCTTGCATTTAATGTATTTGTTTGAAACTTTGTAGATGTCTCACTAAAGCTTGGCTCAGATGGTAAAGAATCTGCCTGCAATGTGGGAGACCTGGGTTCAGTTCTTGGGTCGGGAAGATCCCCTGGAGAAGGAATTGGCAACCCACTCCAGTATTCCTGCCTGGAGAATTTCACAGACAGAGGAGCCTTGCGGACTGTGGGTCACAAAGAATTGGACATGACTGACTAGATGACGTGACATAGTGTGATAGGCAGTGCAGCAGGCACCTCTGTGCAGGGAAAGAGAACACCTATTACAAATATATAGTGTTTCACTGTGCTGCAAGAGCAGACTCTGTACTTTCTGGCAATCTTTTATTTTTAGTCCTGGGGGTATTATTGCGTCCAGAATATGTTCTTTTGTTTTACATGATAGTCAATAGGGTAGATGTTTCCTGGGGGCTCTTTTAGAAACGCCACAAGCAGGACCAGGTGTGGGACTACCACTGCATTCACCAGAATGGTCAGAGACCCATTATCTAGGGACTGCTGAGAAAAATTGCTTGTAAGGCATTTTATTTGGAGCATTAAGGTTATAATATATTTTAAATGCATTGAACAAACTACAGTTATTCAAATAGAAACCCACTGTCTTATACCATCTTCAAGTTTTCCAGAGGATATTAAGTTTGCCAGATACTGATGAATTGATCAACTCCTTTATATATTTATTATACTCTAATGTACCAGTGCGGTGAGTTATGTGATGGCCAGTCCTCCTGTCTTCCTGTCCTATAGATGCTATGGTGGTGTCATGAAGAGCTGACACTGTGCATACTGGCCTCTTGTCTTTCCATGTAAGAACTGCTTCCCCCCTTCCATAAGAATGTCATTTCTCCCCTCTATATATTTTTACATTTCTCCTTAAATTGGTTTCGTAGACCATGATTCTCTCTTATAGTCCAGCAAATTCCAGTTTTATTTTTCAACAATATTTCAGATGTGGACACACACCATGATAATAATTGTCTTGGTAACATGGCTCCATGACCCAAAATATGGTTACTACCAATAATATTGTTTCCTAGTTTCTTTCCTTCACCTCAAGGTGTAAATCTCAAGATTGTGTATGTGTCCACTTTCACTAACCATCCTGACCAAAATTCCATACTTTGTGGGTTTTCCTGGATTATAGGTCTTGAATGGAGTCATCCATGACACTCCACTTTTATCATTGATCAAGCGATAGCTCTTGTGTGAGTATATGCAGCAATTGAAATTCTGGTAGAAAATAATCCAGAAGTGGCTTAACTTTTGAAATTCTGTCTGTAGGAAGTAGAGTTGTCATTAAACTGAAGAAATGTCATTATTTATTTGAACCTCCTTCTTGTCATAAACTTTGGAAAGATAGATGTTTCAAGTAAGGTATCAGTCAACCAGTGTTCTTTCCACTGGGACTCTTATTTGCCCCATCAAAATTATCATCCAGGAAACTTTTTCACGTCACTATTGGCTACATCAGTCCATTTTAAAGCCTTACTGCATTTTTTATATGGTTTTTCATTCTGTTGGTGATACAAGTTTGACAAGCAACCAGCTCAAAAAAAGTCACTACCCGAAATTAAACCTGTCATTTCACGAAATTCAGCAGTTATACCTGACGCACCTGTAAAGTCTTCTAATTTTCATGAAATGTTGTCTTCAATCCACTCTTCTGCAGAAGCAAAAGCACATTCTCCATCACCATGAGTTTCATTTTTGCTGTCTGTATCAGAATCAGTAAGGTTTTATTGTCTTTCTGTTGGTCTAATTTTCACATCGCCTGAATCATAATTATATTCTGAAGAACTATCATCTTCTGAGATACTAGTATATATGTTGCTTGGAGAATCAGAGAAAATATTTGCATAAAATTAACTGAAAAAAATCTCCACTCATTTTTCAAATTTTTTTTGGTGATGCATTATTTTTGAAAATTTTACGGCAATAAACTTGTGTTTATAATATTCATGGTTGGAACAAAAACCTAATGGAGCAAAATGTGAATGATAATAGCAATCATAAGTCATATAATGAACCTGTGATCGATTTGAAGCTCTACCAGCTTCACACGGTAATGTTACTTGTATCACTCCCTAAAAAGGATTGATACGTCTCTAGTCAGCCATGTTCAGGTAGCAAAAGGCATATTAATATGTCTGTGATCAATAATGTGTTAGGGAACCTCCATACTGTTCCACAGTGGCTGCACCAACCACATGCCTGCCGACAGTGTAGAAAGGTTCCGTTTTCTCCACATCCTCGCCAGCGTTTGTTATTTACAGGCTTTTCAAACGATGGCCATTCTGACCAGTGTGCAGTGATACCTCACTGGAGTTCTGATTTGCATATCCCTCATAATTAGTGGTGTTGAGCGTATTTTCATGTTCTTATTGGCCACCCGTATGTCATCTTTGGAGAAATGTCTGCTTAGGCTTCTGTCCATTTTTAATTGCATTGTTTTTTCATTACTGAGCTGCAAGACCTATTGGTGTATTTTGGAAATTAAGCCCTTGTCAGTTGCATCATTTGCAGAGAGTTTCTCCCAGCCCATCCATACATTGTCTTGTCTTTTATGATTTTCATTTGTTGTGCAAAAGCTGCTAAGTTTGATTCATCCCATTTATTTATTTTTGTTTTTATTTCTGTTACGTTGGGAGACTGACCTAAGAGAACACTGCTGCAATTTATGAGTGTTTTGCCTATCTTCTCCTGTAGGCGTTTTTGGGTGTCATGTGTTACGTTTAAGTCTTTGAGCCATTTTGAGTTTATTTTTGTGGATAGTGGGAGGATGTGTTTAACTTCATCGATGTACACGTGGCTGTCCAATTGTCAGCACAACGCTTGCTGAAGAGAGACTGTCTTTTTTCCATAGTGTATTTGGGGAGAGACAGAGAAGGGACAGGAGTAGAGGATGGGACAGGAGGTTGCTGACACTGACTTTAATGCTTTTTGTTAACTATTTTGAAAAGTGAGTCAAGGAAAAGTTGTTGATTATCTACCTTTCTCTTTTAGATGAAATGAGCTTTATCAAGTTGTGACCACCATAGACGGGATGTTTGGGTATATGTCTGGCTACAGACTGTTAGCAGAAGGACTTTGATAGCAAGTGCCTTGTACTTTAGACAGGGTCTTATCCTTGGGAATCAAACCTGTCTAGCTAGCTGCCTTTCCTCTTTCCTTATCTCCTTCCTTCAACTTCTCCACTATGAATTCTAAATCAGATCAGATCAGATCAGTCGCTCAGTCGTGTCCAACTCTTTGCGACCCCATGAATCGTAGCATGCCAGGCCTCACTGTCCATCACCAACTCCCGAAGTTCACTGAGACTCACGTCCATCGAGTCAGTGATGCCATCCAGTCATCTCATCCTCTGTCGTCCCCTTCTCCTCCTGCCCCCAATCCCTCCCAGCATCACGGTCTTTTCCAATGAGTCAACTCTTCACATGAGGTGGCCAAAGTACTGGAGTTTCAGCTTTAGCATCATTCGTTCCAAAGAAATCCCAGGGCTGATCTCCTTCAGAATGGACTGGTTGGATCTCCTTGCAGTCCAAGGGACTCTCAAGAGTCTTCTCCAACAACACAGTTCAAAAGCATCAATTCTTCGGCACTCAGCCTTCTTCACAGTCCAACTCTCACATCCATACATGACCACAGGAAAAACCATAGCCTTGACTAGACGGACCTTTGTTGGCAAAGTAATGTCTCTGCTTTTGAATATGCTATCTAGGTTGGTCATAACTTTCCTTCCAAGGAGTAAGCGTCTTTTAATTTCATGGCTGCAGTCACCATCTGCAGTGATTTTGGAGCCCAGAAAAATAAAGTCTGACACTGTTTCCGCTGTTTCCCCATCTATTTCCCATGAAGTGATGGGACCGGATGCCATGATCTTTGTTTTCTGAATGTTGAGCTGTAAGCCAACTTTTTCACTCTCCACTTTCACTTTCATCAAGAGGCTTTTGAGTTCCTCTTCCCTTTCTGCCATAAGGGTGGTGTCATCTGCATATCTGAGGTTATTGATATTTCTCCCAGCAATCTTGATTCCAGCTTGTGTTTCTTCCAGCCCAGCGTTTCTCATGATGTACTCTGCATAGAAGTTAAATAAACAGGGTGACAATATACAGCCTTGATGAACTCCTTTTCCTATTTGGAACCAGTTTGTTGTTCCATGTCCAGTTCTAACTGTTGCTTCCTGACCTGCATACAAATTTCTCAAGAGGCAAATCAGGTGGTCTGGTATTCCCATCTCTTTCAGAATTTTCCACAGTTTATTGTGATCCACACAGTCAAAGGCTTTGGCATAGTCAATACAGCAGAGATAGATGTTTTTCTGGAACTCTCTTGCTTTTTCCATGATCCAGCGAATGTTGGCAATTTGATCTCTGGTTCCTCTGCCTTTTCTAAAACCAGCTTGAACATCAGGAAGTTCACGGTTCACATATTGCTGAAGCCTGGCTTGGAGAATTTTGAGCATTACTTTACTAGCGTGTGAGATGAGTGCAACTGTGCAGTAGTTTGAGCATTCTTTGGCATTGCCTTTCTTTGGGATTGGAATGAAAACTGACCTTTTCTAGTCCTGTGGCCACTGCTGAGTTTTCCATATTTGCTGGCATATTGAGTGCAGCACTTTCACAGCATCATCTTTCAGGATTTGGAATAGCTCAGCTGGAATTCCATCACCTCCACTAGCTTTGTTCATAGAAAGCCCCAAATCTTCACCACAATCTGCAAGCTCTTCTTGACCTCCAGCTGAACTTCCCAGCCTCGCTGGCCACCATTACCTCCATTTTTGGTCATCTAGTCCCACTGACCATCTTCCAGCTTCTCAGACATGCCATACCACACAGGGCCTTTGCATTTGCTATTTCTTATGGCTGGAATACTCCCCCGACTCCACTCTTTCCAACTCTGCCTGTGCCCAGGTACCTCTGACTTATTCACTGAGCTTTGGTTTAATCCCCAACTGAGTTTTCATTTCTTTGAGGGAAACCTTCCCTGGTCGCCCGACTGGGATGAGCTCCCTCGTACAAACTCTCAGAGCACGGTGACCCCTTCATGTCGGTTACCGACGGCTCTGTCATGCTTGTGGGTGCGGTGGTTTGAGTGTCTGTTTCCCCATCTGGTTAATCCCATAGGAACACAGACAGAGTGTGCGCCAGTTTACACCTGATTCCTCAGTGTCTAGCACACGGCTTGGTTATCATAATATTTTGTGAGTAAAGACATGGATGAAGAACTGTCATTTATAGCCAGAAAAACATCCACTTAAGACTGATGGTTAAATAAAAACATTTTCCATAAAATAAAAGCTAAGATAGTTCCCACTAAGATAACCCACTAAAAGAACACCGAAAGGCTGGACTTCCAGCTCTAGGCAAGGTCAGCACAGATCACACAGATGTCTGAGAAACAAGATCTCGGCAAATATATCGGAAAATCTAAACACTGTATGAAGTAATACTTGTCGTGTCTATTATAGGGCATTAAACAACAACATACTGGTCAAATAAGAGCATATACGTTAGGAGAAAAACTAAAATTGAAATGATCTAAGAACCTCGCATTGTTTGAGATGAGGATCAAGGTACTGATTAATATTAGACTGTCTTCAATGTAAACTTAAGCTCCAATGCTTAAGCATATTGGGTATCCACGTTGTCAAAAAATAGGAAATGTGGTTTTCAAAACAAAAAGTCAGAAAATGGAATGAGGAAAAAGAAACACTACTCACCCCAAAGGAAAAGGAAGATAAACGAAAGAAAGAGAGTGAGTGAAAGTCTCTCAGTCGTGTCTGACTCTTTGAGACCCCATGGAATAGTCCATGGAATTCTCCAGACCAGAATACTGGAGTGGGTAGCCGTCCGCTTCTCCAGGGGATTTTCCCAACCCAGGGATGGAACCAGGTGGATTCTTTACCAGCTGAGCCACCAGGGAAGCCCAAAGAAAGGAAAAGTAGGACAAATAGAAAACTCAAAATATATCAATGATCACAGTCACTACAATGAACTGGCTTTTCAAAGACAAAGAGTAAAGGTGGCCAGAGCAAAGAAAATCCAACTCCAGATGTTTAAAAGAAACACTCAAAATCTAAAGATTCAGAGCAGTTGAATAAAAGGATTGAAAGAGACGAGTACCAACCAAAAGAAGACAACCATGGCCATATTGATACCAAACCCAATAGACTTTGAGGTGCAAAACATTCTTTGATATTAATAATTGTACATATAAATTATACATTTACAATTATGAATAATAATAGTAATGAAAGTTCCTGTTTGCAAGCAAGATAGCAAGTGAACAAATGAGTAAGATGCCATTAATTCATTTGTATCTTCAAGTCGTTGAAAAATCACGTCCATGGCAAGGGGGCAGGCAGCTCCGTTGAAACCAAGGGGGAGCTCCCTCCCAGCTTCCTCCGTTGTCTGGGCTGCACTGCCTGCCAGGAGCCTGCCATCCCGCTTTACGCAGCCTCGAATAGGAGGACCTCCCCGTGCTCACCACAGCTTCGCTTCCCTCAACTGCTGGCCGAGTGGACCGGTTTCCACTACTGTTTGGCACAATTCCTCAGTCACCCCCACTGAAAGCCACAACCGCTCAGCCACACGTCCTTGGTCCCCTGTTCTTCCAGCCCCGGGTCAGAGATATAAGGGAACCCAGATGCTCTGTGTCGAGTAAACATCCTCCAATTATCCCTCCTCTCCAAGCTTCACCATGTATGCATGTGTATATGCTTAGTCCCTTCAGTACTGTCCGACTCTATGTGACCCCATGGACTGCAGCCCACCAGGCTCCTCTGTCCATGGGATTCTCCAGGCAAGAACACTGGAGCGGCTGGCCATGCCCAGGGCATCTTCCTGACCCAGGGATCGAACCCGTATCTCTTACATCTCCTGCACTGGCAGGCGAGTTCCTTACCACTAGCGCTCTGATTCTCCCGCCTCTCCAAGCTTCACCCTGTGAGTCTGACTTAAATTCTTTCTCTATCTGTTCCCTCAGCACTTTTGCAAAATTATCAGCACAGAGCACTGTCCCAAGTACAAAGAAAAAACTCCTTAAGAGCCCTTAGCCTGACATTCCGGAACTATCCTAGCACATCCTGCTTCTCTGACTCCCGGGCAGGCAGGAGTGTGGTAACAACTGCCGAGCTCCTGAGCGACCCTCCACCCTTGGGACCCAAAACGTTTCTAACTTCAAGCCTGAAGGTAGCTGACAGAGATCATTTTTTATATGTTAAAATGACTTCTTTGAAAAAAATTCATTATCAATATCATAAACATTAATCAAATTTAAAACTGACTCTGCTGCTGTGAACACTTTTGTGCACTGCTATTCAGACATTCCCCACCCACACACATACGAAGTTTTCCCCATTCATTTCCATTATGAAATAGAGCATTTAGTCTAAGGGCAAAAATGAGATGAAGACCCCTGGATATCAGCAAGTCAGGCGTGTGACACACCCGTTAAAATCACGTGTTCTCAGGACTAAGTTTTTCACTGAAAAGTTGAAAAATCAACAACACATTAAATAGTAAGAGAAATGGTTTCCCCCCAAAAGAAAAGAAAATATAGCTCTTTGAATCAGTTATCTGTGACTGCATGACAGACTGCCTCACCACCCCTAGACGTCACAAAATACAGTCCTGAAACGGCATTGCCCTGCAGGAGCCATGTCTGCGCTCTCTGGACACCTCATCAGAATTCTCTCTCCCTCTTTTTTTTTCCCCCTTTAAATTGTGGTAAGAACACTTAACATGAGATCTACCTCTTAACAAATTTTAACTGTACAATACAGTATTGTTAACGGCAGGCGCAGGGGTGTACAGCAGGTCGCTAGAATTTATTCTTCTTGCATGCCTGAAACCCTATACCCTTGAACAGCAGCCCCCATCTCCCCTCCCCTCCTTCCCCTGGCAACCGCCCTTCCAGTCTCTCTCTCTGTAGGCGCTGGACTATTGTGGATGCTTCATGTAAGTGGAATCACGCGGTACCTGTCCTGTGACTGGCTTCCTTCACTTAGCATAACGTCTGTCCTCCAGTTTCATCTGTGTTGTCACGTATGGCAGGATTTCTGGGTTTTTTGAAGCTGAATAATATTTCCTTGTGTATGTACATTATCCATTCATCTGTTGATGGATGTTTAGGCTCTTTTCAGATCTTGGCTGTTTTGAATAAGCCTGCAGTGAATATGGGAGTGCAGATAGCTTTTTGAGATCCTGATTGAGGTTCTTTTGAATAAAGACCCAGAATGGGGGTTGCAGGGTCCCATACTAATTCTAGGAATTTAGACCCCGGGAGTCGGGCTCAGCTCCCCACCCCCACCCCCAAGTGTGCTGACTGAACAATGGCAGATCCCCACTCAGGGTCCTGGTATTCAACCTGACAGGGAGATTTCTAGAAACACAGGAGACCTGGGAGTGAACATCTGGAGCAGAGGTTTCAGCCTCACCCAAGGTGCCCAGAAAGAACAGACTCCCAGGACTCTGTCTGACCACAATGAGTCTGATGTCCAAAAGAGGGCTCCAGCATCTGTCTCTTAGAATATCCAGCTGATTCTGGAGCACTGACAAATGTGGAGCACGCAGCAGAAGGCAGGTCTGCGTCTCTCTGATCTGAGGTCCCCGGAGCCAGCCCAAGGCTCGAGGCCTCGTTGGCTTCCAGAGACATGACACCATCTTCCACGGAGTGGTGGTGTCCTCCCGCTGGAGCAGGTTCTGGGACTGCCGCCAAAAGACCCGTAACTGACACGGCCCAGAGCTGATGGGGCTGCACACCTGTGCAGTGCCGGCCTCCATTTTGCACTTTGCAGTCTTGGCTGTTGTTGTTGCATCTGCCTCTCTGTGGAGCGTTTTCCCACGTTTGGGCATCTACATACGAGAAACAGGTCCTTGCGACAAGACAGCTGAACTGTGAGTTTCACATTCTCCATTCTGGGGGAGTTGCACTGTGGATAATGTTTTTCTGGTTTAAATCAGCCCCTGTCCACCGCCGGTGTTGGTGCTGGTTCCGGTGGCGGCGGCCTCCGGTTCCTCCTGCTGGCCCATCTTGAGTGTCCAGTGGGTCAAGGTGTGGCTCCAGGCCAGTGCTCCCAGCAGAAGTGTTCTCAGTGTGGGAAAGTCCTGTAGCATCACCGTGACTTTGGATGTGAGACTGATAAGCATGTGAAGCGCAGTTAGTGCAACTGAGGAACTGGATATTTTATTGTTATTGTTTTTAAATGAATGGCATCTTCTTTCTTTATTTGGCTGTGTCAGGTCTTGGTTGCAGCATGTGGGATCTCACTTTTGTATTTTACTTAAATTGAAATAGCTGTATGTGGCTAGTGGCTCCCACACTGGACAATGCAGTTCTAGATACTTCACCTAATTAATTATTGCATGGAAGGAACACCCAGCTTCCTGTTCCAGACGAGGAAATGGATACTCAAAGAGAGGCAGAAGGTCGTGCCTGATGTCCCCAAGAGAGACGGGGCGAGGATTCAAACCCAAATTCAAGCCATGATAACTGCTTACCTCCCCCGCAAACACACACACAAACACACACAATGTGTGTGAAACACTGATGGGAATAAAATAAAGCTGAACAGCCCATCTCCGAGGCATCAGCTCTGTTTTAGTTACAAAGCCAAAACAAAAAGGAAAGCCGCAGAGCAGGACACACACTATCAATTCCGCCTAACCATGCAGCCGCCGGCCAAGGGGCTTGGCTTCTCCCCCAGCCGCCCTGGCTCGACGCGGGGCCTGCAGTCGGGTGTGTTTTATTGCACGCCGAAAACTCCAAGGCAGCTCGGCCTCCAAGAACAAAAGCGACTGCGGGGTGAGGAGGGAATGGGGCCAAGAGGCAGGCCCTCCCATCTCCGAGGACGGACCCCGCGTCTGACAAGCCACATCCAGGCTTATAAAACGGCCGCCCGGGTGCGGAAGGGGCTCGGCCGCTGGGAAAAGGTCCCCGCTGCCTCTCGGCTCCCCGCGCCCCGGGAAAACTCCATCGCTAACAGTTACGGTCAGCCATTTAAATCACATTACACTGTAAGTGGATATACAAATTGTCAGCCCTAATGAAATTTAGAAGGAAGCAGTGGGAGAGGTGAAAACACTTAGAACTGGTTTCTTGGTTTGCGAGACCCGAATTCAAGTGGTTTACACTGCTCGTTGAGAACGTGCTCAGAGTGTGGTTTTCCTGCCGGCGCGTGGAGGCTCCAGGCAATCGCGGTGCAGCCTCCGGAAGGTTCGGCCTGGATGACCTCGGGGTCACGTGGAGCAGCTGGAGGCACAGGAGGGTGTCCTCTTTCTCGCACCTTGCGGAAGGCCCGGTGCCCAGCTGCGTGCGGAGGAGCGAGTGTGTTGGAATAACTCAGGAGCCATCTGCCACTAAGTAATTGCCCCAGGCTTCTCTCTCCAGGGCGAGAAGGATCCCGGCAGACAGGAGGGCTTGCGGGTTAGGATAGTAAGATAGGAGCTTCTGTTTAATGAGTGGTCACCGCTCGCCTACCACTAGGCGAACCCTTTCCCCGGTGATCCTCCCCGGCCCGCTGCCGTGCACAGGGTTGCCCCTTTCACAGACCAGGTAATGGGAGCTCAGAAAGGTCGAGGCTCTTTCCCAAGATTGTGCAGGCGGTTCTGATTTCGAGGCTCAGAGTTCTCCTGCACCGCCACCTTATGCCCACCAGGGCTCGCAGCAGGGACCTGTGGGTGTGAGACTGTGTGCCCCGGAGGAGGACACGTGCCTCTGACGTGCTTTCCCTGCGTCGCCCCAGTTTTCATTTGCATTCTCTTTCCACATAATGGGGTTTGAGGCCTGGTCTCCGGCTCCACGTGCCTTCAAATTCCTGGGAGGAAATTACCAGCAGGAAATCAAACTCAGTCATGTGACCCTGACCAAACTCTTGTGCACATGTCAGGAAGTAAGGCCCAGAGAAGGGGAGAGATTCGTCCAAAGTCACACAGCAAAGTGGTGGCCAGAGTGGGGTCACCATCTACACGGTGAAAGTCCCATTGGCTTGTGGTAAAGCCAGCGTTGGGGTCTCCCTGGCCTGGTTCATGTGTGGAGGGGACCCTTGCCTGACCCACTCCGGGGCCTCCTTGCACAAGCGTGTGAACTCGGATGAAGGACTCTGAGGTGGTCTCAGCTTGAAAACCAGGAAGAGGGCCTGGGTCAGGAATGAAATGTTGGGTTCCTAGTGTTTCTAGCCTGCCATTTGTCTCTTCCCAGTAACCCTGAGGCGCTATTATCTTGGGGATGGAAGTAAGGGCTCTGTAATCAGAGAGACCCAGCTTTGCTTCTGACCAGATCTGTAGTTTTGGGCAAGACACTTAATTTCCTGGGGCTTCTCTTTCTTCTGTAAAATGGAAAGAGTGACCCTTCTTTTTTTGTCAGATGCCATGAAATCAAACAGTCATGTAAAGAAAATAAACTTAAAGAAATAGCTTAAAAAAATAAGCCACCCAGGACGTGTGTTCAGGAAAAGGGAGGAATTGCTAACAAAGCAGTGGTGTGAGCTGCACAGGTCTTTCTGTTCCCACTTTATAAACAGAAACCTGAGGCCCAAAGGAAGCGCAGTTGGCCCAAAGGCTTCCCATGAGGGCACAGTTGGCTACCTGCTGCCAGCCAGGTGGGGTACAGTGCAAGGTGTACCTGGGGTTCAGGAGCCCAGGCTGCCCTCCTGTGCCCCAGGATCTTGCTCCGTAAAGAGGAGGTAGGTCCCCACCCTGCTCGTGGTACAGGTCTCTCCTAAGACATGGGAAAACATTCCTTGGAGTTTCCCAGGGATGGGGGAGGACTTGGCACGCCTGAGCTGAGGCTGAGCCCATCCTGACTCCCCACCCTCTGCTTCCCCAGCCTGAGCCTGATCAAGAATCTTCAGGAGCCCCCTCCCAGGGCCTCCAAGGAAGCACCCTGCAATTTGCTGAATCAGGGAGGCTCATGAGTCATCACAAGCAGGGTGATAGGAATGTGGCTGGTTTCTTGCCATGCTGGAGGGGGTGATTGCTGCCCCCATGACTGCCGTTCATGCCACTGCCTGAGGTCCGATTTGGTGCCACGCCGCTTACTTCCATGATTAGCCATCCTCACTACACACTGTTGCATCATAGCCTCGTGACCCACGTGAGAATACTGAATGAAGCTCTGAGAAGTTAAGTAACTGGCCAAAGGACACACAGCTCAGAAGAGCAGAGCTTGGAACCAGCTTTTCTTGACTCCAAAGTCTTTGTCCTATGCACTGCACCGTGCTGAGGTTGGTTGCTGTGAGAGAAAGGAATCCTGTCTCAGGTGCTGTCGCAGGAGAGTGGGCCTCTTGGACTCTTGGCCTGTGAGGGAGACTGTCTGAAGGTCTTCAGCAGCTCCTCACAGTTGGTGCGGATCTTCGCACTGTGGCTTCACCACTCTTCTCATTGAGAGGTGGTGTGTGCTTCTCCATCTCTTTGAATCCGGGCTGTGTGTGGGCTTGCTTTGGCCAGTAAATGCAGTGGATGTCATACGCATTCATGCCTCCACGGCCACCGGAATTGGTACTAGGAACTGCCTCAGATACCAAGATCCAAGGATGTTTGAGTCCCACAGTCAGCACCCTGTACCTGTGGATGCAGAGGGAGGACTCTAGTGGAACTTTGGAGCTTCCAGCCTCACCTGCAGGGGATATGGTACCACAGTGTGAAAGAGCCCAGGGCGCCCCTTATCCCTGAAGATAAGAGACCGTGTGGAGAGAAAGGCCCAACCAACAGCCAGAACCAGCTCTTGGTGTGTATGAGAGGTCGTGTAGGATCAGCCAGCCCCTTGCCCATCTGCCAGCCCCAGGTGAGAGCAGCGGGACACTGGTCCCCTGCAGCTAACCTGGCCCATGTCGGTGACTCGCAGGACCATAAGCGGATACAATGGCTATGGTTCTAAGCCACTAATTTTTGTATGAGTGTGCTGTGTTATTCAACAATGGACAAGTGGTAAAGTGAGTGACTTGACTCTTCTGGTCTCAGTGTCCTCATCTGTAAAACGAGCCTACACTTGTCAGAGAGGGTGAAGCTCAAGCCTGTGAGTCTTGAGGCCCTGAGTCTATAGCATGGGGTTGGCAGCATCGGCATCAAAGGGTCACCACTGGGTGAGCAGCTCTGGTCAGGGTCTCTGAGGCAAGAGGCGTGTGGTGAGCCGCTCCGAGGGTACGATGCACATGGCAACTTCTCACAATTACTTGGGCCACAATGTCATTAAAGATGATATTGAGAAACTCTGACTTAGAAGGAGAACACTGGTGGAGACCATGGCAAGTCTGTGATCCTGCGGGCTCAGTTAGGTGACAGAAAGACTGGCCAACTGGACACACAGCCTGGACGGGTGGGGTGGGGGCCGGGCAGCGGCTGCTGGGGTACAGCTGAGTGTCCCGTGCTGGGGACTTGTGGCACCGTGCACCCAGGCGGCCAGTTCTTCCCGTGTCGTAGCCAGAAGTGCACACTTGAATGTGAACATACTCATCTTTCAAGTGCTGGCAACTAATTTGAGTATTTTTTTTTTTACTGTTTTGCCGGTCAAAGAAAACACATCTGGCAGCACACAGCCAGGGGGCCACGGTGTGAAAGCTCCCCCAAATGCTCAGAGGGCCTTCCTGGCTCTGAGCTGGCTGCTGGGGGTATTGTACACAACAGGGCCCCGCCCTCCAGGGGACTTCTCGGGCTCAGGAGTCACCCCGGGCAAGCACCCGTCCACCGTCGGCCCTCCTTCCCCGAGTGCTCAGAGCCTCAGTCCCTCTATCTTAGGCCGTGCTTCTCAGCTGGGGGCTGATTCCACTTCCTGGGATACAGGGTCCCTGGTGTCAGGAGACATTATTGCTTGTCACAAATGGGGGGCCCTCCTGGCATCTCGTGGGTAGAGGCTAATGATGCTGCTAAACATTGCACCCCCAAAATAAAGAATGCTCCAGCCTCACCACCAAGGTGAGAAACCTGATCTCAGCAGCTGGCTGGCAACCATGGCAACATCCAACCGGGAGCCAGCAGAATATTCCAGGTGATTCAGTCTGTTTCCCTAAGACTTTGTTCTCTCTTCTCAAATCATTCTTTCTTCTCTTGCCCGGGAATGTCTTCATAATCCGATGTCACTGTGCTAAATGCCTGCAGTGTCTAACGATCTCCCAAATACAACTCTCTTATACATTAGTAGCAGCAGAACAAATAAATGGTGGGGGTGGCAGGGGGTGGGAAATAGCTGCAGGCAAAAAGATCCACGATAGATCCTTGAAATCTGACCATAGGATGTACATGCCTGAAATGTGGATATTTGTTCTGGATTCTCTGAGCCATCATCAAGCCCACATTAAACTTCAGTCGTCATGAACACCATTGCTGCCAAACATAACACGTGACTGCAGATTTCATAAAATGATTTTAATAGAAAAGTAGTACAAGATATGAACAAAAATAAATACTCTTTATCTCATTTCTAGCCCAGCAAATAGTACACTGCACATAAAACTGATCTACAATGCAATTTTCCTCATTTCTTGTTTGCCTCTGAAATACAGAGACAGCATGTTAATTAAATCTTCTAGATTAAAATTGATACATTTTTAAGAAAAAAATCATACCAACCTTTAATCATTCATTTTTTTAAAGTTGGCTCACAAGATGCTGTTTCTCTAACATAAAATACTATCCAGTCATCAGAGTTAAATATAAGGTCTGTGTGAATAGGTGAATTAGAAGACTCTCTTACTCAGTTTTAATTCCTGCATTGCTGTTTCCAATATTAAGAATGCATTTCATTGTCTTACTTTCAAAGTATAGCATCTGCATCTGGCTCTCACCAATCCACAGAGAGGGGAGAGTAACAAATACTTTTTAAAAAAATAAATATTTTAGAAGTATATTTTACAGTGATAATGCAGTATTGCAGACCTATGCCTTGGTGTGTATTTGCATCATACACATATCCTTCAAGTTATTAGTCCCTTTTCTAGCTGTCTCTATTTACATTATGGATCACTCACTCTTTGGGGGTTGCTTTTGCTAACGATCTCTAGGAGTCAGCCCATGACAGTTTCTTATTTGGAGTACTTGTGCTAACATGTCATCTTTGATTCTGGTGGCTTGAATAAGGTCTTACAAAAACAAATTGAAAACTGTATTGGAAAATAGAACAAGCAGAGGGTTTGTGTGGCCTACTCAACAGTGCCGGTCTTGGGAGGTCAACAGCTCAGAGAACTGAACAGATACACTGGACTAAAGCTTAAAACAGCCTTCCTTTTACTTAAGCCCATAATTACTATTTTGAACATAGCTCCATTCGCTGCTGCCTGTATATAAATTTTTTGCTAATTTTCCTGTATTGGGAAGATCTTGAATGCAGTCCAGGATGAGATGAAAAAAAAAAAAAAAAAAGCTGACGCTCCTAAATCGAATATATGTTTTTGCAATAAGGAACACTGGTCAATATACAACTGAGGAAAACCTGAAACAGATGTGAGTCCTAGAACCACAAGCGTTTGAATTTGCCCAGAAATGCTATTTTAAACACTCTATATGTTGGTCTACTGTTTTTTTGTGGAATAATGCATTCTTGGCATCCTTAAAAGGTTTCAATATGTTACAAGGTTATCCAGAAAGAAAAAAGCAAGGGGCTAACATATCAATTTGTGCGTCGCGGCCCAGACTCACTGCGCCTTCAAGAAGCAGGAGGGCTCGTATTAATTGCACTTAACACAACGAACCTTCAGTTTCCTTCATTCTCTGCAGATTGAGGCTTGCTTTTCATAAAACTACTTTCCAAGGGGCAGAGACACTCCATCCACAGAAAGTTCAAATAGAGTGGTGCACTAGCTGCAGTGGTGAACACAAATACACTTTTTTTGCACTAAAATTCTGTTCATGGATAAAAGCATGTGCCTTTTCAGTTCTTCTCGGAGATGCTACAACACCAACACGCTCTGAAACAATTAAGTTACATGCATAATGCTCAAAGAATGTGAGCAATCCTATAACCAGCTTTAAGCCATCTGCTTGATTTTTTTGAGGAACATATATAGGAAAAGAGAATTCCCCTTTTGTTCTGTTACATATAGAAATCTTTTGAAGCTCCCAAATAATTTGGTTTTGGTAAAATTCTCCACTCTTCTATTTTTCTAACATGTAGTCACCCCTAAACTATCCCTCATGTTTTCTCAAAAACTCTCCACATGAAGTATCTGAAGGACAATTGAAACCACTTACCAATATACAAGTAATATTTTATTTTATATTCTATCTTCCATTTGGCATAAGCCTTTCGATGTTTTGTTTTTGAACCAGTGAAATATACAAATCACACAAGACAGACATATGTACATTAAAAGTACAGAATAAAGGCCATAGAAGATATACATAATATCTGAATGACAAGTAGAATATTTTACATTAAATAGTTTCTTTTAAAAACTAGGATTGTTAAACTCAACTCTCTTCATAAACATGAATCACTAGAAAGGAACAAAAAATCTGGTTTAGCAAATAAAAAAAAATTACTTCATGGTTTTTGTATAATAAAAACCAAAAAAGTGACATTTTAAACTAATTAGTGCTTTTTACTTTCAAGATCTTTTGCTTGCAATTCACTGCAGCTGGGAGCAGGGGGAGTGACTATCCTTGTGCAATAAGAGCCACAGGTGGCCGGGCTGACCTGAGGGCCACTGAGCCTGTGAGGGCTGCAGAACGTGTGTCTTCCCAAACTTCTACAACAGCACAAGTCTGAGATGAGAACACAGGTGATGGTACTCTTTGCAAAGAGGTGTCCTGGTTTTTTGTTGTTTTTGTTTTTTTAAACTAGCTAAAGATGTGAGCTGGATTTTCCCTGGGGACTCGGTAGGTGCCCTCAGGTCTAACGGGCATCAAGTTCCACCCTGCAAAGTGAGCAGAGGAAACAGAAATGCTGACATGTGTCCTCTTCATTCCCACCTCTGTAATGAACAAGTAATGCCCTCTCCAGCAAGCGTGCAGAAAACGAGGCTGGAGAACCAAGGGATGGAGCAGGGGAGACCAAAGAAATCTTCAAACCACCACACCCACGACCAAGACCTTCCAGACTCCTCAGAAACACAGCTGCTTCACGATGCTCAGCATGCAGTGGCATCAGGGCCACAGCCTGAGCTCAACTTAGAAACCGTCGGGGAAAATCCCACTTGGATTGCAGTGGAGGACCTCAAGGCTCTAGACCGAAGAAATAACCCCAGAGTAAACTGTAAATCCAAATCACTGGCTGCACTGAGATATAATTATATTTATATATATATATATGTATATATATATATATGTTATGTACAGGAGACTGAGCTATCAGGTACCACTGAACCAACTGTTCAAGTCCACTGGGAACAGTTCTAGGTACACCTGCAGAGAAGCGGAAGCATCAATGGAGAGTCTGAACACAGGATCAGAAGGGGGAAATGCTGCCACACCTCTGTGAAGGCCATTCGCCAAGTGATGTCATGAAAACATCGAAAACTACTGTTCCTCGAAATAAAAGTTGTAGGCGGAATAAAATCCCTAAGTAGCGAGCTGTTTTCCAAGAGGAACTCCTAGGGTTTCATTCCGTCCTACAATCAGAGGGGACCCTGCGGAGCTCCGCTTGGAAACGCCGCCGCAGCGCAGCAAGGCACGGAAGCAGAGGGGGCGCGGGGTCAAGGAGGGAGGGCGGAGGTCACTTTTTTCCCTCAAATAGGTTTTCTGCTTTGGTGCAGGGCTGAACTGCACACAAGTACCTTGAAGTTCAGGTTGAGGATCTGTGAATGGAATTCATGTGTTTTCACTATTATCATTTATTAACCAAGTATCCCTAAGAAAATTACAGTATATTTTCCTTTATCGCCAAGCCAACCTCCCTGCCCTTCTCCAAGCAAAACGTCTGGTACCAGAATCATTCAGGGATCCTTTTCCAAGTGGATAACCTGATTCTCACAACAGCTTTGAATGTTAAATCAACTGACTCAATAAAAGGAGTTTTTTGTGTTTTAATGTCTAGGGCTTCTCTCCCTGCTCCCCAGGTTTCAGTAGCTAATAGAATGGACCAGCTGTAGATGGAATGCTGGAGGACAGTGAGACATATGATAAACCTTCTTTCTTGAAGGGATATGAGATTCTTGTTCTCAAATTTTAAATACATTTTGGAAATATTTCAGGCTGGCAGCCCCTGGGAAAGAGGGGGGTGGGGTTCTCATTGTTTTGTCTGTTTCTCAAGACCTTCCGGCTTCCCCAGACCGCAGAACTCCTTTTGCTCCCAGGCGCTGGGTCATGCATAGCTCTGGGCCACCTCCTTGCAGTGGGGTGCTACCTGTCCCATGCGATAGCTGAGACAAAGAGAACAATGTTTCCTTGACCTCCAGATGTGCACACATCTCAGCAAGGGCATGTTTTATCCCCCCCCATCCATTATACCATCAAAACAAGTCTTGTCTTACCTTTTCAAAGATCCACAAAATAAATATTTTCTTGGTTCCCAACCCCCTTATTGCCAAATAATAATTATAATATTATTAACCACAGAGTTCTCAGATGGGAACAGGGGGAAAAAATGGTTCCGGTTGCAATTCTTAGGGATGAAAAAAACATTAAAAAAAAAAACCCAAACAGAATCACTGTACTTTCTATAAATAAGTGGGTCCTGGGAGCGGGGCCGGGTGACGGGCAGGCGGCGGGGCGCCCGCTACTTGCAGACGAACTGGTCCACGATCTCCGTGCACTTCTTGCACTTGACGTAGCAGCACCAGTGGAACTTGCAGTGGCAGCGCTCAGTCTGCACCGTCTTGAACTGGTCGTAGCCGCGGCCGCAGCACATGAGCTCGCAGCCGTCCATGCCCTCGGACGTCTTGTTGCACAGGCGGCCCTGCGTGCCCAGCGAGCCGGTGCTCTCGTTGCGCACGCAGTAGTCGGGGCTGGGGTCGATGTAGACCAGGTCCTGGGTAGTGGGCGAGTTGAAGCGGCTGTTGACCTGCACCAGCTTGCCCCGGCTGTTGAGCCGCATGGCCGCCGCGCTGTCGTACTTCTCCTTCAGGGCATCACCCACCTTGCGGAAGTCGGCCAGCTGCAGCCAGCACGTCTTGAGGCTGCACGAGCCTGACACCCCGTGGCACTTGCAGGCCACGTCGGCCAGGCTGTACACCGTCTGCGGGGAGAAGGGGACAGTCAGCGGGGGGCACCCTCACCTGGGAACCCAGACCCTGGTCACCAGCTCAGCCCGGGCCACCTCCCCCTCGTCCTCCAGACCTGGAGGCTTTTGTGGCCTTCTTTAAAAATGAGTCTGTAAAACAAATCGGTTCTTACCCCTCATTGTTACACATCATCATAATAAACTACCTGGTTTTGAATGGGAACAAGAAACAAAATTGTTGCCTTGGCTTCTTTTTTGGAAGCAGGAGACTGCCGTCAGGTCTGACCTGGACTCCTGTGAGCAGCAGCCTGTGAGGGAAGCATCCCACCGCCTGCGTCTCAGAGAAGGAAAGTGAAGCCCAGCGAGCTGTGTTAGCAGCCCAAGCACTGGGAAGGAGGGGCCATGACCGGAACCCAGGCAGGTGGGCTCCAAGCTCACGCCATGGGCGCCCAGCTGGTAAGTGGTCAGGGTTCAAATCTTTCCTCACTCTTACTGTTTATACTGCCGTGGGGCGAGCCCTGTCCTAAGAGCCTCTCCACTCTCATCTCATCAAATCCTCCCAGCACGGTTGTAACCTGGGCGGGACTGGACGAGGGCCCAGTGACGCAGAGAAGGTAAGCGGCCCAGATGGTCACACAGGCTGGATAGAGGGGGACCGGGCCTGGATTTCAGGTACCTTCACTGCTGCTTCCTGCACAGCCCCCACGCTCTGCACAGGCTGAGCGCGTCCACCCTGGACCCAGACAGACACAGATTCTGTCCTGCCCCTGAATTTAGGCAAGGGCATCACCATTCTGGGCCTCCATTCCCATCTGCAAAGGGCACTGTGGTGGTGCCAACCTCACGGCAGTGTTACAAGGGTGAAACCAAGACATGCTGGCTTGAGGTACTTAGCAGGCAGGATGCAATCAGCAGACCTGGTTTGCAGGGTGACGAGGGCATGGTGCTGGGCCCTGCAGCAGCAGCACCCACGGGTCTGGGAGGTGGCCGCTGCCCATTTACAGTGCCGGCTGCCCGGGGCTGTGCCAGTGAGCCTCCCAAGCCAGCACGCTGCTGGCAGCGGCCTGTCAGGACCTGGAGGCCAGAGCCGTGCGAGGCCACTCCTGCCCCAGCAGCGACCCTCTCCCTCCAGGGCTTCAGAAGGGGCTTTCCTCAAAGGGGAGCTCAAGCGTACCCCCTCCACATGAAGGGTTTCAGGGCCGCGGCTAGGCTAGTGTGGGAAAGGGTTTTGCAAATGTATTTAACCTTCACTCCCCTTTGAGGAGAATCAGAAACTAGATTTTCTTTCTAGGAGTCTAATACGGTTTCCTGACCGAGTGTCCAGCTTTCCTCCTCTCACCCCTACGATCCTGGAGGAAAACCGTCTTCTCTGTAACCTCATCCACCAGGATCAAGCATAGTTTGCTGCTCCAACTATAACATTTCCAAAAAACCTATGTACAAATGCTCATGTTAAATGAAATTACATCGAATGTGCTTTTCCCACTCTCCGACCCCTCCTGTCTCCCCTTGGAAGTCCCTTGACCTGCTCTTCTTGGTTGCTAAGCTCCTGTGATTTCTCTCCATGAGAGAAACCGAGGAAATCCCCAAAGAAGGCTGAAAGCACCAGAGAGGGACATAGTGGGTCCCGAGTCAGCCATACCTCTGTCCTGGAGGCATTTGTGGTCTGAGACGCTGGGCGCCCTGCATGCAGATTAAGGTGATGTGTCCTGGGTAGAGAACAGGACCGAGGTGCTAGGCTCCCGAGACAGTGGGGTAGCCATGCCCACTCCAAGGCCTGGGCCGGCTGCAGGGGTCAGAAAGTCCACCCCTGGTACAGGCACCCCAGCAAAGGGGAGCCTCAGAAAGGAGTGGCCACGCTCCCCTGGAGCAACCATCTGACCCCTCAGGCACCACAGGTAAGATTCTGCAGAGTTGAGTCCTTCTGTGGTCCCCCACATAGTCAAGATCAAAGCTGAGAAGAAACAGGTTACCTGGAGGGATCTGGGTTACTTCCACTTTCCTATGTGCTCTGCTTCATTAGGTCTAGTGACTCAGTTATCATCTATCAAGCACTTACCACTGGTTGACACTGAACTCAGCCCTTCGGTTGAGCCTTATTAATTAGAACTCAGAAGTGGCCAAGTGTTAATAACAAGGTTCAGTCTACTGTATGACCCCAGTGAGTCCTTACAGCAACCCCAGGCGACACTGTTACTGTCCATCTAACTGGTGAGCAGATGGGGCAACGGACGCTCAGAAACAGAGCAGGGTGTTAACCTAGATTTCTTTAATCCCCAAACCTGCAGCCCTTTACCCTCGAGCTGCAACGCCCTAGTTTAAGGGAAAAAGTGCCTGGGCTGACAGCTCCATCCCCTAATTCTCTGCCCTGCCTGGAAGTGGTTCTCCAGTCTGTTTCCCGCCTTTCAGGAGAGGGTGTGCGGGGCTCTCAGGTTCCTTCCTGTCCCCTGGATGTTACTTTGTGATTACCATTCCTGTTCCTCACCCCAAAATACAGAAGAGTGAGATCTCTGACCAGAAAGTTCCTGGCACCCACCTTGGGTTCTCTGAAAAAAATAATGGCCCTGGTTTTCAGTGCTGCCAAAGTTAGGAAAAGTTTTCACCCCTTCATTTTAAAGCAGCCATAAAGTGCCATGTGTTTAACCGCAGGAAAAAAGGGTCTTTTTAACTATTGTGAGGGAGCTTTTCACAGCCCCACCAGGGGAAGGAAAGAGTGAAACGGGGGATGGGGTGGAGGGGCGGGCTGCCTTGGGAGGACTTTCTCTCTGGACACTTTCGAGGCCCTCTCTCTTCCTTCCATGGGCCTGATCGTCAGACCTACGAAATTCCACCCGGTTGGTTGGAGAGTTATCCTAGAAAAGCTCTTTTTACAAACCCTCAATCCATCAGGCCTGCTGTCCCAGGACACAAGGAGGGGCACAAAGAGGGGAGGAGGTAACCCGGAAGCTGGGCGAGGGCTTGCTCAACTGGGCACCTACTGAAATAAATAACTCCCTCTCCCCAATTTAATCTTAATCGCAGCCACAAACTTGTTCCAGGGAGGAGGGCTGCGAACCTAAGCAGCATGTTTAGCTCTGGCCTGGCCAACTGCGCTGGGGATTTATTAAAGAGGCGGAGAAAGATCTTTCTCAGGCCACTGCAGGCGCCCCTTGGCTAGAGCTGGCCACGGCGGGCTGCTTCCGCTCCAGGAGGCCTTTCTGGGGTGTGCACCCCTCTCCAGGGAGGCCTGTGGGGAGCTGGCTGAGGGGAGTGGAAGGACAGAGAGGAGCAGGCAGGGGGGAAACAGACCGGAAAAGCTAGGAAGGGAGGCGGAGACAGGAAGAGAGCCGCAGAGACACAGGGAGAGCCGGGAGCCCCGGCCCCTCCCAGGCCTGCGGCGGACGGAGGCTCACCCGGCGGCCGGCCTCGTTGTTGTGCAGGTTCATCAGGATGCGCGCGCTCTCGTACGAGCCCTTGGCGTGGATGCGCTCCCGCTCGCGGGCGTCCACGAACTCCTTGGCGAAGCGGTAGCCGTAGTCGATGTTGTCGCCGCAGCCGCCCCACAGCCAGTCCCGCGGCAGGTCCTTGGGGCGCGCGGCGCGGCTGCAGCCGCAGGTGGACAGCTCGCCCTCGCGGCAGGCGCGGCTCATGGCGTTGACCACCCCCGCGGCGCTCACCGCGTACGTGAAGGCCGTCTCGCGGCTGCCTGCGGGCGAGGACCGGTCAGCGGGCGCCCCCCACTCTGCAGCCCCGGACGGCGAACACCCCTACCCGGCTCCTAAAGGGGGAACTAGGAGGCCCCAACACGCAGAAACAACCCAGGAGGGTATTAACACCCACACACCCCACCTCTGCTCTGCCATTTCAGACAGAGCCCAAGGCGGGATGCTCAGAGATCGATTATTCTATACACCTCTTCTGAAAATAACCCAAATGCCTAGAAAAGAAGTCACCAAGGGAAGAAAACACACAATTGGGGTAGACTTCTTGACACTTACTTTAAACATTTGTTACTATTTTCATTCTGAGTGACCTACAGGACAGGAGCACAGAGGCTTAGAGCCTCTGAAAGCCCTAGGCCCCCAGGAAAGCCAAACACTGCAGCCGCCCCTTCCCGCTCCTGTGGCCCCGCTGGTAGTAACCTGGCTTCCCCTTCCTCCGTCTGCAGCATCAAGTCTGACTCAGAACAAGGCTCCTGACTTCCCCAGAGGATATTTCTCAACCGGTTCCTAGAGAGTTACAAATGAAATTCTCGCCTCTTCTCAGTTCCCAAGCTGCCCGGCCTGATGCTTCTCACTCAAGAAGGTGAGTATCTTACTTTCACAACAGCCTGCCGTTCTTTAATGTCGTTTCTGTGACTCCGCAGCAGCCTCTGACTCCAAGTGTCAGGAAAACAACAAAAAGGGGCGGGGGGGGGGGGGGGGATAGTCTTAAGGAGAAAAGAAGAAAAAGGTTCTCCTTCCCTAAAACTTGTAAAGAATAGCTCCCTGTCAAACAGTTCTATAGGAGCCCTATTTGTATGGAGAAAAACGGAGGTGAGCATAGACTATCTTAATTTCCAATTTCCACTTGTACCTAGAGACATTTCTACATGGGACAAGAAGTCACTTAATGAAAGTGTTATACTACAAGGGAGAAGGGTTAATACCCAGCCAGCTGAAGCTGGGCCTGGGGGCACGGGGTGACAAGGGGGGCCTCATTTTCCTCAACTATAAAATAAGGGTATTGAACCAGATGCCCAGGGGGGAAAAGGCCCCTTCTGACACTGGGATCCCTGTACCAGGATCCGTTTCTCTTAAAGAGCTTGCTAACAATTTTTTTTTTTTGGTGGGGGTAGGGAATCACAACAACAGCTGACCATAGTATTCAAGGGCCATCCTGCAGGAGGGCGGCTCTGCCAACTCAGGGAACCTGCAGACTGCCCTTCCTTTGGGCTTCTGCCCCTCAATCTGTGACCACTTGTGATTCCCCTCTCAGAAATGGCGATGGCTCTGATTTACCAAACCTTCCCTCCCACATTGTAAAAAATGAATAACTTGAGGAGTGTGCTGGTGGTTGGCAGGAGGATCCAGAAAGTTCCTGTGGGGGTGTTCCATCTATCTAGTTGAATTAGCAAGGCAGAGAACATCAAGGGAGTGGTGAGAAATGAGGAGAGCAGACAGATCCTAGGGAGTGATCTGAGGATTAACACTGATAGTACAGAAAACCCTGTGGACAGGAGACTCATAGAATACAGAGGTAGCTTGAGGAAGAGAGATAAACCATCCTCTGGAGACAGAGGAAGAGAAAAAGCTCTGTCCTGCACACAGAGAGCATCAAAGGGATTTTATACAAAGCACGACAATGCTATTCTTGACTATTTTCTTTTTTTGCCCCAGAAATCAAACCTGGTAGCTATCTCTAAGCTAGTTGGTCACTGCAGGGAAAATGTCAGCATGAGAAGTGCTTTCTGGCTGCAGCGTGGGGACGCAGCCATCCTGGAAGCAGCACTGCATCGGGTGACAGCTCCTCCCTGAGAGATCAGCCTTCCTGTCCTCACCCTCTGGGAAGACGGCGCCTTTCTTACACATCTTTTCACAGCAGGCAAACAAAGACAAGCCGGAGACAAAAGCTGGAAGGAAAGACTAGCATGATGAAAAATGAGGACGTTTTCATAATGAAGAGGCGACTGTGTACAGCGCCTGGACTGGCCTCTAAAGAAAGTAGGTGAGTGCTTGGGGGTGGCAGCCTGAGTCACAGAAACTGGCCCCATCATAGGGTCTCTCAGGGAGGAGAACCAGCTTCCACATCCCTGGTGAACTCCATGCTCTGGAGTGGGCACCCACACACTTAGCATCAAAGGTATTTCAAATTTTCCCTTAGCTCATTCTCATCTAACAAACCCTAAAGTAGAAAAGTGAAAATGAAGTAACTTCCACCGTTGGGGTGGGGTTCATGTTCCTCTTCCATAAAAATCGATTCTGATTTTTCCTCTCTCTCTCTCTCTAAGGCCCTGTGTTCCACCACCATGAGCCACCCTGCAGCAGCTGTCTGCTCTGAGAGCTCGGACACCTGAGGACCCTTTGGCGAGGGGGCCTCAGGGATGATGGTACGATCCAGGAGGGCTCCCTCCTCTGGGGCCATCATGAGCTTCCACTCCTGCCTACTTCCCATCAACCAAGACGGTGCCTCACAGCTAAGGACCAGAGAGTCTACTTACAGGGGACAATTAAACACAGGCCTTTGTACCAAGGGTTCTGCTTGTTCCCTAAGGAAGCAGTCTCTTTGAATCTTGGACCACATTTTAAGTAAATCTTCAGCAGAACTCAAATCCACTTAGCAAATGATAGCTTATTCTGAACATTTTGGCCCCAAACAGGCTACATACAAAGAGGATCTTAAATCAAAGCTATGTTCCAGTGACTACACAGAAAAACAGTTCCAATTGCTGTTTTCCTTCCTTGTTACCATCAGAGGTGTATGATTTTCACTAACTCATACATATGGGAAAAACTCCCAAAGTTTGAGAGGAAGGTAGATAGAGGGAACACATAAGGCAAAGGTGGAGAGAAGGCTGAGAGGTTACTGTGATATAGCTGACAAAGATGTTTTTGGATCACTCACAATATCAAAATGCAGGAGAATTAAATCTTCACTACACCCTGAGTTAACCACATAAGGCAGCCCATATTTGGGGAAAACTCCTGTGTTCCTGAAGCTTAATTCCTAGATTCAGGTCCCAGAATATGCATTAGCACATTTTAATCATTAACAGGAAAGCCCTAGGAGGCTCTGTAGGCTGAGGCTGCAGACCGTTCTCCCATTCAATTAGAGGAACGGCTTCCAGTCCTGTATTATTTTAGTTTATGAAGCCGCTTGGCTCAAACATCCACTGACAACTCTTTTTTGTTCTCAATGAATGCACTTTTCAGGGTTTTTTTAAAAAGCATTTTATCCATCCGTGACGGACATTAAGCCAACTTTTTATCTTCAGTCAGTATAAATAGTTAATTGCTTTGATAAATTGCTTATTTTAGGAGTCACTGCAGTCATATTAATTATATGGGCTTGTTTGCATAAAAGTAAAGAGACCAAAAATATTCACTAGCACACACACACACAGGACCACATCTGTCAGACTGTAGCCTACACTATTCAACTAAACCAGAGGCAGACTGATTTTCCAAATTCTTTGCCTTTAGCCCAGTTTTAGTGCCACCTTCTCCCTGAATAGAATAACAAGTTCAACAACACATTTAAAAATAAAGAACTGGACTGTGAACGATACATTAAACACTTTTAAGTTTCCAGGTTGCCCTTTGAAGCAGGTGTTCTTATATCAGTGGCCAACTCACAGATGTAAATTGGATCACTTCTAATTAAAATTCTTCCTGGGACTAAAAGTAAAGTGTCTAACACGTTTATCTCAATAGATAGCTTTAGGAAATATCTATATTAGGAACATTAAAACCTTACTTACGTCCAGCTCATCCAGCATTCTGCAAGATGGCAATTTTCAGTTTGATGCCTGGGCCATCTGAATTGTGGTTCAAGTTAGGAAACTTCTAACAATTAAGAGTTTTGAAGTTTAAGGACAGAAATGACTCAGCTTTCCCCATCTACTTTTGTGAAACCAACGTAAGTGTTCTGGTACTATTTTACACAAAATGCTTTTTAGGAAATTAAGTGATGAGAAAAATGAAGGTGTAGTTGATGCCCACCCTCTCCTGATCTAATTCAAGAAGTCCAAAACTTATCATTAGACATCCAGAGGACAGGCACGAACACAGCCATAATGACAGAAGTCCCAAGCCGCCACCCTGCTGGAAGAGTCCCATCAGATGAAGCTTTAAGTAACACTAGAGACATTTCCTAGGAGAAAAGTTTCTATATATTTAACAACATCTGAAACGGTTTCCTACCGATCTGCATGACCCTGCCGAAGACAGAGGTGTTATCAACGGTGCTGCAGTTCCACCTCCGGTGCCGGAACTGATACTGGCACTCCTTGATGCCCGTCTTGGCGCCCTCTCCAATGTACTGCATGTGGTCCTGATACAAGTGGCAGAGTTTCTTCTGTCCTTGGGAAAGTCCTGCCAGTTGGCTGCAGAGAGGCTGCGCTCCTATGATATATACTTCTGACATCTGAACAGGGTTATTCATACCTAGCGACCTAAAAAGGGAGGCGGGGGGAGATGTGCATTCAAGATTTACGTGAACTCTCAAGGTGGGCCCCCTGAAAACATGTCAGCAATACAGAAGTTTAAGCACACAGATGCTTTTTCTCTCCTGCTTGTCCTCATGACAAAGTATGAGACGGGCTTCATAGAACTCCTCTGTTTAAACTCCACTCAGAAAACGGAGGCATTGTATAGCCCCTATCCCGCCATCTGGCTTCTCAGCTAGAGTTCTCACTCCCCTCCTTGCCCCTTTCTGCCATATACCTGAACCAAAATTTCTGATATTCCACACCAGAAAAGGGGTAAAAGGCAGTCTGGGGGGATGGGCCTCTGACATGAGAGAAAATGACTCACTTTGCCCCACAAATTGGACCGATCTGCCTTGAAAATGTATGAATACGGAAAGCAGACATAATTCGACACGGGTAGGAGATAGCAGTTCCTTTTGACGGATGGAAGAACAGGAGGACAAGTATACAGACGGAAGAAAATTCACCCTGTTCTGGAAGTTTTAAAAGGGCTCCTTATGTGACTGTGAGGGACCCAAGACAGAGTATCCGGGGAACAGAAGTCATGTTTGACAGAAAAACGCTGTTCATTTACAGTAAAAAAAAAAAAAAAAAAAACCAGAATGCAGTCAAAAATAATCCTCTAGATATAATGCAGTCTACTCTCTAGGCCCCTACCAGCAAGAAACCCGCATTTAGGGACACTGAACTACTCAAGGTAACCTTTTTTGATTAAATTTCAAGCCCTCAGTACTTCCCCACTTGGAGTGTAGCTATCTTCCTAGTAACTCTGCCTACCTCAGACCCTGAAAGTTAGTAACTTCAAGTGACAGAAAATAAACGTTGGAACTCACTTTTACTACCTAGAGGTAGCAAAAAGCACATTTTATAGATAGGCTTAGAATTATTAGAGAAGTGAATTCTGGTTTCCCTTAATTACATGATGTACTACAAGCATAATGTGAACCTCAAAAAAGACAAAAGTTAAATTTATAGCTTCTATTCCCTATGGAGCTAAAGATAAGCTTCACAGTGTTAAAAATAAGCAAAAATTTTAATTCACAAAATTTAAAGAAAATTTTGATTTAAACATTTTTATATTTATATATATATACACATATATAAATGTCTATAAAAATATATATGTGTGTGTGTGTGTGTGTGTGTGTATTACATAAATACACCCAAATTCACGACTGAGAATATTGCAGCATTCATTATACAATATAAACGAATCTTAAAGTAAAAGAATATGCATATAGGATAAACTTACCACCAAGAATTAGCTTCTATTACAACCTGGGCGAAGGAGAGAAATATGGCCAAAGCCATTAGGAAGAACTTGGAAGACATTGCCCTTCCAGCCGTCCCCCAAGCAACTCCTGGGCTTAATATTCCAATCGACTTCTGGAGAGGGAAGAAAGGAGCAGATGTTTATTGCCTCTCAGATAATTTTCAAGCATACAAGTTTAAACAACGGAAGCATCCGGGATCTCTCAAGTTTACTGTTGATTGACTGCGCTTCTCCTCCGTGAGTTTTTGATGGCAAGATATAGGCAGTTTCTTTTTCCAAATTAATCCACCCACGCAACCTCACCAGGAAATCTGATTTCGCTGGGATCCTGCGCGCGGGGCACGCCAGCGATTACAAACATGTCTCAATGCTGTTGAGTCAAAGCCCCGGTGCCAGGCGCTGCCTCCTTCCTGCTTGCTCGCGTCCTGCACCCCCTCGCTCCCCTCTAGTTCCGCGCTGTGCTGAGTCCCTCCTCGGGAATTCACTCGGGGACCCGCTGCCACCCTCGTCCTCTCCCCGACCTGGGCAGAGCAACAAGTGGAGCCGGAATTAATTCCATGGGCGAGAGGAGCGCGAAGGCGAGTGGAGCGCGCCGCCGGCGGCTGCGAGGGAGGCGGGGTGGCCGGCGCGGGGGTGGGGGGTGGGGGCAGCACGCGGGAGGGAAGGGCAAGGGGTGGGGGGCGAGGCCCCCGGGAGCGGCGAGCACGGGAGTGCCCAGCTGGGAAATGCAGCTCTGAATTAACATCATCAGTTTCATAATCAGTTTACGGCCCGCTCCGGGGCTAGCCGCTTCCATAGCGGGAAAGGCAGCCTGGGTTTCCTTAGACCGCTCTTCGGCCAGACTGGGGTGGGGAGGAGATGGGGGCGCACGGGGCATAAGGGGATGGGCGAGCGGCTCTCCCGGCGCAGGAAACCGGAAATCAGTGCCCTCTCCCTGCCTTCGGCCTCCGCCTTGGAGTGTATCCCAGAGGAGGGATACACAACCCCCCACACCCCAGGTCGCGCTGTCCGAGGAGAGGGGCTCCCTTCCCGGCCCTCCCCACAGCGCTCCCCCAAAATCTGATTTTCTCACTCCCACTACCGCTCCCTCCAGTCCCTTCTAGCAGCTGCCACGGAGAAAGGGGAAAGGAAGCCGAGGGGACTCCAGTTTCCTTTGGTCCTGGTCTGGAGTTGCATCTCGCCATCGGGGCACCTTGAGCGTGGTCTTGAAACTCCGCTACCCCACCCTCCAGCCCAATTCGGACGCGGTTGGGTCAGTCTCGCAAGATGGGGGTGCAGGGCGAGGCCCGGGCCGGTGCGAAGGAGTCCCCGGCTGGGCCAGAGATGCGCTGGCTCCCGCGCCTCGGCCGAGCCCCTGGATTCCAGGGCGCAGAAGGCCTCGGCAGCGAAGGTTCCCGTCGTCAAGAATTTCGGGGGCAGGAGGCGGCCTTGGAGGTTTCCGCCGCCGTCCTCCCCACTGGTGACTTCTCCACCTGTAGGCGGTGGCGGAGCGAGACGGCGGCGGGTGGGAGGAACGGCTTTCCAAAATCCCCTTTTACATCTCTGATAAGAGTAACCCTGCCGCGCTGCGCCACCCTCGGCTCCCAAGGGAGCCCCTTCCTCGGAAAAGGAAAGGTGAACCTCCTCCAGGCTGCAGAACGGCCTGGGCTGGAACCGGCACCAGAAAAGACTGGGGGACCGAGGCAGCGGTGGAGACGCGAAGGGGCTGAGGAGCGCGCCTCAGCTTTCCCTTGCCAGCCTCCCTTTTGGCCCGGATTCCTCGGGGCTTCTCTAGAGGAAATGCTTATGCGGTCCTCAGTGTTCGCCACCCAGGGCTCCGCGCCCGAGGCCCACTCATCCCTAAAACGTCGCAGAGCTGGGGGGCGCATGCCGCAGAAGAGAAGCCTGGGGTTTCCCCAGCCCAGGAGAGAGAAGGCTCGGTCTTCCTCCCCACCCCCGCCCGAAGTGTCAAGTTTCCTCCAGGGGAGGGGGTGGCTCGCGAGGGCTGCCTTCTCGCGCGGCCCAAGCTGCGAAGTCAACTCTCTCCATCGGGGGCCAAGGCCGTGCGCGTGCACACACTCATACACACTCACACTCTGGCACATTCACACACTCACTCGTGCACAGACACACAGGCTCTCCGACGTGCTTCCCAGGCGGAGGCAGAGACCGCGCTGCGAGCCGCGCGCACTTTTCCAGCTTTCCGACGGGCGGGGCACTCGGGGCGGGGCGCGGGCAGCGGAGAAATTGATAACAGATTCCGCGGATTACTGCGGATCTCTTTGTTAGAGGAGAAGCCACACAAACCGATCCCACTCTCGGCCCGACGACCTCGGGGAGAAGCCACTCGTTCATAGAACTGGGGCCAAAGTGGGAGCGGGGCAGTTGGCTTCCGCGACGCGGGTCTCTAAGCCCGGGGCTGGGAGTAGGCCGGAGGTGTCCCGAAGGGAATCTGCCGGGAGAGCCCCGCGAGTCACATCTCCACTTAACCCGCGCGCTTGCCCGGAAACAGCTTGGCCCTCTTCCCGCTCCAATCCCCCGTGCAACCCAGAAAAGGCCCCACAAGTTTAAAGACTGAAGGAACCCACAGCCAACTCACTGATACATCGAACTGTAGGGTAAACGTCCCTGCCTGTTTACCAAGAGAACTGATCCGAAAAGAGGACAAAATAAGACCTTTCCGGAGACCGTAACATGCAGGGTAAAAGTTCTGGGCAGAAGCTGAATTCACCGAAGACCAGGCTAAAAATTTTGAACAATTTCAGGGTCCGAAGAAATGGACTTTGTAAGGATACTTGGCATCTGTTTCTAGTGCGCGTCTGAGAGGAGGGCTGCGGGCATTTGAGAGGTTCTAGCGCAAGGGAGGGGTGAGGTGGGGGTAGGGCGTTTGCGCGCCCTTGTTTCCAGCCCCAGAACAGATCCACGTAGAGTAGGCTTATATTGTCTCTCCTCCAGAGCCTTCCCGCTGGATGAAAGTGTCCCTAACCCTTCTTTATCAACTGGTGTGCGGGCCGAGAATCCTCTAAACTCCGTTACGCGAGTTTAGAGGACTTTGGGGGGCGACAGAAAGCCCCGGAAAGCACGCTCAAGTCGGAGGCCAGAAGCGCCTAAAAAGAAATTCCCTCGAGGCAGGGAGAAAATTCTCGCCCCTCAGCCACTGGCGCTACCTCACTCGGTCTGGACACCCCCTTCCACTTCACGTCCAGCCCCAGCCCCTAGACCCTAGTCTCTGGGAGCGGAAATGATGGAGAAACTGGGAGAATACATTAGATTGACCTGGGCTCGCGGTGGCGAAAAGCACAGGAAACTCTTAAGAATCCCAGCTCTTAGTGGGAGATAAATTTTGTTTTCCCCACTTTAATCTCTCCCGAAAGCAAGGGGAGAGAGATGGAGAAAACTGCAGGAGAAAAAATCAGTGGCAGCCACAAAGTTGGGGAACGAGGGGAGAAGCAGGAGGGGATGGTAGGCTGAAAGGAGGTCCGTTTTGGGGGAGCCCAGGAGGAGCCCGTACTCCCCCAGGCCTCTAGCCTGGAGCAAGAGAGCCGGAGCTGCCCCTAGCCGCCCGGATGTGTCCACAGCACCGAGGGTCGGAAGGGGTGGGGGAGTCGACAGAGGAGGTGGAGGAGGGAGTTCCTTGAGCCCCAATCAGTGCAAGGAAGGTGTGTGCAGCTTCTGACTGTCCTGACTCAGAAGGGACACCAACTCGGGTACCAGGGAGTCTCCGAGGGAAGCATAGTGGCCAAGTCTAGTTCTCTTGCCGGCCTCACCTCATCCATCCTTAGACAAGATCTCCAGACTGCAAGCCAACTCTCTCTCTCACACACACCTGGGGGGACCAGGGAGAAGAGGGAAACATCACTTCTACCTTCCCACACAAGAAGTCTAGCCTAGCTCTCTAGGCACAGCCTCTCAATTCTGTCCCAAAGAACTGTTTGTCGGCGGAAGGAAAGAGAAGGAAAATTACAGAATGCTTCAACACCCATTTTTCAGAGGTTGTTTCAACTCCACTTTTTAATAGACAAGAAACTGAGGACGAGAGAGAAAAAGAAGCGCTGGTCCTCGGCTTACAGGGTGAACCAGTGAGGGGGTCAAGACCAGACCCGAGACTTCCTAGGGGGACGCTCCTGCTCCTTAATGTGCCGGGGAGAAGGGGTACCAACCCTTCTTCCACTCGCCCGAGCCCCATTCGCTGGGTCGGACACTTGACCCCTTACTAATGCAGCCGCGCAGCGCAGCATGTCCTCTGGGGGCCTCCGAGGGGCGTTCCTGGGAGAGTGTGACCTAGCGATCCGAAGGGATGTTCTTGTAAAGCCAGAGGTGGGAGGAAGAGGCGAGCAAGCTGCCTGCCCGGCCAAGACACAGGCTCCAAGATGTCCTACCTCAAGGCAGCCAACAGGGGGCAGCCGGCACCGCACAGCGAGAAAGAAAAAGGCAGAGGACTAGCTGAGCTTTGGCAGACGGTGCTAACCCCTTGTGCACCAGAGCGTTCGGACGAGCGGAGGGAACGGCTAGGGACTCTGACCGAGCCTCCTGGGGAGAGAGGGTCTTCCTTTGTGGCACCGGGCCTGGCTGAGGATTTAGTAAGTGCAAGACCCGAGAACTGGCCCTTTACTCTCCACAACGTGCAGGGCACAGATCCACACACTTGGACACACAATGTCCACTGCCTGCACACCCTCGGCTCCCCACAGAGTTTGTCTAGAAGCAAAATCTCTGCATCTGGCCGGAGTAGCCTTGAACGTTGGCAGGAGGGCAGGAGGTGTGATCCCACCACTGACTCCAAGTGACTTCTAAACAGCGAGCTGTCCATCTAAAGAAAGACGGGAGACGAGAAGGGGCCCCCATGCCAGACTGCGATTGGAGACTAAAACAGGCCACGGGGTCTCCAAGCTGTGGGTTTTTTATAAACTTTTTTGAGGGGGTGCTTTAGGAAACATCTGAATTCCAATCCCAAACTTATTTTCTAGAAAATTTAAAAGAGAATCAAGAAAAATGAAAATAAGGACCGAAGCCTGCAGGACAGAGAGGAAAAATTGTTTGGAAAATAGCTAGTTATACTGCAGGAAATGTTAACTTTTCGTAAAAGTGAACTCTCGGTGACCCTCGGAGTGTGTGACTCGGCTTTAACATACAACTGACAATTAAAACAAACAAGAGTTCACAAACTGCCCCCCGCCCGCTCTCCCAACCCGGAGGCCCAAATGTTTCTAAAGGACAAGGAGGATTCCGCGCGGGGGGCCGGGGTGCGCTCTCCCAGCGGACCAAATTAGAGCCACCACCGCCAGCCCTCCCCACCCCCATCACCGCTGCAAAGTGCGGAGCTCACCCAGTGGCGGCTAATAATGCTAATAACGCGACCCCATCCCTGCGCCAGGGTGCGAGCTGGCCCCCTGCCAGGCACTCTTAAAGGCACAGGGCCTGCTGCGCTTGGGTTCCCCGGCTGCATTGAGCCGGCAACCTGGCCTCTGGCAGCAGAGGGCGGGGGGTACGAGGCTCAGGAATAGTCAGCTCCTGGTCTGGCTTCACGGTCTCTCAACCAAGGAGTCCCCTTCCCCTTTCTGAGCCCCGGCCACCCACCCTCTCGGGGTCCGCGCCAGTGGGCGCTTGGTAAATATTTGTTGAATTGAATCATTATCCTGTTACTGAAATATACATAGTAAGCTACACTTGAGTTTCTCAGGGCAAAAGGAAAGTCGTCTGCGGACCTCTCTCAGTTTTTCTGCGCTGTCTCTACCCCACTTTTTCTCCAAAGTCTAAAAAAGTTTGCAGAACTTTTGGTGGGACAAGAAGAGGTCTGTCTCCTGGGAGACCGAGGTAGTGCACGGGGATGGGGGGAGGGCGAAAGGGTAGGGGTCTCAGCCAGCTACGCGGGGGGTTTTAGAGTCTCCAGATGTAGAAGAAATGGAGGAGGGTAGGGAGAGGTTGGCGGGGGGTGGAGGAGGGTCAGTTAACTTCCAAAATAAAACAATGTAAAGAAAAAAAAAAAGTGACGAGCCTCGGCGACACACAGAACACCTACCTTCATTGCGAGGGGGAGGGGGGCGCGGGGAGGAAGTCGCCACCAGAGCCGAAGAATCCAAGCGGAGCGTCCTCGTTAAGCCTGCGGAGACGATCCTGCGCGGAGCTGCGGGTTCCTCCAGGGCTCGTCCGGCAGGCTCTGGAGACTGGAGCCTAAGCCGTCACTAGCGTTCGAGTCTGGGTGCCCGAGCCAGAGTAGTGCTGGGATGCGCGCGGGAACCGAGGGGGCGCCGAAGTCCGCCTGCCGGCAGCCGGAGCAGGGCCCGGCCGGCGCGCAACAAGGGAGCCGCGGGGCCGGCGAGGGCGCGCAGGCGACTGTTCCTCGGCGAGGCGCTCCCTCTCCAACGTCCATCAGCGACGGCGGTAATTAGGGCTTTCCAACCCCAAATGTGGGCGTGATTGTGCAAAAGACTTTACAACAAATAATAAAAAAAAAAATTCTTCACAAGAAGGTGAAAAAAAAATGCCCCACAACTCAACTCTGGCCCGGGGCGGGGTGTGGGGGAGGTGATCCCTGCGCCCAGGTGCCTCCGGTTCATTCACACCAGGATCCTGCAGACTTTTGGCGGCTCACGCCTCCCGATCGCCAGCTCCTCCTCTACGAGTCAGTCTGTGGCCGAAACGTCTGCTTCCAGGCTCTGATCCCGCGGCCGCGAGTGTGTGTGTGGACGTCTGTGTACACACACAGACACACACCCAAACACACACACACACCCACACACACACGCGCGCACTGCAGCTTGGGGGCCACAGAACAATCAGACGCGCACGGGTTTTTCTCCTGGAGATGCCGCTGAAAACGCTCCAGTCGTCATCCGAGCTGCCAGAGTCAGCGCCAACTTTTGTCCTTTCATTTTAGGGTTTGGCAAAAAGGTGGGAGCAAACTGGTAAAAGTCGTCCCTGAAAGTTCTGCCTCTGGTGGATTCGGGGACGATGCGCGACTGCCCCGGGGGGAGACACCGGTTCCCCCTCCCCACCCTCTTCTTTCTCTCTTCTGGTTAGTCCCCCTTTTTTCCCCCGCCTTTCCAGGGAAAAGGGAGAAGAGGCGCGAGGGCCAGGGGCTTCGCAGAGGCTCTTCAGCTCCGGCGGTCCATGGCCGGCGTGGCTGCCCACCTCCTCGTTTGGCGCCGGGGCCTGAGGGGCGGGAGAGCGGGCAGCGGGCGGCGGGCGGTCGGGTTCCGGCAGCGGCGAAGGAGCTCACTCGGCACAGGCTGCACGGAACCGGACTCCGGGTGGCGGAGGCGGCGCCTGGGAGCTTGCAGCAAACTTCCACGCGATCCTGCGCCCCGCAGACAGACTGACCGACCGCAGGGACCGCGTCCCCCCCCCACCCCCCCGGCCCTCCTGGCCAACTGCCTCCTCCTCTCCCTCCCTCTCTCCGGACTCCTCTTTCCCCTGGTGTTCTCAGGGAGAAAAAAAAAAAAAAAAAAATTAAGTTGCAGAACCAAAGGCGGCTGGAAAGAGAAGGGGCGGGGGGTGGGGGGAGTGGGGGTGGATAGGAGGGAAAAAAAAAAAAAAAACCAACTTTGCCTTTGCGCATGCGTGGTGAGGCCGACCTATGACAAACTCCGCAGGATTTTAAAGCCGTACCACAAGCTGGGGTGCAGGGGGGGCGTCGGTATACACTCCAGGCAGGAGCCCCCTCCTCTTGGCTTCCCATCCCCCAAGCATCTGATGAAAGAGAGAGGTCCATTCCTTAGCCGCAGCCTGACAGCCGCCTGGCGCTCTGCTCTCCTTCCAAAGCTGCCTACTCGCTGGAAGGTGAACCCCAACTTCAGCTTGGACCCCTTGGCTCGCCTGTCCAAGGCTGCTTGCACTGGGCTGCACCCGGGCTGCCGCCATGCCACGGAATCTCTAGGAGGACCACCTCCCCATTCTTATCCCTGGGGGAGGGTCCCCAAGCCCCCGGGCTGGAAAAGAGGGTAAGTGCACAAGCCCTGCATCGCCCCCAGTGTAGCAGATTTGGGTACTCGGTGGTGATTGAGCATCTGGCTGTGACCCAGTGCATCTAGAAGCGACCCGTGGTCCTGCCGGTTGGATCTTGACTGGTTCCCAACCTCAGGTGTGAAGCCTGCAAAGTTCGGCAAAATCAGGTTCCGCTGCAACTTCCAGGCACTTCCAGACACCTGTGGTTTGGGGGTCCTGCTTGGGTGGGGTTGCCCGATGTGTCGCCTACACCCAGCATGCCAAGGGTGACCCAGGTTAAACCATGTCTCACACTGGAACACAGTTACTCTTCTCAGCTCTCACCACCCCCAACCAAAGGTGGAAGGGACACCCACACCCCACATACACACACACACACACCACACACACACACAGAGAACATTTCTGCAGTAACTCCAGCATGTACTTGACCTTAAGGCACGTACTTGGGACGGTAGCTGTTCTTTACACCCCCCAACTCCCATCTCTGGCGGACTACCCCAGGTCATCGCCGCAGGTGCTTCCCAAGTCCCTTCCTGACCCTGACTTGTCCTAGCTGACTGCACCCCTCCAAGGCCCTGACCTGCTGGGCGCATCAAAATGGCAGTATGAAACTCGCTTGTTTCACCGAGGGTGCGCGCAGACCTAAGGGCTGTTTACCTTAGATCCCCTTGGGACGCAGCCTATTCACCCGAATCCCCTTTCCGCTAGACCTTATCTAGGCCTTGACCACTTGGGGGGCTATTTTCCAATTTATAATCTAGCCTTAGATCTGCCCATGGGAGGGAGGGTCTAAACAAAGAGGGGTCTCCGCTGGACATGCCACCCCCCCTTCCCGCCCCCCACCCCCTACCCCCCACCCCCACCCCGCCCCCGCAGTTCCCTCTCCAGTTCCTTGGCCCAGTGGTTGCAACCTGGCTTATCCGGGCCGTGGGGAGCACACTCTCAACCCAGGCATGTGCCCCAGCGATGCCCCACAGACCCAATTCACCCACGGAGGCTCTGACAAGTGGCCAGAAGTAAGCTGACCAAGAACACAGTTCCCCTGGTGGGGGTCGTCACCCAAGTGCTGGAGGCCAATGTTTACAAGATCCTACTGGCAGAATTTGCCCCCCACATATCATCAGTCCAGAAACACCAGCTTCCTCACCACAAACCTCTTTTTTTTTTTAACTTGTTATATTCTGAATTATCTGAACAACTGCCTGCTTCTCTCCCACTGCCTTTGTTAGTGTGTGTAGACACAGCCCCAGCACTTTTATTTCCTGCTCTGCTGTCTTTTCTGTCCTGGAGAAGACACTAGAGCTGGGTTATGGCTGAGTATAAACTCTGAAGTCTGGAGTTCCAGTCCTAAAATTGCCACTTTCTAACAGTGAAACTTTAGACATGTCATTTAGCCTCTCAGAATCCTCTTAAACACACACCTATGACAACTATAACAAAAATATTGATTTTGTTACAATATAAACAAAAATCAGAGAAATATAATGACCTCGCCACACAACAAAGAGAAACAGAAATATGATGACCTACCTGGTAGGAAAGCAGTAAAAATGAAACAGATGACCTTGAAAATCTGGGGTGCAGCGAGAATGAACAGCAGAGCTCATGGAGAACTTAGCAAGGGTCAGGCAGCACACAGGGCACTCATTACCTGCTCCTCTACAAAAAGCAGCTCTGAAAACGGGTTTTCAAACTCCTGTGGTGGTGAAACTGGACCTCCTGTGACAAGATCATTTAGAGTCTTAATTTATCCCAGTTGAAGTGAATGTTCATACTTTTCACAGAAGAAATACGAATGGTGTTGGGTTACTGGGTACTTCCCCAGACCTCACAGGGGCTATTTGCAAACTAAATTATCATATGCCCCCATTTTATCTTTCAAAAAAAATTCTAAAATTTCCAACAAATCAGTCTGTCCCCAAGGAGTTCAGATAAAAGATTGTGAACTTTATCTGATGACATTAATAATGTCTGCTGAGATTATACCCCAGGAGGATGCAGTAAGCTCGGTAACAGTGTTTTCGGTAACAGTGTTTTCCACGGCTCTCATTCACTCTACTGCTCAGAACAGTACCTGGTACTTAGTAAGTGCTTGGTAGTGTTTGATGAATGATCTGATGAATGCATGAATGGATGAAGGAATTCTTTCCAGGGGAAAATGTCAAGGGAAACCAACTGTGAAATCCACTGTGAGCCTTCAATCAGGTTCTCCTCTGCAAAGCGGGCCCTGTTGTAAGCAGCAGCCCCACCATGGGTGTTGGGCAGTTTGGCTGGCAGACAGGCAGCCAGCCAGAAGGAGGGAATGGATGCCCCTTCACCTCCCTCTTCAGATATTCTGGTCTCACCTGCCTCCAGTTTGTGCAACTCCATGGTTTCCCTTTTCCAAGTGTGTGTGCATTTGGGTGTGTGCATACAGATTGAGTCATCTGCAGACACACTGGCAAGGCATCGCCATACTCCACTCATTAAAAATGCTTTTGAGCCTGTGGAACAAATAAATCAATATTTTTGGCTGCTCTCCCACCAGGGTTATTTCACAAAACAGAGTGTGAGATAAGGAATTTATGAACGATCGCATCCCCATGCTGGCTTTCTCAGTGGGAGAAAGCAGGGCTGGGCTGTCATTCTGGGAAAATCTACCCTCCTTTTATGCCCAGCAAATAATATTTTATGGCCCTGGGTTTATGGTGGTGTTTTAATGATCCGCTGTAGAAAGCGGTTTTCTCTCCAGTCACTAGAATTTGTCAAGAAGGGCTGGAGGCCATAAAAAAGGGACGGGCCCCAGGGACAAACAGGCTCCATCTTCTGAAATAAACTAATAAAGATTCCCGAGATGTTTACTCCTCCACCTCAGAGTCAAGACCAGCCGGGCAGCCGGCGAGGGGCCCACAGATGGAGCACTAAACAGGACAAAGAGGCCGGAAGGGGCTCAGGGCTGCTCACCACCACATGGCCACAGTCAAAGTAATACCAGCACATTGTGTTACCACTGGCCTGGATGGGAGGGCGTGGGGGGTGCCGGGGAGACACTTTGTGACGCCCGGCAGACTGAGAGTCTCTCTGAGAACCTTGGGCTCTCTATTTGCTGGGCCTGATCACAGTTCTCTAATTTTGAGCCCTAAAGTCACTGGTACTTTCTGTGTGGGTGTCAGGGGTATTTGGGGGTGTTGAATAGATGCTTTTTTTTTTTTTTAGTTTTACAAGACATTGAGGTCAAACAGACCTGAGTCTGAATCTCAGTTCTGCTTCTTGCTGACCTAGTGACTCTACAGGAGTCACTTCCCCTTCTGAGCCCTGATTTCCTCACCTGTAAATATGGAACATATTAGGAGTGTTCTCACAATTGAGATCATGTCCAAAAGGCCTCTTTCCAGATCTGGCCATGGAGAAGAAGGCTGCAGTGATTTCAACACAAGGAATATGCATCCCTGGGTCTCTGAGTAAAATCCTGGAACAAATGAGTTGCCTGAGGAGGGTATGGATGCAGGTGTGGGAAGAGAAAAGTATGGGATACAATTATATGTGATCCACTGGGTCTGTGCAGTAGAATTCAACATAGATGAGGGTGATAAATGCTGAGATAATAGTGAGTAATGAATAATAGCAATAATTGCAGGTAACATTTATTGACCTCTTATGTACCAGATATCAGCCCCTGTCTGAACTCTAAATTCACTGCTTTGTTTCATCTTTACTATTTCATGAGGGTACATCTTGTTATTATCTGCACAATATGGAGAAAAAGAAAGGTTCAAAGAGGTCACAATTTCTATAAACCCAAGCAGTTCTGGTGTTCAAACCCAAGAGTTTGACCCCTGGTAATCTGACTCTAAATAACAGAGGCTTAACCACCATACTTTACCTATAAATAATGAGAAACCTATTTGTTTTTTTGGTTATCTCCCTGGTTCCCCAAATGTGCCCACACTTTTCGCCTTGGCCAGCTCCACAAAAGGTGTACCTTAGTGGGAAGAGTCTTTCCCTGAAATGTTTTGATTCATTTCACTATGCCCCAAACCTGGAAACCTCTGGAATAAGCCACACTGAGGTCTCCTGCGTTGCAGGCGGATTCTTTACCAGCTGAGCTCAGGTAAGCTCCATAAGCCACACCAGGAAAGCCGGATTCAAGTCCAGTTCACTTTGATGGATCTGTCAAAGATGGGTCCTTATTTCACTCTCTGGCTTGCTAGGAAGCCGTGACTTCCCTGCCTTCATTCCAGCAGCACCATCAGCAACCACAGCATCCACATTCAGCAACTCACCGTGAATCCTGACCTTGTCTGGACAGCGTCCTTTGGATTTCCCGCTCTTTGCATAAGGCCTCGGTCTGGTGTTCCTCCCGTGTTAACCCTGAAGCGAGGGATGAGGACATGAGGGCTCACTCTTCTCGGTGAGGCTCAGATCACATCACTCCCCTGCTTGAGGTCCTGCACGGACTTCCCAGTTTACCAGATAAAGTCTAAACATGGTGGCCTGCCTGCCAGCTTCACCGCAATGTGTCCTCCGCACTTTCTGTTCCCTCTGCCTGGAAAGCTGTTCCTCCCACCTGGGTCCCCTCACTGCATTCAGGTCACCACCTCAACATACGCATTAACCTAAGAGAAGCCCTGCTCGCCCGGCCAGTGGTTCTCTGTATGATTTTCTTGTTCTACCCTGGTCTAAAATGATCTTGTTTCATCGCCATGCATGTTTGTTTTCTGCTTCCCCTTGCTAGAATGTAAGCATTAGAAGGGCAGGCGTATCCTCTCTTTTTTCAGACTGTAACCTCCATTGACTGGCTGAGAGAAAATGCTCAGAATGAATGAATGGCCATACTCATAGCTGCATAACTGCTAAGCATCAGTCTGAGCATTGATAATATGACTCTAAATATTAGGGGTTTAATACTGTATATATACTTAACCTATAAAGGCAAAACTATTCTTTAATGTCTCCCTGTTTCCCCAGATGTGCCCCCCGCTTTCCCTCTGACCTCTCCCATATAAGACTTACCATAACCAGAAAGAGTCTGATAAGAAAAATAGTTTCTTGTGAAGAAAGACAGTATTCTATTACTTCCCCTTTTGCTATATCATTTCTTTGGAAAGGCGATTTTTTTCCTTAATTGGCATTTTCTTTTAAAAGGCAGCTGGAATGGTGAGTCTTTTTGTCCGTTTGCATTCTCTGTGGGCCACTGCATCTCTTGATTCTGGGTTTAGGAGAATATTGATTAACTATTTGCAGTAGAACCCAAGTCCCTTTATTAGCACAGAAGAAGCTGACTTTCTCTTCAGAGAGATAGGAAAAAATGCTGGAATTTTATTGTTGCCTTATTTATTTATTGGTCACAAATTTCAATATCATGTGCCTAAATCTGTGCATTAGGGTTTAGAAATCTGCTTTGGTTACACTTGTTAAAAATTACTTTTGTTCCCAAACAACCCGTTACCCAGCCCAACTCCTGGGTATGTCAGAGTAGGTTTTCAAATTCTTCAGCTAAGTTCCTTTCTCTGGAAGGGAAATCTAGAAAAGTGCAATTATTTTTCAAAATTTTTGGACTTCAGCAAGCAGTGAAACCAGTTAGTGGAAGAATACAATCTCATTAGAACGGCTCATGTACAGATTCAGTTCTAAGCAGATTCCAGTACAGCTCAAATCTGTTCTTTCCAGGTAAGAAGCAGTGAACAGTCTTCCTTTCATGACCACCTAGAAAGCCTACCTGGAAGGTAAGTGTTAAGATGGGCTTTGCCTGAAGAAGAACAGTGCACCTGGGCATCTCAAGACTGCTTAAGAATAGGAACATCTCTTCTTGTTATTTTCAGCTATGTGACACTTCATTTTTTAATTTCAAACCAATGATGGAGAACATTTTTTAGTAAGAAGAAACATAATAGCAACATATCTAAATGAAAGGGACAGAATTTTAGCATTTAGTCAATTATTCGGTATACCAACCTATGCAAAAAAATATCTAGGAAGCTGAGGCATATCTTTTATTAATAACTTTTCAAGAATGTTCTGACTCATCATAGCAACTGCACATCTTGCTGAATTTTAACCAGAGTGGCTCTGACAAGATTTTCTTTCTTCTGTGCAAATATCCTTGACCTCCTTAAAAGGGACCACAAATAATTCCAAGTAGCAGAATGAAATCCCAAGTCCCTTTAATTTTGTATACATTGCCACTATAATCATCAGTGCTCAATAAAGTGACACTGTTATGACTTCTCAAATCTGTCTCAGTAGATCAGTGAATTTTGGAGAAAAGCTTCTTTTCTCCACTTAGTTTAATCTGTAATTCAGTGTTCTGTAAGTGTCCGTTAAGGTCAAGTGACAATTCATTGACTTTGAAACCATGAGAAACACTCGTAGGGCCAAAGATCCTGGTGTCTCCAAATGTATTTAAAGTAAGTGGTTTTGACTTAGGCAAAGATTTCTACTTAACCCAGAAGAAAAGCAGTCACTCCTTGGAAATACCACAGAATTCAGGAAAGTGAAATGAATAATGGCAAAGGATTAGATTTACCTATTCCAGCCTGTCCATATATCTACCGAGTATATACAGGAACATGATGGCTCCACTCACGTGTCATCTGTGGACAGCCCTCCTTTCCTCAACCCAGGAGTATGATCCTCTCCGTCATGCAGACATGTCATAACAGAGATTAGTGGGTATGTAAGCATCATGCCGCCCTCATTCTGCATGCTCAATTCAAGGATGTTTGAAAATATCTCTTTCCATTTGAAGACGGAATTCGATCCATATGGTGGCATCGCCTATTTTAAAATTCAACAACAGAAAATAAAAACAAGTCTTAAATTTAGATCATCCATTTGTTGGGACTGAATTTGAGCTACAGAAAACAAGTCAAATATCAGCTTAATATATACGGGAAGTAGTAGCCAAAACCATGACTGATAAACTCTTCTTTCAGTCATTCATTTCTTACTCATTCAGCTAATACTTATGGCTCATCTACTGTGGATCATCAACTATTCCTTTAACAAGCATTATGGTGCATCATTCATCATAGCAGAAGTGTATGTTCTGGGTCATGTTATCATGTTGGTTTGTTCATTTTAGTGAGTAGGTAGTTATTGACCACTTACATTAATCACTAGAACTGAACAGGCTCTAGAATAAGAGGGAGGCCCCCTAAATGTGTCTGTAAACATATCTGTTGTTACTGCTGCTGAGTGAGGGCATTGGGCCTCTGGCCTCTTAAGAGCCAAAGTTCAACACTGGGGATCTTTCCTCTTCCTGACTGGCTACTCTACAAGTTCCAGGGGAGGTCCAGCAAGAAGGACGGGTTTACTTGACCTAATGGGTCGCCATCAGAAAACAGGCCTTCCTATGGCCATGTGATTGCCAGGGCTCCCAAGCACTGTGGACTTACCAGAGGCTGTGAGCACAAACACACGCTGGTCTCTGCACCTGAGATTGGCAGTTGGGAGAACTTGTAAACTGTCTCTCTTCTCCAGTCTTGACTACCTAGCTCCTGGGAAACAGAATCCCCCACAGTTCTGTCTTAAAACACTCACTCTTGTCTGTGCTAAGCATTTTACGGACATGATATCAAGCCTGAGCTGAAGGCTGTTATTATCCTATGTCACAGAAGGGAAGCTTGAGCTTGGAGCAGTGAAGCAACTGGCCCCAGGACACAGCTGGGTAAAGATGAGTCCCAAAGATCAAGAACCCTGATTGGCTATAAATATGGTTTCTGGGCAAGGGATTAGGAAGTGTCCCATGACATAAGCAGTGTTGAAAATGAAGGTGATACAGGAGTAAGCAGTGTCCTAAAATGGAAACAAAACGAGACACTGGCCTTCTGACCTTGTTGAAGGCTTTGGATCCAGCCATGCCTGAGGCCCATCTTAACCTCCTCACCTTTCTTTTGTGAAATCGGTTTGAGTTGGGTTTTGGCACTTGCAGTTCAAAGAACTCTGACAATACAACAGTGTTTGGTCATTTTAGGGAAATTAATTTTTAAGTTAGAAAGGCAAAGCCAGGTTTAGGGTTAAAGGATACCTGTTAGCTACTGGGGTTTGGACCAGCCCCCTCAAAAGTAAAGATTTGATGTGAGACTGTCCTCAGGTTCTCCTGAGACAGAACATCTTGACATCCTGTCAGACCAGGAAGAAACCATGGGGGTGGGCGGGTGAGTACCAGTGCAGGAATCCTGTGGGGTGGGAGGCGAATGTGCATGTGAGTCAGGCGAGGGCCCTGGGAATGCTCGGAGAATACACGGGGGCCTGGGTCAGGGAGACTATGTGAGGGGGTTCTCTTGGAGGCCAAACACTCAGGGCTGAGGGACAGGTGGTGCAGCCTGCGACCTATGCCAGCGTCTCCCAGGACACCTGCCTCTGACATATGCGGGACTCTCTGTGAGGAAGTCAACAACTGTCTTTTAAAAGTAGACCCCCAATTTCTGGGGTCTCACTGATGCTATTTCATTTGGAAACATACATGGTTTAAATAAACTCATCATTTGAGCATTAAAATCCACTCAGGGGAGAGAAGGAAGGAACTTAGATTCCTTCTGCCCATTAGGAATAAAATGTGAAATAACTCATTTCCCCAGGTGGATTTGTTGATTTGCTCTACAGAGAATACTTCTTGTACGCCTCCTGCATGCCTGGCACTTTCCTACAGGCAGGGTTACAGAGCTGGGCAAAAACGAGATCAAGTTCTTGCCTTTATGGTGCTTATATATCTTCCCTGCCTAAGAGATCTTCCTATTACATGGTAGTGAATACATTCTTTCTTCCATTCATGTAATGGTTTTCTATTTATACTAACTTGTATAAATACACATATTATATATGACAAAGTGAAAGCTCAGTGAGCAGGATGTTCCAGGAAAAAGCTATTCTTTGATGATAAATTAATTGTTTAGCAAACCGAGAATGTACGAATTAACATGCTCAACTCCTGCTATAACTCTAAACCTCCTCTTTTTGTTACCTTTGTTGAAAAAAGGAAAATCTTCTTCCTCAATAAATACAGTCCGGTAAACCCGGATGTCACGGTCTTCAAAGACTCAGGCATGATGGCCCGCGGGTGAGGGCACACGGCTCAGTGCAGTGGTCATGGACCATATGTGGCCGCCGAGCACTTGCAATACGGCTGCTCCAAATTAAGATGGGCTGCAAGTGCAAAATATAAACTGAATGTCACAGCCTCGGTATGAAAAAAGCAAAAGATTACAAAATATCTCATTAAGAACTTCTATACTGACTATGTTGAAATGATAATATTTTGGATAAATTGGATTAAAGAAAATATATTATTGAAATTAATTTCTCCTGCTTCTTTTTAACTTTAAAATAAATATATATAGCTCCTAGCAAATTTAAAATGGTATATATGGCTCACATTATTTTATGTTGGATAGTAATAGGTTAGAATAGGACTCTGGAGTCAGAGTCAAGGATTGACATCTGTCTTCTTTATTTAATAACTGTATGGATGGATAACAGCCTCACTAAAGCTTGGTTTCCCTCTGTGAAAAGGTTACTAAGGCACCTAGCTCACTGGCATTTTCTCATTAAATGAGAAGATATATTTGCAGAGTTTAGCACGATGCTTGGCATGTAGTTCCTTCTTAGTGGATGTCAGCTGCTCAGAGCAGTTGTTGTTGTTGTTCAGTCACTCAGTCGTGTCCGACTCTTTGCCACCCCATGGACTGCAGCACTCCAGGCCTGCCTGTCCCTCACCACCTCCTAGAGCCTGCTCTAACTCATGTCCATTGAGGCCGTGATGGCATCCAACCATCTTGTCCTCTGTCGTCCCCTTCTCCTCCTGCCTTCAATCTTTCCTAGCATCAGGGTCTTTTTTAATGAGTCAGTTCTTCATATCAGGTGGCCAAAGTATTGGAGTTTCAGCTTGAACATCAGTCCTTCCAATGAATATTGAAGATTGATTTCCTTTAGGATTGACTGGTTTGATCTCCTTGCAGTCCAAGAGACTCTCAAGAGTCTTCTCCAACATCACAGTTCAAAAGCATCAATTCTTTGGCGCTCAGCTTTCTTCACAGTCCAACTCTCACGTCCATACATGACCACTGGAAAAACCATAGCTTTGACTATACAGACATTTGTTGGCAAAGTAACATCTCTGCCTTTCAATATGCTCTCTAGGTTTGTCATAGCTTTTCTTCCAAGGAACAAGCATCTTTTAATTTCATGGCTGTAGTCACCATCTGCTCAGAGCAGTGCTCTATGGTTATTGCCTCTAGAAAGTCAGGGGATTGAACTAGATTAGTACTGACAAAAAATTACACTCTAGGAATTTGTATAAACTCCTGATGCTGAGTTGTTTGCTTTTAATTTCCCATTTTTCTAAATCTAGAGTACTTACAAAATGCGGTTATTGTGAATCAGGACAAGCCAGGTTCCAGTTAAGCACAAGCTCCCATGAGTTAGGATTTGCTCAGTTGGAGACTTGTACTCATTATAAGTCTTCATGGCCCTGGAGAATATATACGTGCAGTTATGGTCATACATACACACTGTTAATGCAGGTCATAGTCTCTGCGAGCTTACCATGTGCTGCACACTGGGGCAAACATTCTACCTCAAGGTTGTGCTTCCAACACAAAGCACAGGGAGGCTGAGAGATCTGCTTCAGGCCACCCAGCCAGGAAGTGGCAGAGACAGATAGAACTCAACCCACCTGTTTGACCCCAGAAGTCAATCTAAGTATTACTGATGCAGAAATAGTCCTGGTAATTCCTTATGGCCATAAAATCATGGTGCTTTCCTCAGAGCTCCACAGACTATTTAGCTAGAGGAGAAAGCTTGGATTACCACAGGAGTTCCAGATTGTTGTGTTGACAAAAGAGTCAGAGATTTCACAGTAAGGAAAGTTCTGCTAAGGTGTCCGTCCTCTAGTTATAAGGAAGCAGAGAACATCCGTCTGTAATAAAGGCCCCATTAAGTGCAGCCCTTCCCACCTGACTCAAAAATATTACCAGGCGACAATGGAAAAGTGGTAGAACTTTCTCTCTTGAGAGTTTTCCAGGACCTTACAAACATGACCCCGTTAAGCCACTGAATACCCGGATGAGATAGGTGGTTGGATGTTGTTATTCTTCTCACTTTCAAGATAGAAAACCTGAAGCTAAGAGAGATTAAGCAATTAGGCCAAGGTCAAATGAGCCAGAGACAGACCTGGACATGAAATGATTATCTTCTGAAAATCCAAACACATGCACAGAATGACTGGCTAGTTACCACTGTGTGTTAATATACAGTTTGATGCCCTCAGCACAAAAACGACTGGCTTTTAAAGATTTCTGCAGTTGTGTTTCCCCGAACTTGTATGGACTGTTTTAATACCAATGTCCAAACTAACATCAGATTTTCCCAAAATTTGGCTGAAGAAAAATACAGCTCCCTGCTCCAAAGGTAGTACCTGTTTTGCCTAGCCCAGTTACGTCTCATCGTACCTACAACTGCTGTTTTGCGAGGCTAAGGGGAGAATTGTCCTACAAAGCTATTCTGCTTGTGTTTTCTTTCCTTCAGAGATAAACTGTAGCATGTAAAGGGGTTTGAATGGGGGAGCATCTTGCAATTTGCTCTTCTGTTGAGACTGAGAAAAGAGGAGCATAAACTATCTCAGAGATTTACAAAATCTGGAATCCAACCTGCCCTTATTATCATTCTTCAGTCAGATACCCTCTATTCTTTTCAGCTGAATACCTCTAATAGTGGGTGACAGACCGTGACAGTATATGAACCAAAGTCAGAGGTTAGGGAAAGAGAACACTTCCAGGTGAGCCAGGAGGATTCCATGCTCTTGTGAACAACTGCAAGGATGCATATGCACAGAAAACTGGTCTCTGGAGAAAGTGCTGCTAACGGTCTCTCTTGTCCAGTTGTGCAAACAGCCTTGCCCCTCCAAATACCTGGAGCAAATTTTTATTTCTTACTGCCTCCTTGAATCTTAGGTAATTTAAAATCAACTACCCTGTTATCAGTTTTGACCACTGTCATCAGAAAGAAAACAGGGCCATTTCATTAGCTGGGTAGCAGCTGAGTATACGCCTAAAAATGGCCACATGCCATGCTCTGAGCTTGTTCTTTAAGAATTCACTGTGATCACCTTGGATTTGTTGAAATTCAGTTTCTTTGACTATAACCAAACAAAACTCTTGGAGAAATTTTTCTCCCATGACTTTTATAATTTCTGGGAGTCCAGGAGATTTGGAACTGGTCATCCTAAGAAATTTTAATTCTCTCCTATCACTGCTCAATCTGCTCAATTCCACCCACCACCCCCCCAACCCCGCCCCCCGCCCAGGCCCCCGGTCCTGTGCTGATGTGGACAGCTCCTTCTGGACACACAAACTTGATCTAAACAAACTTACTGTAGGAATGATAGCCTGCTGATACATAAAGATTGCACGGGAGGCGGGGTGGGTTGGGGGGCTTAAAGTTTATCCATTTTCTTCTTTCTTAAGAAATGAAACACTTTGGGGGAATCCAAAGGCAAGACATTTTCCCCTGAAAACCACTGTAACCTCTTTTCTCATACACTGAAAACATGATGCTCAAAAATCAAAGAATCTTCAACTAGAGTTTTGCATCTAACTCCAACATCTTGCAAAGGACTGTCTTGAGCGTTTTCCATTGGAGTTATGGTGTCTGCATATTTCTAAAAGTCCTTGAATTGTTGCTGTCTTGGGATATTTCCATGCAACCTATTAAGCTACCTTGTTTGAAAGATACTGAACAGCCTCGCATCATTTCCAAACAACCATGCTAAACAAAGAAAGGCAACTGCATTACTAACGGAACACGGAAGACCAAGGCCATGGGTTGTGGCTGGGGCAAAGGTACTGATTCCTAACCAACCCATGACTTATCTTAAAGCCTGAATTCTGCCAGATGTGTGCAGCATCTGGGAAGGAAAAAGAGAAAAGGCCCTGCCAGTGCAGAGGCTTCAGCGGTGTTCTGCCACACCTGTCTTAGCCCCTTTTCTGTTTTCTAACCAGGCACCCATTTCTTATCATACAGGTTGGGCAGCTCTTTCTTGCATTTTAAGACCCTGATGTTTTATTGTCCAAACCCCTTGATTTTGACTTGAGTTCATGTGTTTTCTGGAAACACAAGTGGTAATTACCCAGGTCTTTCTTTCCCTGCCACTGGCAACAGTCACCAGGGAAATTTACAGCCCCCAATATCCAGATCTGGTAACTGGTTATTAAACATGGTTGATGAAACCACTGACACGGCAAATGTGATCAGAACAAGGACTGGCTTAGCAGCAGTTCTTGTGAGACAATGGTTGGGAGTCCACAGGTGATCAGCAATTTTATTTCATTAAACATTTCTATTATTTAAAAATTACTACAACTAATAGTTATCCTTTCCATTTTTTTTTTTTTAATCTTTGAATGGCTGGCATTGTGTTACGTGCCCATTTGATCCTTGGTTAAAAAAAAAAAGAAAAAAAACCTTCTGGGAATGTACTATAATTTTAGGATTAGAAGACAGACACAGAGAGGCTGAGCAACCAGTCCAGGGTCACTTTCTGGGCTCTGATGGAGTCAGGATTATAGCCTGTCCAGAGTCTGAAAAGTCAAATACCTTCCGGGGGTCAGGGAGGGGTGAAGTTAGCCAGGTGTAGCTTTAGAGACAGAAACAAGGGCTGTGGAGAACCGGCAAGTACATCTAACATTTCTCCAAGTTCCCAGACGCCCAGCCTATCACTGTTGCCCTGGAGTGATGGGAGGAACCCTGAGACACAGTGCTGGTCAGACAAGAAATATCCAAAGTCTAAATTCATTCCACAGGCCCTAGTTTTCCAGCCTCTGCAATCTGAAACTGGATTCATACATAATGCCATTAAACCTGTATAGATAAATTTTTTCAATGAGATATACAGACAGAGGACTTCCCTGGTGACTTAGTGGTAAAGAATTCATCTGCCAATGCTGGAGACAAGAGTTTGATCCCTGGGTCAGGAAGATCCCCTGGAGAAGGAAATGGCAACCCGCTCCAGTATTCTTGCCTGGGAAATCCCATGGACCGAGGAGCCTGGCGGGCTACCATCTGTGGAGTCGCAAAGAGTTGGACACGACTGAGCGACAACAACATAGAGACAGAAGAGTACAGAAATTATGTCACTTGATGAATTTTCATAAACGGGACATAACCATGTAACCAACTTCCAGGTCAAGAATCAGAGTATGGCCAGCATCCCACGAACCTTCTCTTGTGCCCTTACTGCACAAACCCTCCAAAGGTTAAACATCATCCTGGTTTCTAACCCCACAGATGAAATTCGTGTGTTTCTGAGCCTTGTGTAAATGGAATCGCAGAGTGTATTCTCTTGTGTTCATCTGCTTTCACCTAATGCTGTGGGAGAGTCTTCTGTGTTATGGCAAATAGCAGTAATTCTTTCTCAACAGCTTTTATCCTAAAATCTATCGCTTGATATATTCGCCTGAATACTGTATAGATGAGCCACCAAGGAGGAAGACTACCTTCTGTGCAAACTGGTTCTCAGAACTGAAACAAGTCATCCAAGGACTTTGTTAGAATTGTGGACAGAGTTCTGTTGCTAAAATATTTTTTCTAAACATTTTCTCATTTACTGTCATATTTTATCTTCTCATATACTATATTAAGTAGTTAAGAGATACGTTACTTCTGCCGGTTAGATTCAGAAATGGAGAGTACATGCAGTTATACAATGGCAGGCTACCATTGAGCAGCCATAACAAAATGGTTATAAAATAAGAGATTTGACTTATGTCTTGATTTCCAGTCTAATGCTGTTTCTACCAGAACAGATATCCTGTCGCTCCCTTCTGGGTCAAGGCTGTAGTCAAGGGTAAAATAAACCAGCCTCGACGCTTTACTGTCACTACGTCACATGGCTGTGCCTTTGCTGTTTGCCTCCTCAGCATCGTTTTCCTTTCTTGTTTGGGCGTCCATCCCTTCCCCTTTCTCAGTCCACAAGATTGAGGTGGGCTCCACACCTAGCGGGGAAGAGTACATGACTCCTCCCTTAGGGAGAGGGATGTAGGGTCTAGGGTCTCACCTGAAACCTTGAGGCTGCTCAAGAATGGAATACCAGGAAGGGAGCAAAACCAAGAAAAGGACATTAAGAAGTCATTTGAGCCCCCGGAAGAAGCCACTCCTGAAACTTACTACGTGTGAACTGTTCACTGCATGAAGCCATGTATGTGTATGTGCCTGCATATATTTATTTTTGTTCAAGTTGTCTTGTGTTCTGTTTTTGTTCTTCAAAGACTTTTGAAGGAATTCTTTCAAAATTCCTTCAAATGAGGGGGATGGGTACTTGCAAAAGAATAAAACAATCCAACAGTTAAATTTATTCAAATAAGCACTCATGTTTCACTTCTCAAACAGCCATAACACCCTTATCCAGTGAGTTATGCAGACATGGAGGCTCTGTCTTGAATTTATGTGAAGTTTCTTTTCTGAGTCCTTTCTAAGCGAAGCCAGAGTGCTGGCACAGTCAGCATCTGTTTTTAACCTACAGAAATGCTGGCTTTGCCCTGCACCAGGGAAATGGTCTGTTCCACCCACAAGGCTCACTCCTGCCATCGATGCTGAAGTAACTCAACAGGGGAATGCAAAGCTAGAGGGGACAAAGGCATCTCTAATAGAAGAGAAAATTGACTGGTCCAAAAAACAGACCAAGTCAATGGACTGGCGATTTAGACAATTTTGATCCAAAAGACTTGAAGAGTAATTTTCTTCTCTAGCCAGTGTGTTCTCTACACTTCCAGCAGAAAGTTCTATCTGAGAGATTTGATCCTTTATCTCTGCACTGCAACAATCTATCATAAAGTGGAAGGAGTAACTACAGTGGAGCAGCCCTAGAAACACTACCTCAGGCAGGTGATCCATCAAGGTCAGCAGCAAACAGCAAAAAACCATGGTTGATACTATGTACCCTTGATATGTAATGAAAGTGCCATTTTATCTCTGTGGTCTTCTGCCCATAACCCATATACCTCGTTTAACCGTGAGAAGAAGATCACATACATCCCAGGAGAGGGGCAACCTACAATGTACTGACCCATACTCTTCAAAACTGTCAAGATCACCAAAAACAAAGAGTGTAACTCATGGGGATGTGACAACTAAATGCAGTGTAGACTCTGGAGGAGTTTCTGGAACAGAGAAGGGACCTTAGGTTAAAACTACAGAAGTCTACGTGGAGAATAGGCTTCCGTTAATACCAGTGTATTTGTGCCTGTTCCTTGGTGACAGTATACCACGTGGATGCAAGGTGACATGTAAGATAACGGAGGAAACTGTATCTGTGTGGGAAGGAAGTTTATATGGGAACTCGCTGGACTATCTGCTCACTTTGTCTGTAAATCTAAGAAGGTTCTAAAAATAAAGCCTATTAAAAATAAAGTTTATCTAAAAACTCATCTCTGCATTTTTGTTGCTGCAGGAGGGTTTCCTAAAATTCGGAGATCAAAGTGAGCCCTTGAAATGATGACAGGGCGGTCCACAGGCACAGTCTGAAACACCCTTCCGCCACAGTTACATATCCCTTCCCTGACCATCTTCAGCCCTTCCCATTCAGTAACAGAGAAACACTCTGTGTTCAGCCCATCTCTAACCTTTGCCAGTTTCCCTTTTCACCAAAGAAAAGGAAAGCTTCAGCCTCAGAACTTTGTCTTCGTTCTTTTTATTTACTTTTTTGCCCTTAGAGTTGGTGATGGCTATGTATGGAAAATAACCCTACTTTCTCATTTATGATGAAGGCTTTTTTTCCCTTAAAGTAAATTTATGTAAATAAAACAGTAAGCCTTTTTAATTGTATAAGGTACTTAACTCAAGCTACATATTGTCTTCTGACATCGTAAGAATCAGGCAAGCAGGAGGTCAATTACTGGAGTTGAGAACCAGTGGCCACCATACTTAGATCTACACCCTTTATCCTGGCGCTGAGGTCCTCGCCTGCCTGGGGACTCCTGTCCAGTAGCCCGTCACAGGACGCTCTCCCTTGCACACCCAAGGAGGTCAGGAGCCGACGCCCGGACACTGAGGTCTCAGGACACACAGGAGAGGCCCAGGACTAGCAGGTTAAAATCCGACGTGCTAAGCTCATCCCCACTCTCTTCTCACATGTGGCTCGACTTCCCTGGGGCCCCACTGCCATTCTCTTCACGAGGACCAGGGGTGGCACCGATGAAGCAACCAATTCCCTCCGGCCTCTGGGAGCTGGAGACCAACCTTGCGACACGGAAGCCCTGCTGGGTGGATACCGGGAGGATCTGAACCCCGGTCCCATACACCCCTCACTCACCTGACCCGGGGCCCGGAGCAGAGAGCTTCCTGAGCACTGCACGCAAAGCCTGTCTCCACGACCCACGGACCATCCAGGAGACGCCGGGCGAGGTGTGGAAGGTCTCTGGGCCTCCTTCTCCTCGTCTGTATGGTGAGGAGAGTAATAGCACTGGAATATATGAGGATAATACCTACCTCAAGGGATTACTGTCAGGATAAATGAATTCATGGACGCACAGCATTTAGCACAGCACTGGTACCAAGTGAGTGCTCTATAAATATGCACTGTTTCTGGTCATCTCTGTGGGCCTCCATTCCCCTCACTGTGAAACATGGGTCGTGACAGCACCAATCTCATGGAACTTTTGTCAGGAATAAAGGAGTGGGTGCACATGAGTCCTTGGTGACATGGCCTGGCTCCTAGCAAATACACAATCATGTTCAATTATTTTTATCTGTTTACTTATTAGTGTGATTATTATTATGAGTTAGCAACCCCAAGACTTAGAAAGTCTCTCCAATCTTTTTGAAACAGCAGTTCACAGATACAGGGCAGTCAAGGTGGATTTTTAAGATTTTAAAAAAACCAAAAAACCTTTTGCTTATCTACATGCAAAAGGATGGAACTGAAAGATAGATGGAACTGAAGGGTAGGTGGACCTGCAAAGTCTGAGTTGGTACTTTTCTTCCAAACAGACAAGTTTGTGTGTAAAGGAGTAGAGATTACGTCTGATGGCCAGCTGGCCTCATATAATCAGACCTGAAAGCCAGCCGGCTGCTTCAGAGAGCTCTACGAGGTAAGAAATTCTTGTCTAACAAAAGTTCTTTTTCCATAAAAAGGCAACATAAAGAAAAGGACACATGACTTTGCAGGTTACCCCCAAATGTCCCTGACTGTGAGAAAATTGCATACCTGGCAGCTCTGAATCCATGAAATACAGAAAAAAATATTCTATTTTGTCTGTGTCTTCTGGGCCGACAGGGAGGAGGCTCTGTCTCATCCTCTCCTCTGCAGAGGGTCTTCAGGGACACAGACTCCTGTCCCAGAAGCTCCAGGGACAGTTGGGGATTGCAGTGAACTTACCACGTATGCCTGGATCAGCTACTTCTGACTGGACCTCAGTTTCTCCATCTGTAAAATGAAGGTATTTGGTCACATGACATAGACTGTCTAGCACTGATAATCAATTACCATTTAATTGCAACAATGGCAAGAGTCAATCATTTGTTTCCTGGAACTCAAATTTAAAAAGAAACCAGGAGCTGGTCCTCCACTGCAATCCACAGGTGAGCTACAAAGGCTGTGGAGCCCTTGTATGGACAGTTCTATTTTTCTGGATGATTCTGTTTGTGTGCCCAAGTGATGGCAGGGCTACCGTTTTCACCTGCTCAGCTTTCTTGTCTCTCTTCTAGACTAGAGCTCTATTTTTTTCCTTTGAAAACTACATCTCCCACATCCAGTGAGGCTGGATGTATGATCCCAAGAGGACTAATAAGAGTCCCTCTAGAGGCCTGTTGTGGCTGCTGGGAGAGAGGGCTGTCTCTTCTCAAAAACCCAAGAACACTCAAAGCTATCGGAATCACCTTCACCACCAAGTAGAGAGAACCTGGCAGGACTGAGGTCAACTTCATGGAAAGTGCGGAAGAAACAAGGCAGGAAAGAGGGAAGAAAGGGAAGCAAGAAAAGGTAGGAAGGAGGAAGAGAGGGAGGGATAAAAAGATGGAGGAAAAGGGAGGAACTGAGAGAGAAAGACCAAAAGGGAAGGGAAGGAGAAAGGGAGATGCCACCAATACTTTAAGTTCTTAACACACTATAAGCCCGGAGCTCCAGCTATACACAGAGGGAAATTTACATCTTGGCTCTTCTGGTAAAGTGAGTCCATAGCCTTCCTTTTTCTTTCTCTTGTCTTCGCAGCCATAGATTCTTCAGGTGGGGATCCATGACCCAAACAAGACTAGAAACCATCACAGTTGGAGCATTTATTCGAGATGGAATGAACCCGCTTCAGAAAGAAACAAAGTTTATTTGATGAATATAAATAAGGCGATCAGCACAAAGTACTTCTCATACACATGATAACAAATTTATGAACTGTACATACCTTGTACATTGTACTTCTACTAGACACGAGGTTACAATGACTGGCTACTACATGCCCACTGGTAGTTTCTGAGGGTTCCTTAGTTTTATTTATTTATTTTTTTCATATCGAAGTCCATAATCACATGGTCAATATCACAACCCACATGCCACTCACTTGGAGAAATATTACAAGAAGCACTATCAAACGAGGGTCTCTGGGAATTAAATACACTGACCCCTGGCAGCATTCAAACGCCACTCAACACAAAAACATCTCAGATAGAGCTTATGTCAACACATTTGAGGTCTCGTCATGAACACTGTTTAAAAAGTAAATGGAAACCCACTTTTAAATGAAAGTTGACACGCTGTTAACGTGCATACTGGATACACCAAAATCATTAAGTACAAAATCGAGACTGTACATTGAAATCAAAAGGGGTATAAAGTATAAGCTTGCTTTTGTACAAAGCAAGAAGACCAACTTTTCCTAAATGTCAGCCTCAACTTTCTCAACTTGATTATGATCAAGGGGGAAACCTGCTAAAGTCTGTGCAAAGGAAGTGTCTTCCCAACAGCACAGTTGTTTGCTGTAAACACAAACGATTTTTAATATGTGAAAAGGGAATTTTTTGGTAGTCCCTCAACATCAGAGAATATTACATGATACATAATGGAAAGATGCTATATTAGACATAATTTAATTTTTAAGGGACTAAATGATAATTGTCCCATAAAAGGAACATCAGTAATACTTTAGGCAAACAAAAGTGGGGCAAAAATGAGCCCTCAAAACAACAGCTGGGACAGAATTGGCACACACTGGGAAATTGCTAACTATTCATGGTCGGCTGCTTTCTCTGCTTCTAGGACACTCACTGCCTAGTGGCTTTCCTACTTCAAGTATTCAGTGGCAGAGTTCAGATCAGGATCTGGCTGCAGGAGGCAGTGAGGCCGCCTGTTTAAGGATGCTCAAACTGTTCACAGCCACGAGTTGGAGAAGCCCTGGGTTTTCAGGGAGACATTTTGTCAAAATGTGCAAAATAACTCTTGCAAAGAACTCTGCTCGTTTCTCCAGTCAAGACCTAGATTGCCTTGATAGTTAAAGGACAAACTTACTAAACATGAATGTATTTGGATTGCTTGTGCAACATGAAAGCTTTACACAATTTGCAATACTTAGGACAAGAACAAAGCCAGAAGCGAGAAACCTGCTTGAATATACTACTCTTAATGCACCAAAGATGAACAGCGCAACCCAGACACAGTTTCGTCTTCTCAGATAGATAAATAAGGTGTCTGACTTTTAAATATCTCTATGGCTCACGAGAGAGGTCCAGAGTTAATTGCACCAACATTCTAAGAAGTAATAATAACAACTAAATTCAATGCAAGACTTCAGGAACATCTGCTTAGAATCCTTTCCAAAGCAGCAAAAAAAGACGACTATATTTATTAAGGCCACTCATGCTTAAATTCACTGTTTGTCCTTTAGAAATGCAGATTTTCATCCCCCACTTGCATACACGTGGAAGGGTTTCTTTCATTGACAAGGAAATGGATCAATACAAGAGTTGCACATGTTTTCCAGACTTGGTCACAAGTTTTATGAAGTTACAACAACTTTATTTCTTTTTTTTTAATCTCAGAGGAAGCAGGAGGAGTTTAATTATCCTCAGGACCATGTCACTGTATGTAAAAGACCTGAAAATGTGGTCTCTCTCCCTGGCATGTGCTTTAAATAATTACTCTGTACCACAAACATGTTGTGTAAAGCTATATACAGATACACAGCTTTTGTGATTATTCCTCATTCATCAATGTTTTCATGTTTGATGCTGAAAATGTTTTGGAATCCATGTTGGAAACTTTTTTTCAAAAAGAAAAATGAGAAATGACCTTTCATTTACAGAAGATCTAAGTGTATACTCGCTGTTTGGACAGCGTTTGGATTTTGAGCATGAATGAGTCCCAGCTTCTTCGTGGAGACCCGCATGTACGGGAATGGCGAGATTCTGAGGCTCGGCTGTGGCCCCACTGTGGGGAACGTGTGCCACACGTGGGATAGAAATATGCAGGTGCCTCAGGCTCCAGCCACTCCCTAGCACAAACACAGGGTCAAGAGAACTATGAATGATCGATTCAGATGTGCCATGCATTGTCAGAGACACACACCATGTTCTCATAAGGCGATTTCTTGGCAAGTATTAGTGGTTTAAAGAATTGATTTCATTTCCAACCTGGCCCAGAGGTAACGACTGGTTCCACCATCGAAATGTGGTTCTTCAAACCGCAGATTAAAGAAATAGAGGAGGGTAAAGGCTCACCAGTTTTGGTGCTTTGGTTTCTCTGTCAAACACTCCATGCATCTCGGTATACAAACACTACCAGCACCACTCACTCACTCACAGAATTCACACTTTTTGATAATCTAATGCATTAGAGATGACCACTTAGACTGAACCAGCAGAGAGACGGGAGATGAAGCTAGTTGTCCAACAGAAGCTGAATCCACAGTTACGATCCCATGGAGTTCAGATTCATCCAGTGAAGTTTAAGTAACAGAAGTAAAATGCTATCAAATAATGACATTCAGAAGAGATGAACACATTTTAAATGCCCGAATCCCGACCGAAAAATGGAGGACCTGCCATTGTCTCCTCCTCCACGTTCTCCTCTCCAGCATGTCTGAATCCATGGGAAAGGACATGAGATGATGAAGGAAACACTGAGTCGAACAGAACCGTGCTCAGTAATGAAAGTGAAAGCTCCTCTTCAGTCTCCGTGCGCGTTCCCGGTGGTGGTGAACACTGATGTGAGCTGCACTGCAATAGATTATCAGAATATTGCTGCAGAGCTGCGCTTGCCCTTTAGTCAGCCCTTCTGATAGCTGCAACAAGAAAGCACAGAGGTTAGCAGGGAGAGGAACTGGCAGGAGACTGGAGGTACCACGGGGGAACACTCCCGACCCTGTGCCCACCCACCACCCCTCTCTTTGACCAGGGCTAATGGGGATCAGGGAGGGTGCTGATGCAGAGGAAGAACAGAGTGAGGAGGTGAATAGGAAGTTAAAGTATGTCCTGCAAACACATCTGAAGAAGATGCCTTTTTAAAAATAGTTCACCTAGAGATAGAGATGTCTCTTGATAAGCAAGAAGAAAGGGAACAGAAATAAGCCCAAATGTTACAGAGATTATTTCTATGTGACCAGCTCGTGTGTCAACATTTTTTCCTCTCCATGGTTTTCTACCATGAATATGGTTTTTAAATTATTTTTAAACTTGACTTTTTAGATGTTAGAGAATTAAAGATGGCCGAGACACCAGAAAACTCAGCATTCACTTACAGACCTTCTAAGAGAAACAATTTAAAAGAACAAAGAAAATTTCATTCCAAGGTATATACCTGGAAGAATGAAAAACAGGGACTTACACAGACTGCTTGCACACAAATGCTCATAGATGCCTTACTGACAACCCCACTCCAGTACTCTTGCCTGGAAACTCCCATGGACGGAGGAGCCTGGTGGGCTACAGTCCATGGGGTCACGAAGAGTTGGACACGACCAAGCGACTTCACTTTCACTTTTCACTTTCATGCATTGGAGAAGGAAATGGCAACTCACTCCAGTGTTCTTGCCTGGAGAATCCCAGGGACGGCGGAGCCTAGTGGGCTGCCGTCTATGGGGTCGCACAGAGTCGGACACGACTGAAGCGACTTAGCAGCAGCAGCAGCAGTATATATGCACCACAGAATGTTACTCAGCCCTCAAAACAAATGAAGTTCTGATTCATGCTACCACATGGATGGGCCCTGAAGACATCATGATAAGTGAAATAAACCAGTCACTAAAGGACAAATATTGTACGATTCCACTCACATGGAACATCTAGAATAGACAAATGCAAAGATGCACAAAATAAATAAGAGATTACAGGGGCTGAGGGGAGAGGGGAGTGGAGAGTTATCTTTGAATGGGCACAGAACTTTGGTTTGTGGTAATAAATTCTGGAAATGGATAGTGAGTGGTGTTGGTTGAATTATGCCATGGATGTGTTAAATGCCACTGAACTGTACACTGAAACTGGTTACAGTGGTAATTTTTAGTATGTATCTTACCACAATAAAAGCATAACTTAAAAAAGAATATTGGTATCTCCTTAACCAGAGCAGAGTGAAATGAAGTTGGCTATCATCCCCACCATCCTGTGGCTTGTGTGTATATGTTTAGCTCTAAACATAAGTGCAACAGTCAGCCATGTGCATATTTCAGGCCCTGGGGAAGAGGTATCCGGAAGCACCTCCAATTTTCTCACAGTCCCCATTAAGGGGTGTGGCATACAACTGTTGCCTGTGAAGAAACAGTAGAACGGGTAAGAAGAGAGGACCATCCCACATCGAACCCTCGATGATGACTCTCTTCCCTACTGATGCTGGATGTTGCGCGCCTGCATGGTTATCATTCACATATTGCCTTGGAATACTCTGGGAGTTTCCGGGCACGTGGCAATAGTGCAGCTATCTGGGGAATAAGACGGGGAGGGGAAAGATCAAACACAGACACAGACACACACACCCGACTCGCACACGTGTGAGCCAGTTTGTATATACAGACTGAGCTGTCTGATTTGGTGGCTGATACACAGCATTTCTCAAGTCACACTGACTAATGAGCCAACCAAAGATCCCAGCGTCTGCACAGGTAGGCAGTTATTTTGAACCCTCGTTAAGCAGTGCAAATGAAATATGTGGCTTGGATGAACTCGGCTAATTCATACTCTGAGGAGTTTGGTGTAACCCTTCTGGTTAAGAAACTTGAATTGGGGCAAAAAATGACTTTTGCAGAGCCAGAGAGCTAGGGAGTTCCTAGAGCAGATCATATTACTCATTCTGGCACATAAAATCTCAGCGAACTTCGTATGAAAATTCTAAGTCAGAGCACGCTTTCTGCTTCATGAGCTGTGCATAGCTCTAATTCTTTTGTGCATTAAGCATTTCTTAATCGTCCTTTTAAGAGGCTGACCAATATATTAAAAGGCCACATGATTAAAAGGTAAAGAGAAACCCAAAGTAGTACTAAAATGCACCAGTCATATTTTACAGATCGGGGAAATGAGTGAAAAACAATTATGGCGAATGTCCCATGTCCTTGATGTTTTTCCAAGATAAAGTAGCAAAGAACAGTCATTTATTCAGTCGAGACAAAGATTTCCAGCTGGGTAACAGGTCACAAGGCACAATACAGTGCCTCGCGACTCCAACACACTGCTTCAGGGTAAGGTTTATGCTGCGGGAAAGAGAACTCTCAAAGTGTTGCTGCTCCTTCCATCAGACAATCCATTTGCCAGTAGGCCTAAATGGATTTGAGGGAAAAAAGAAATCTCAGATGGCACTGCCAGGAGTTGCAAAGGCAAATGAACCTTCACTGAGGAGCAAAGAAGCATATACTTTTTAAAATTTTTTAAAAAGGAATCCTGGCTTCTACCAAGGAGGCAATGTGGGCAGCCACCCACAGTGAGATCATCTCTGGCCTGACCTCCCTGCCTGGAGAGTCGCAGCGGCCCCAACCGCCACCCCCTCCCCTCCCGCACACACCCAGGGTCCTTCAGCACCCACTCTGCATTCTCACCAGCACAGGCAACAGTGCTATTTCAACAACATCTGCTCCATCTTGCACTCCCAGTTACAGCCTTCATTTACAACCCCATTGCTGTCAGGGTGGAGGATGGACTCCTGGCTTGCTGGCCTCTCTCTCCAGCTCCACACTTCAAGCTCCCCCTAAGCTGAACTGGCTTCTGCAGTCCTAAAGCTTTCTTTCCTCCTCATTGCACAGACTTGTCTTTCTGACATGCATTCACATGAACCCTTGACCTGACTGATTCCTACTTATTCTTCAGTCTCAGTTTAGATTTCACTTCTTCCCTGGAGATCTTCCCTGACCCTCCTGAGGGTGGGATGGTGCACAGTAAGCCTCACACACACCTCACTGCCCCTCTTCTGTGACGTCCCTAGACTTTCACTGTCCAATATGGCAGCCACTGAACACATGTGTCTACTCAGCACTTGAAGCGGGGCTAGGCCAACTTGAGATGTACCGTAAGTGTAAAGTGTGCTCCGGTGATACTTTGGATATATTGGATAAAATTAAATATATTTTTAGAGTTAATTTCATCTGTATCTTATTACTCTTTTCAATGTGGCTACTAGAAAACTCAAAACTACAGATATGGCTTGCGATGTATTTCTACTGAACAACACTGGTCGAGGCTGCAAGCTCTATGAGAGCAGGGTCAGGCCAGTCTTGTTCACGTAGCATCCTCTGTGCCATGTGCATTCAATGAACAAGTTGATTCACTCACTCTTCCCATAGGCATTAGAGGGCACCTGGAACAGGTAGAATCCTAAAGTTCCCCCAAACCCCAAAGATTTCCTGCTGCAATCCCTGGCACTGGGACTATGAATATCTCACACCATGATTACAACTTTATAGATATAATTAAGGTTACTAATCACTTGACTTGAGAAAATGAGTGGGCCTAATTTAATTGTGGGAGCCCTTTAATAGCAGAGACTTTCCTCTTGCTGGTAGAAGACACTCAGGGAAATTTGGAACATAAAAGGGAACTGCTGTGCTGAGATGGAGGGGGCCACAGGGCCAGGACCTGGTAGTGTCCTGCTAGATCCAAGAGAAGCCAGCAGCTAACAGCAAACAAGGAAATAGGAACCTCAGTCCTACAACCACAAGGAACTAATTTCTGCCACAACCTAAATGAGCTCAGATGTGGGTTCTTCCCCAGACCCTCCAGGTTAAATCTAGCCAAAGTCTTGACTTTGGCCTTATAAGTCTAAGAATAGAATTCAGTGGAGCATGAATGGCTGTCTGCCTTATAGAACTTTGAGATAATAAATGGGTATTGTTTTAAGCCACTAAGTTTGTGGTGATTTGTTATGCAGCATAGAAAACTAATATACCTCCTTTCTGTGCCAGACGGTGTGCTTGCTGCCAAGGATACAATAGTAAAAATAACAGACAACATCTGTGCCCTCACAGAGCCAGTATTTTCAAGAGTAAGAGAAAAAACAAATAGATATATAAATAAGAGAATGATCAAATAATAAAGTAGAAATTATCCATTTCTTATTTATTATAAATAAATAAGAAAATTTTGTGCTTGAAAGGAATTTAACAGGGAGCTGTGACAGTCATGCTTAAGATTTATTGACTACATGACAATTTTATTCTAATTTTTTTAATATGGAAGATGTCCATATTTTTTCAATGAAAAAAGCAGACTACAGAGAACATCCCTGGTGGCCCAGTGATTAAGAATCTGCCTTCCAGTGCAAGGGACAAGCATTCAATCCCTGTTGGGGGAACTAAGATCCCACATGCCACGAGGCAACCAAGTCCATGCACCCCAACTACTAAGCCCATGCGCCACAACTAGAGAAGTTCACGTGCTGTAACAAAGACCCAACGAACCCAAAATAAATTTAAAAAAAAATTCCATATATATAGTTCAATCTCACTTTTGCATCACCATACCCATACTCACAAATGCATATGCCAGAATATTGTTAATAATTATCTTTTCTGGGTGGTGCTTTAAAATTTTCTCCTTTTGATTTTTTTTTTGGGGGGGGTTACACTTTTTGGATTTTTTAAACCAGAGAATGTGTAATGAGTATCAGAGCAGAAAAGAAAGCTATTCTGTTGTGAAAAAATCAGTACTGAATGGGATCAATGCTCTTGACTTGGTTTTTTCTGAGGGAATCCTGCAGTTGGTGTGCAGGGGTGGGGTGTCAGGGCGGGGGTTGTGGGGGAGGATGCCGGTGAGCGGAGTGCAGCAGTCGATTTCGCCCCAGGACAAGCGCCCCCAGGAGAGCAGGCTATAAACGTGTGGTGTCTCACAAATATTCCTTCAGACTGTTTTTCTTTGGAATAAAGACACCTGCCGGATTATGGCTTTCTTCTCCTGCCCTTTCAGCAGTGATTTGCAGAAACAGGCTGGGAGAAAAGGGGTCTTTGGTAAACATGGAGGGGTTAAAGGGGAAACTGTTTAATAACAGTAGTAAAACGCAGGCTATTTTTGACATCTGGGTTAATGTCCATTACGCTCCATGTGCTTTCCAAATGTGTGCAGAGTGCCCCCAGGTACAAAAACAGACACCCATTCACAGCGGCTTTCGATGCCCCCGACATTGCACAGGGTGCCCACATAAAAGCCAGTGCCTGATAGGCTAACGAACAACGGTCTGAAGAGAAGAACTGTTCATTCTTGGGGTAGTGGGCATCCCGAAGGACAACTCCACCCAGCAACTCTGTTCCCAGGAAAACCCAATAGAGTTGTTTCTGCTCAGAAAAAAAAAAGATAAAAATCTATAACTACATCTGTGTTATTACTTAACATCTTTTAAAACAGGAGTGGAATGGGTTTCTCCTTTTCCTCATGAAGATTTATTTATTATTGTTGTGATCAAAGTGGCAACAAATTATGTTAAATCATTTACTTTTCTTGATAGGAGCAACCACCTTGAAGCCATAATTCAAAAATATGAGTGGAGAGTAACATGTAACCTTGCGAGTGGCCTCCTAAGGCTCCACAGGGCAATAAAATGTAACACTTGAGAGCCCAAAGGGCTGGGGCTGGGGGTGGGCCCAGCAAGACCTTAGCTCAGAATTGATACCTGCTGTTGGGATGGTAGAGCCTGCTGGGTGGGATGCAGGCCCTGAAAGTCCCCAGATTTCATCTTTTCCTTCCGTTTCTGTGCAGTGGGGTGCAACTCATCCACAAGGCTTTACGTGAAGGGATTTGGATGAATTCAGATGTGTACGACAAAATGGCAGCGTAGACTGCTGTGCCTGAGATTTTATTTTTGCCGTTATTATTGTGGTCAGAATTATTCATAGCTAACATTGTGTGCACACTGTCTACCAGCAAGGGTGCTCTGTGCTTTTGAGAGCACTATGTCCAACAAACTGGACAGACCTATGACATTGACCTGGTTGACACTCCCTTAGCAGTGAGGAAACAGAAGCTTAAGGGAAATGAGTGTGTGTGTGTGAGTGTGTGTGTGTGTGTGTGTGTTAGTTGCTCAGTCATTTCAGACTCTTTGTGACCCCATGGATTGTAACCCACCAGGCTCCTCTGTCCAGGGAATTCTTCAGGCAAGAATACTAGAGTGGGTAGCCATTCCCCTCTCCAGGGGATATTCTTGACCCAGGGATCAAATCTGAATCTCCCACACTACAGGCAGATTCTTTTACCATCTGAGCTACCAGAGAAGCAATACATGCTTTTGGTTAGATTCCCATCTTCCTGGGGCTTGATTTGAAATCACATCATCTTGACTCCAGAGCACAGTCTCTTCACCCTAAGGCCAGGACTTCCCCAAGCTCCGTCTTTTATGCTCTACTGTCCTGGTTTTTGTGACCTTTCTATAATGCCTGCCATCGTAAACTAATATTTTTCTTCAAAAGCCTTTTCTAAAAACAAATTTCCTTCTAAGGAAAGATTTGCTGTAATATCCCAGTGGAGTCACGATTTGTCTAATATATCTTATAATAATTTCATAGCTATGAAAATGAAACTGCTTGCCCATGAAACATCTAAAACTATCTTCTCGTGGGTACGGAGCCCCCTGTCTGCCCCCAGGTGTGTCCTGGAGACCATTCCCACTGCCCTGGGTGGCTTCGGCACAGCAGCACCCAGCCTGCGTTGGCCAGCTTGAGCAGGTGCCGCATTCGGGCCACCAGCACCCCCAGCACTGACACTTTAGCCCAGCTACCATGGGCCTGCTTTGCTTCTCAATGATCAGATGGCAACAGAAGCACAAGTCAGAAATCTGCCACATCAGTGTTAGTTACTCTACGTAATTAAAAAAAAAAAATTGGTTGAGTTTGCTTTAATTGTAATTTTTTTTTTCTTAAAATAATACCTTCCTGAACTCGAGAGACTGCCTTCCAGCCAAATGCCTTTGTCATTCTACTCCACAACTTCTCAGTCTTGGCACTGTGGGCACTTACTAGAGGACATTTCCTGCGGGCTGGGTACTTGCTGTGACGACTGTCCGGTGCACTGTGGGGTGCTTATTAGCAGCATCCTGGGCCATTGCCCATTAGAAGCCAGTAGCATCACTCCTTCTCTCAACCTTGACAACAAAAAATGTCTCCAAATGTTGCCAAACTCCCCTGGGGTGGGGGTAGGCAAAATGACCCCACTTGAGAACCACAGGTATAATCAATTGCTTTTACATTTAATTGCTTGACAGTATAAGATAAACATTGTAAAATTTGTAAGATAATTGCACACTATAAGATATTTTGGTAAGACATGTATATAAAGACATGCATCCACCAACCCTTAAAAGATACAAATTTTGCAGAAGTAAAGATCTATTTCAAAGCTGCCATCGTATTAGTTCAGATACGGCTGCATAGATTTAAAAGTCCTGTGGAAATAGGTACAAGCTAAGTCGTAAAAGTAATGAAAATGTACTACTTATCTGACATAAAATAGAAATGCCACAATCCTGAGATAGTAAGACACCTAAGACACTTGCTGAGCTAAGTGAAAAGGTAAAATCTAGTTTAAATTTATAGCATTCCTTCAGTGTCCCTCTAGGAGTTTGGCATTTTGCCAGGGTTCCTTGTTAAAAATTTGTTAAACGTGTTTGGCATTAATGCAAACACAAAGCGGTCATTTGTTACAAATTCTATTGGAATGCATTCATTTAAGGCAATGAAGTAGTTACTAGAAAAGAAAAAAAGTTCATTAAGTACATTTTAAAAATACAATGATGTATGCAGTGTGTAGCTGTGGCGCCCTGGTGGCTGTATAAATCGCTGACAGAATAACCACACATTGTGTTTAGTTTGAAATTGGAATCTTTTAAACATTACTGATAGAACAAAAACTGGTTTTGTTTGTTGTCAAAACCCATGTTAGTCTTTCTTCTCTGAACTAGTTAAAATAACCAAAAGTTTGGCATACAATTTCTAACATTTCAAATCAGTGAAATGTATAGGTTCAAATCATGCTTTGGGAATCTTTTTGGAGATGATTTGACAAATACAATTCCCACCCTCCCCGGCCCTGGAGAGGGAGGAAAATGGCCCTGTCATCTTGAGAACCCCACATCTTGGGAACACAGCACCTCTGTGTCCTCACGGTTGTCTGAGGTTAGTGGGTTACCTGCAGAAGGAAAACCATCAGCTCCATCATGGAGACAATGGAATCCTATGAGCAAATATCCTAAGCCTTGTGTATAGAACTTGCACCTTCCTGTCACACCCTGCACTGTTCACACAAAGGAGATATTGCTGAGTAAGGGTGAGTCCTTACCTCTCTCATGAAACAGTTCTGAAGCTCAGCTTTTGAGGAAACAGGCTCTCTGACATTACATGACATTTGGTCCTGCCACATAGCTTGCTATGACCGTGTGACACATGTCATCTTAGGGCCCCAAGACGCTTGATAAAAGCCAATCCTAAAGGTGAATAGAAAACTCACATACTGGGACGTCCCTGGTGGCCGAGTGGTTAAGACTCTGCTTTGCAACGCAGGAGATACAGGTGTGAACCTGGTTGGGAACTAAGATTCCCACGCCATGGAGAAACTAAGCTCGTATGCCACAACCACTGAGGCCCCAGGCCAGAACTAAGACCGGAGGTGGCCAAACAAACAAATAAATAAACTTTAAAACAGAAAACTCAAGTTTCACAAGGACATTCAGAAAGTATTCACTGCCATCCTCCTCCGTCTCTCTCTCTCTCTGACATATGGGAACCACAGCCCCAAATTCCTGTGGCCCCCAAACCTCTCTCTAGGTTGGCCTCTTTTACCCTCTGAGTTTGGTGTTAGCTGAGCTGCCCCTGAAGGGGATGGATCCAGGGTCTTGAAACAGTCCCCAAGTTCAAGAGTAAACTAAGACAAAACCTGGCATCCTGCATGGGGCCTGAAGAAGTCACCCTCACAGATGCCAAACAGGACCAAGAAGCAAAAAGTCTCAGAACAGAGAATACACACTTATGTCTCGGAGCAACCAGAGTGCATGAGATAAAAGACGCGCTGAGTATTGCAGAGCACACCTTGGTTTTAAACGTTTGGTGGGCTCTCTTTGAGAAAAAGATTGACTGATAGTTGACTGGTTCAAACTTCACAAAACGACGTGGTCACAAGAACACACTGTTACGGCCTCTCCCAGGACCTGGGGAAAGATCTGCGTACTTGAGGGGCCAGAAGCTTATGCCCTGTTAGTTCATGATAAATCTCTTCGGCTTGCAATTAAAATTTATTTTTGAGAATATGTTTTCACATTCAGATGAGAATAAAGGAAAACATGTTTTCAAATCCCTTCTTGACAAGGATTCAGCTTTAGGAAAATCTTGGAAAATCTCATCAGAGCAAGAGGGAGGGGTTGGGAATGAGATGGCCCACCTAGAGAAAGGAACTGAAGGGGCATCTGAGGGAGTCTGAGGCACGCAAGAACAGTTTGCTATCTCAGGTCTGCAGACCAGAAGTGGCTCGGATGACAAGTGTTTACAGCAGGATCTTCGCAGAGCCAATAATGGCAATTAGTCCCCTGGATTGGAAGGCGCCCTTCCCGCATCGCCAGGCTGAGATGGAATGCCATTTACTCTTGGGGCTGGTGACTAATTAGGGGTCTCTTTTGAAGATCAAGGTTTTGTGATCCCTGTTTCTTAATAACATGGTTGGCCTGCCGGCCACCTGGGTCCAGGCGAGACCTCCCTCTCCCCCTCCCCACACAGCAGGCACTGCCTGAGGCCAGGAGCAAGTGCGGGCAGGAAAGCACAGATCCTGCCACCCGCTGAGCGACTTAACCTCTTCACTGCCAAGGCTCTGCAACCCAGGGCTCCATTCAGCTGCCCAGAGACAGAGACAATTGGTCTCGTTTTTTTTTTTTCAGGAAGGGCTGAAGGCCTTGGTGTGTTGCAAAGTAACCACAGTCGTGGTGCAAACGCTACTTAGCAAGCTTTCATATACGAAGAGAGGCAGGGGGACTCCACTTGTCCGGAGAAGTGGTGAATCCAGTGGTTCTTTGCATCTGCTGCAGCTTGGGCCACTTCCAGATGCAATTTTGGAAGTAACCAGCGACCTCTGGCAGAGGCAGAGTGGGGAGGACATTGAAGCACACCTTCTGGAGTCCTAATCTGATGGGTCATCAGACCTGAGAGTAGGGTGCCTGTGTCTGCTGACCTCTACCAGGGCCCCCATGGTCGTGCTAGATGAGGCGGTGCAGCCTGCTATGCTCTTTAAGACACGGTAGAGGAGAGAGAGGCCAGAACAGCAGGAAGAGCAAGCTGCAAAGAATTAAACTTGTAACAAGTTGGGCAAAGCACAAACATCCGGAAGAGGCTGATCCTTTGGCTGTTGACAGGCTCTGGCCCGGGTTGGTCATGGTCACTAAGCCCATCAGCGTTCCAATGTGGCAATGGCTAATGCGGCAAGTTCAATGTGATTTTAATTTTGGAATGCTGCTTACACGCTGCCCACAGTGGCCGCCGAAGACCGGCAACCCCACTGCCATAAACACGGTCAGCACTGTCAGGGATTCTGAAAGTCATTTTAAAAATGGTTTCTTTTTGGCAGATAGGGGCTGAGTGGAGTTTGCATTTGATTAACTGTACTTTAACTTCAACGTGCTTCAAACTTTTTTGTGCGTTCTAAGCAACACCGAAGCAGTTTCCGGCAACAAAAGGAACGGGCCTTCTTGGGGCAGTGGCAGACTCTTTGGTTAGTGGAGAGGGGAACGTGTCAACACAAGCCAGCAACCAGCTGAGTGGAGTCAGTCGGGCCTTTTGGAGATAGTCTGCATCTCTGAGCTCAGTGAGCCCTGATCCACACTCCTTGCAAATCAAGGAATAGGTTAAAAAAAAAAAAAAAGTACCAAATTTTTGGTCAGTAGAGTCAATAGTGAACTGGATTGTTAAGTGAGACACAAAGGCAAATTCAGTTTGGATTTTATATTGTTTTTAAGCATGTTTGTGAAAAGCATGAGAATCCTTCCTTCCTTCTTTCCCTCTCTTCCTCACAATTGTGAAAGCATCTACTAAGAACCATGCAAAGTCCTGGGACATAGGACTGAACAAGACATGCACTAGCTCTGACTTCACGGAATGCACATTGAGTGAGCCTGTCAAACATGACATTCAATACATAATTAAACTGAACATGTGATTATTAATTAAAATTGTAGTAAGTACCAAGGAGGAAGAATGGCCCAGCCACAGTCACTGAGGCAGCACTTTGGATTTACGGTGTCCAGTCCTTAACACCCTGAAGAAGTTGCTACGATTAACTCATTACCCTGCTTCAGAAAGAGGCACCGAGAGGTACAGACACACACTTAAAGTCACACAGCTAGCAGGTGGTGAGGCCGTGGGTGGATCCACACGCTAGGACATCAAGTCCCAATTTATAGGAACAAATCAGAGCCTGGACCTGATCTGCCAAGGGAGTTGGAAAGACTTTCCAAGAAAGTAAGGTCTAGGTTGCTGTACATACGTCTATCAGAAGAGAAGGACTTCTTCCAAGACAACAGCTTCTTCCTATTCTTCCTCTTTTCTACTCCCCCACTTCTCCTCCCCCTCCCCCTTCTTTTGCTCTGGGCTAGTTGAAAAGTAAATCTGTGGATTTCTATGTATTCCGAGGGTTTTGCCCAGATTCTGTCCTTTCAAATGAATTTTTAGTCAGTGCTTTTTGTCTGTCAACATGAGCTCACCTACAGCCTCTTTCAAAAGCCTCCGCTTCGGAGTATCAAGCCACGTGCATCTTCCTTCCTTTCTAAGGGTTTGCATTACGGCCTTCTAGCTTCATGGTATTTGGGATGATTAATCACTTTTAAATATGAAAAAAATTAACATGTCTGAAGCAGACTTCTCCACTGTCAAATGTTTTGCTTTAACATAGATTCAAAATGTCTCCCTTCCCCAGCAATTCCACAGCAGTACATTTTCGGCTGGAAATTCAACTGTAGGAATCCCATGCAGAAGCCCCAAGCAATATATCTTAACATCTTAATTTCATTTAGGAGGAATGCAATGATTGATCATTTATCATTCTGAGATTGAGTGAACTATCTGGAGGATTCCAATCTATTGCCTCTATGCAACTGATGGGATATTCACATGTCTTCTGGCTGCATGAGGGCTTTGGGGTCCAAGTGTCTTTGAAGAAGTGGGATGCTAAAAAGATTACTGAGGGAGGGTCTGCCTTTACCAGCAAAGTATGACTCCAAGGCTTGACATGCTCCAAATTAGACCCTCCCCCAGTGACAGCCAGGATGTCTGCTGTTGAGTCACTCCCACTCCTCTGTCCCCACACGTGGGATCTTGCCTTTCTGCCCTTGTCCTTTCACAGGGAACCTTAAGAGGCCTGGGGAGACCTTGACATGAAATCCACTGACATTGGTGGGCTTGACTTCTCACCCACGAGATTTCCATTTAACCTAACGCTGCTGCGTCAAAAAGGAATGTTTACTGCAATATAAACAAAATGGCACCTTCTTAGGACAACGAGGCCAAGCCACTGGCCTCACAGCTGCCATTTTGGTTTTTATGCAAGACATCATTATAACCTCTTCATGCTGGCATTATTGCTTGGTCAGCAGGAGAACTGGTCAGAATGCTAGAGAATAAGATTTTGGAGTGTCTAGAACTAACACAACAAAAACACAGTCCTCAAGTCCAAGCATATGTTCTATAATGATGGATCCAAATGGAATACCTACTATGTGCTTTACACAGTGTAGGCTTTAAGACATTCTCCGAGAACAAGATGCCTCCAAAATCACAATCCATCTCTGCAAACACACGTGTGTAGTTTTCTCAGGAAACTCACTGCCCAGTGGACCATCTTACAAAGAAACAATGACCACCCCTGCCCAACCACCCCACCTCCGTCCCCCCAAAGGATGGAAAGTGTGAGACAAGCAGAGGTTATTCTGGAGGGAATCTAAGGCCAGTGTTTAGTGCTAAAAAGCAGACATGCTCTCTAGTTTGAATTTGCATTTCAATTCCATGTCAGAGTCAAGCCAGCCCTTGGAGGTCAGTGCAGAGCATAGGCCAGTGGCTGCAGGTCCAGGTCTCTCTGCACCCCCAGCTCCTGCTCAGGAACATAAGAGAACTCTGCAGTCAGCACGGAGACTGACAGGGGGTAGCCTCCCAGCGTAACTGAAAGACGGTTAACAGCGGGCCCCTCAGAATGGACCCATTCTCCCATCTGCTACGAGGCTTCCGGCTATCACAAATATTTCCAACTTAGATGCAGAGGTGCCCTGAGAGGGAATTTCTGTGCTGCTTTTGTCACTGGTCACTTTGAAGATTAAAGAAGGGAAAAGGCACTTTCAAAACACATGAACTCACTGGAAGTTTTCCTATTAAATCCCAAGGTCCTGGCAGGCAGGGGCTGGGTTTAACTCTTCCAAGACAGACCAGGCATGCAGGATGGAGGGCCAGGAAGTGCCTTGGGGAAGAAGTGAGCCAGAGATCAAGGAGCTGGGACAGGACAGAGTGGATACCTGAGGCATGACACCAATTGGTTCTGGGTCTCTGGGAGTCACTTCCAAAGCCCAGTATGGCAGAACTCCAAAGTCCTCCAGCAGTCCCCAGGGGACCTGACAGTATACCAGAGACCTTGGCTTTGCTACAGAGAACTTCCTTTAGATGGAGACACGTGCAATGTTGCAACCCCCCTGCAAGAGCACGGGGAATTCCTGATTGGCAGTGCCCATCTATGAATGCAGACTTGTACACAGAAAGAGGCACACAGCTGGGTCCCTGGTCACGGCTTTTTCGGGGCAGTTTCTTCTGCCGGAAGCTCTTTCCCCATCGTCCTTTTCCTGGTTGCCTTCTGCTTATCCTGAGCTGTCAGCTTCAATGTCACATCTTCAGGCAGCCTTCACTGCCTTGTTCCTGGTCAAATCTCCCTGCTCAGCCCTCTCTTTTCTCCCTCAACACTCTCCGGCTTCACAACAATTTGCAGTCATGAGTTTGTGTATTTGATTAATGTCTGACTGTAGCCTCAGCTGCCTTTAGGAGGACAGACCGTGTATGCCTCTCTCATCGCAGTATTTCACATATACCTACCACAGAGTGGGTCCCCAATAAATATTTCAGGGGATTAGAGGGAGAAGTGAATCCACTGATGATAACAAATGTTTATTGAATGCTTACTATATGCCAGGAAGAGTTCTAAATGCTTTATAGCAGAGATCTTCAACTTGGCAGCACTGACATTTTGGATCGGCTAATTCTTTGTCAAGGGGCCGACCTGGGTTTGTACAATGTTTAGCAGCATCTCTGTCCTGTATACACTAAATGCCAATAGCATTCCTCCCCTTTCCAAGTCATGACAATCAAAAACGTCTCCGGGACTTCCCTGGTGGTCCACTGGCTAAGACTCCATGCACCCCAATCAGGGGGCCTGGGTTCAATCCCTGGTCAGGGAACTAGATCTCACATACCACACTACGAAATCCACACAGGCAATTAAAGATTCTGCATGCTGCAACTAAGACCCAGCAGAGCCAAACAAATAAGCATTTAAAAAAAACCAAAATGTCTCTAGACATTGCCAAAGCCGTCTGGGAGGGTAAACCCACCCTCTACTCGCTGTTGAGATCCATACATCAACCCAGTTAGTCTCTACAATCACCCTATGAACTGGGGATTATTAGTCTCCTCCTGTTAACATTAAGAAAACAGAGGCTCAGAGAGGTTAAGTAACTTTCCAAAGTCACAACACCAGCAGGAAGAGGAACTGAGACCTGGGAGATTAAGTTGCTCAATTTGAAGAGGTGTTAGAAAGGACTGGCCCCAGGTCACACAGGTGATGGCCAGGTGACAGGGAGATGGCCACCGGGGGATGGGAACCTGGCCTTTCCTACTTCACTCAGTAAGTTTCCTGGGCTGCCTTTACAGACTGTGCCATAAAAGGACTCTACATTGAGGCTTGGCTTCTTTTTTTTAATTAACTTATTTTTTAATTGAAGGATAATTGCTTTGCAGAATTTTGTTGTTTTCTGTCAAGCATCAACATGAATCTGGGGCTGGGCTTCCAGAAGGGAGTCCTCATAGATTGGAAGTAGCTACATATCTTCTGTTCACTGTCTGCTTCTCCTTCCTGAGTCTGTAGCCAGTGATGTCCAGACCCTCTGGGAGCAAGGCTGTCAGGAACCAGCAAGATGAGGTCAAGGGCCCCTCACCCCTGGGCGTGTGGAATGTGATGGGGAAACAGGGACACAGCTACCCAGGTCTGCCAGCATCTCAGCATGATGGGGAGCAAGCCCTAGCTGGTGGTTCAGCCAGGCTGGGTAGCCGTCCACACTCGGGCACTGTTTAGCTTTCTGCACCTTGCTCAAGTGACCCCATTCCTGGACCCTCGGCCTCTCCTCCAAGGGTGGGTGGGAGGGGTGAGCCTCCACCACCAAGGCTTACCTTGAGACAGGGCCTAACAGAAGCGCTGCACACATGAACTGTCTGTCATCTTTTCCTCTCTCTAGTCTGAGTGATCTCTGAGAAACCACTTAACCTCTCTGAGCCTCAGGGTTTTGTTTTGTTTTGTTTTGTTTTTCTCTTACTTACAAAGCAAAGATCATAATTCTAACCTCTTCAGGTAGTTGAGACAATAAAATAAAACGAGCTTACTGCTAAAGTCCCTACATCAGTGCCTGCCAGGTAATAGGTGATAATTTCCAGTAGTTCCTGTCACCTTCTCCTCTACACTAGCTCATGCCAATGAAGAGACATGGGCATCAGGACCAGCTTGATCCAAGGGTGGCCAAGTACCAGCCCGGGGTGTCCGTGCCTAGGTTATTCATGGGCTGGACCAGCGCCTGGTCATCTCATGAAAGGACATGTGCAGAGCAAAGAGGGAACACATCAGAGCGACCCAGAAGGAAGAGTGGCAGAAGGAACCCAAAGCTTCCCCCAGCTGCAAATTCCACGTCTCCGACCTGGCACCTCCAGCAGCCAGCCACCTTGGCAGTCTCTCCCCTTTCTCCTTGGGTCTTCCTGTTGGCATAGCCCACTCGCTTTATAAAGCTTCAGTAGAGTTTTCCTTTTTCATGGCTCCAGTTTTTAGATAAACTAAATTTATCAAGGATATTTCTATGGCAGGTACAAACCTGGACAGCAAGCCTCAGAAAGAAATCCTAAATTAATTACATGTCAACATTTAAGCCACAAGAAGGAGCAGTTGTCATAAATTTGGGGGAGGTTAGAATCCAATTTTAGTGGTGAATGTGAGCAAGCGCACTGACTCACGTGTGAGATGGTGCCAACAAAATGATATATTTAACATTCTTTCACAGCTTGTTTTGGCTAAACACAAAGAAAAAAAAGGAGGGGGGATTACAGATTTTTTAATTCTTCAGTGGGCTGATATGTTCAATCATGCAAAAGAGCTACACCATCATGTGTCAGAGCAGAAGAAATCAATTTGATTTAGCCACTTTTTCCGTTGTCTTCTACCTTTGTTGAGAAACGAAATGGGGCTGAAAACTCAAAAGAAGGCCAGGAGCACTACGGTCACTTTCAGCGCGGCTCAACACCCGACATTTCGAACAACATGCCAAGTCGCCCCGAGGAACGGCCCTCCTGGTTTATCTTAAGTTCCGACCCAATGCTGGTATAATAATGTTCTCTGAAACATCAGTTCTCTGAGCACTTGTCACTGGCTAAATTTGGTGTCAGGTTGTTGCTGGCAGCAAGATGAGAAAGTCTCCTTTCATTTTCACATTAGCAATGTGGTCGGGATACTATTATTATTTTTGCTTTCTGCTTTCTTCCTTATTCACTCCTTCAAATGGTTATTCAATTCAGGAAGCATTCATTTTTGCTGGCCATGAACTAGGCCTGGGGATTCAATGGAGAGGAAGACACGGATCCTGAGCTTCAAGTCTGGCAGCTAATTTGGAGGCACAGCCGGGTAAAGAGACAACTGCAATGCAGTGTGATATGTGAGCCAATGGGGATGGGTGGGGAGGGAGCCTGGGAGGCACCGTATCAGGGAGGGTGAGAGAAGACTCCAGAGAGGAGACCACCTCCGAGTTGAGGCGTGAGGAATAAGCAGTGGGAGTTACCAGAGGAAGAGGGCAGGCCTTTCTGACAAGTGGGACAGTGTGTGTGAGGGCCTTAAACGCAGCTGGACCAAGGCCTGCTTCCCTGGCGGTTCAGTCGGTAAAGGACCCACCTGACAGTGGATTTGTGGATTCGATCCCTGGGTAGGGAAGATCCCCCTGGAGGAGGAAAGAACAACCCACTCCAGTATTCTTGCCTTGGAAATTCCATGGACAGAGGAGCCTGGTGGACTAGAGTCCACAGCGTCACAAAAGAGTCAGACATGACTTGGCACTAAACAACCACCACAACAGCAAGACCTGTTCAGAGGACTGTAAGCACAGAGGACAGTCAGACACAAAATGTAGAGGGCAAACAGTGGTTACAGGTTGAGGAAAGCCAGACCAGGGATCAGATGCTTCCCTGGGGGTGTGCCCTAACCAGATGTGTGATTTAGGTAGGTCCCTTCAGGTAAGGTGGAGGCAGCTGGTGAGGCTGTGAGGAGGTACATATCCTTCCTTATGAGAAAAACACCCCATGAGTGGTAGTGTGGGCTGAACCGTGTCCCCTAAAAGGAGGTGTTTAAGTCCTGATTCCTGGTACCCATGAATGTGACTTTATTTGCAAACAGGGTCTTTGCTGTTGTTGTTTAGTCACTAAGTCATGTCAGACTCTTTGGAACCCCAAGGACTATAGCCCTCCTCTGTCCTTGGGATTTCCCAGGCAAGAATACTGGAGTGGGTTGCCATTTCCTTCTCCAAGGGATCTTCCCGACCAAGGGATCAAACCTGTGTCTCCTGCAGTGGCAGGTAGGGTCTTTACTATGGAGGCACTGGGGAAGCCCTAGGGTTTTTGTAGATGTAATCACATTAAGATGAGGTTATTCTAGATAAGGGTGGGCCTTGGTCCAGTGACTGGTGTCCTTAGAAGAAGAAGGACATTTGGACCCAGAGAGCACACACAAGGAGAACAGCATGTGATGATGGAGGCAGAGGCTGGAGTGATGTATCTGTAAGTCAAGGAGCACCGACGATCACCAGCAACCACCAGAAACTAGGAAGAGCCTTCACAGAGTGTGAGAACCAACCGACACTTGATTTTGGACTTCCAGACTCCAGAACTTTGAGAGACTGAATCTCCTGTTTCAAACCACCAAGCTGATGGCAGTCTGTACAGCAGCACTAGCAAACTACCACAAGAGTCACAGCGGAGTCTTGCTGTTCTGCTCCCAGCAGCAGCCAAACTCCAGGCTGCTTGTGTGCCAAGACCGCTGGGGTCCATCTGGGAGAGGGTCCTGTGAGATCCAAGATGCATCTGCTCTTGACTCTGGCTCCCTCTGACCTGCGCAGGGGCCTGCGATGGGCCTCTCCCAAGGGTGGCCATCCATGAGCGAGTTAGCATCAGAAGTCAATATTTGTTCACAGGCCACAGTTGTGTTTGCACTACGAAAGCCCCAACAGGTTTTTACAGAGATTTCAATCCGTGTGGTCTTCAGGCCATGAAGTAACCTCGTCCTGAAGAAACCCCTGGAGATGAGCCAGGAAGGGTGAAAGTCCCAAACACTACGCTCTGGCAGGCCGTCGCTCAGGAAGCCTGAGGGGACTGGCCCGAGGACCAGGGTCTCCAGGGGGGCTCGGCAGACAGACAATCACTGTGCTTGTGCTGCCGGCAGCCCGCACTTCCTCCTGTGGCTCCTCTGAGCCTCCTGGGCCCTCCCTTTGTGTAGATCAGCTGTTCCCAGCTGGAAGCGCTAATGTCATCCGCTTCCCGCTTCCTGGGGACGCCAGCTGACACAGCTGATGGGACTGCTGGCCATCAGGAGGACACATGTCCCCACACCTCATGGGGGAGAGATGAGTTGCCAGCCTAGTTTTAGCTGAGGGGTGGGGGAAGGTTCAGGAAGCATCTGCAGGGCCGCTCAGTGCCAGTGGCGGAGCCTGGTGCTGGTGGGGGTAGGGTTCTTAAAAAATGCATAAGTAAGTGAATGAAGACCATGGGCTTTTTAATCCAATAGAACTTAAATTCAATCCTGGCATGGCCTGTGGTTAGCTGTACAACCCTGGGTTTCAACTGCCTCATCTGTGAGATGGAGATACTCAAAATTTTAAAGTATTTAGAGGATTAAGTGAGATCATAAGTTTTTAGTGGAGTAGCTGACAGTAAAAAGGGCTCAATAAATATTAGCCATCACAATTATCATTATTTTTCTTCATGAAGTCACATGCCAGTAATGGAAGTGTTAATACTGGCCAGTTCTAGACATGGAGTGGGGAGGGGAGGGAGGGAAGAGAGAGTAGAGAAACCCTCATAAAAATGCAGTTTGTAAACACCTTCTATTGCCTTGATCAGTACTGGCTGTCATGACAACTCTGTGACACAGGTCAAGGGTTGTCATCTCTACTTCTGATAAGAGAGTCTGAAGTTCACAGCAGCTAAGGAACTTAGGCAAATGCTTTCTATTGATAAATGGCAGAATAAAACCCAAACCCAGCTTTATTTTCACATCAGGACAGAGCACAAAGGAACTGCCTCTGGGCACTGAGGAGTAATGAATAAATGAATGAATAAATGACTACATGAGAGATCCAGTTGTAAAACAATCTTCAGAAGTGGGTGGGGGAAATAAGAGCTGACAAAGATAAGATGGGAGCATTAGTAGACCTGCCTGGATATTACTTCCTGTGTGTGTTTGGGGAAGTCAGCACCCCTTCTATGACCCCTGTCCTTAAATCTCTTGCAGTTCTCACATCGAAGGAAAGAAGTAATAAGGAGGAATCAGAAGCTACTGATTAGCTATCGTTTAGTTTCCCCAGTCCCAGTTTCTCCATCTGTTCAATGGAGATGATGACACCCTTACAGTCTTGCTCTGAGGCTTAGATGTATGTATGTGTGTGTGTGTGTGTGTGTGTGTGTGTGTGTGCGCGCGCGCACGCATGCATGTGTGAAAGGGCTTTGCAAGCAGCACTGATATTAAAAAGGATGAAGCAAAATAGGATGGCAGGTTGGAAAAAAGAACAGGAAGGAAATGGCCCAAGATAAAAATGCATTAATATTAACCAACAGGTTCCTTCAGAACAACAAAGCAATGAAACAATAATTTTAGAGAAACAAAACCCAGCCTAGGAAAAGTCTGCCAGAGGGAGCGGAAATGAAGGCACAACCAAGTGGCCCTTGGCTTACCTATCTGCAAAACACAAGATGAAAAAGATTCTTTGTAAACCAATATTTGTAAAAGCCCCACTGGGCTTTTTGCCTGCACAGACTGCCTATTATCTTGGCAAAGGATGAAAACAAGTGAATGTGGCTCAGCTGGTATTTAAAATGAGTATGAAGCAAATTCAGGTAAATGTTATCAGCATCATCGTGAGCTACCATTAGCTGAAAGCCTACTATGTGCTGGGCATAATGCCAAGACACTATAATTTTAGCACTTTTAGTGCTAAAAATGTTTAGTAAACATTTTAGCACTTTTATAAGGCAAGTATAATATTCTATCATTCATATATCCATCTATTTTCATATGTTTATTTGTTCCACAAATATTTCTTAAGTGTCCACTACAAGCAATAAATGCTGGAGAGGGTATGGAGTAAACAGAACCTTCCTACACTGTTGTGCTGTGTGCGCTGCTCAGTCGTTAACTCGTGTCCGACTCTTTGCGACCCCATGAACTGTAGCCTGCCAGGCTCATCTGCCCACAGGATTCTTCAGGCAAGAATACTGGAGTGGGTTACCATGCCCTTCTCCAAGGGATCTTCCCTACCCAGGGATCAAAGCTGCATCTCTTGTGTCACAGGCAGGTTCTTTATCCACTGAGTTACTTTAGAAGTAGGGAGAATATAAATTGGTATAACCACTATGGAGAATAGTAATGAGGTTCCTTAAAAGAAAAAAAATAGGGACTTTCCTGGTGGTCCAGTGGCTAAGACTCTGCGCTCCCAATACATTGGGCCCAAGTTTGATCCCTGGTCAGGGAACTAGATCCCACATGCCACAACTAACAAAAATCCTGCATGCCTCAAAGATCTCATGTGCCACAACCAAGAACTGGTACAGCCATATAAATAGATAAATAAAAAACTAAAAATAGAACTACCATATGACCCACCAATCCCACTCCTGAACACTTATCTAGAAAAAAAACGTAATTCAAAAAAGACACATGCACCCCAGTGTTCACTGCAGCACTGTTTACAAAGTGAAGATACAGAAGAAACCTAAATGTCTATTGGCTGAGGAATAAGTAAAGAAGATGTGGTACCTATACACAATGGAATATTACTCAGCCACAAAAAGAATGAAATAATGCCATTTGCAGCAACACAAATGGACCTAGAGATTACACTAAGTGAAGTCAGTCAAAGACAAATATCATACGGTATCACTCATATATGGAATCTAATTTTTAAAAAAGATACAAATGAACTTATTTATAAGACAGAAACAGACTCACAGAAATCGAAAACAAACTTATGATTGCCAAAGGAGAAACATGGAGGGGAGGGATAAATCAAGAGATTGGAATTAGCATTCATACACTACTATATATAAAATAGGTACTCATCAAGGACCTATTGTATAGCACAGAGAATGTTACTCAACATTGTGTAAGAATCTATGTGTTAAAAAAAAAGCTGAAAAAGAATACACACACACACACACACACACATATACCTAGAACACTTTGTTGTGTCCCTGAAACTAACCCAATATTGTGAATCAAATATACTCCAATAAAATTTTCAACAAAGAAGCAGATAACAATAAAGTGACTATTACATGCAAGACATTGTACTTATTCTGGTACAGATATATGTTGAGCAAGGTTGAGACCCTTCCTATAAGTCAGGACTTTTGACTCAGTGTCAGCACTTTTGGCTTTTTAGGCCAATGATTTTTTTGTATGACCATTTTTTTTATTGGGAAAGTGGTTTGAGGGAGCACTACCCTATGAATTACAAGGTGTTTAGCAACATCCCTGGCATCTACTTACATAGATGCCTTAAAACCCTAGTTTGACAATCAAAAATGTCCCTGGACTCTGCCTAGTGTCTCAGCGGAGAACCACTACCTTAAGCAAAAAGATGAGGAAAGGAAATCTGAGAGAGGCAAAGTCCAAGGCTGCTTAGCTGGTCAGAGAGTGGATGAAGCAGAAGCCAGAACTGATCTTTGATGTCAACATGACTTTGTTTCTATGTGTCGAGATCCCAGGGGTGGGAAATCCCAGGCCAGAGCCACTGTGATCTTGCCTTGTTTGCCATCAATACCAGTCACCCTTCAACTGTACCTTCTGATTCTTTGGGTTTTTCTCTTCCTATCAGCCAAATCACATCAGTCACAAACATTTAATTCTTGAAATGTAGAGAAAACTCTAGGTGACCCATGTTCTGACCCCGAGACATCCTCACATACTGATATGAATGTAAGTCAATTCTCCAATGAGCCCCCGGATGCCTCTTTGGAGTCCAGTTCATGTTTTCACTCCTTCAACAGTATATCGGTAAGGGGTTGTACAGCAAGTCGGAGAAGACAGACAGTTGGGATTATTATATTCACCAAATATTTTGGAATTTTTAAACTTCAAAGTTGTACTTCAGTTCCAACAGTGGCCTAACCTTTTCAAGGGTTATTCTGTAAATGTATGCAAGATAAAGAATTTCCTGGGACAGTGTCTTCCAGGATCCTAAGCCTACATTCATATCTAATTTATAATCACCCTGAAAAAAAGGGGGTTCATTTTACAAGGAGCTCATGTTAGCCCTGGTCTGCCATTGTGCAGAGGAGTGACAAGTGCAATTTATAATGAATAATCATTGCAATCAGTTGCCCTTAAGAAGGAACCAGGGACATGCTCTTCAGAGGTAGAAACTGTGAGTCACACAGTCGACTTTTGCTGCCTGAAATGGTGCCAAGGGCACTGGTTGCTGTTGACCAGATTCAGAGGACAGGGCAGAATTAATTCAGCCATCTACTGGGATCTAAGTTCCCTGGCTTGGAAGACCTAGATTCTGGTTCCAACTGTGCTATTAACTCGTCATGAGATCTGTAACCTGATGCGAAGAGCTGACTCATTGGAAAAGACCCTGATGCTGGGAAAGATTGAAGGCAGGAGGAGAAGGGGACCACAGAGGATGAGATGGTTGGATGACATCACCAACTCAATGAATATGAGTTTGAACAAGTTCTAGGAGTTGGTGCTGGACAGGGAAGCCTGCTGTACTGCAGTCCATGGGGTTGCAAAGAGCTGGACACAGCTGAGCAACTGAACTGAACTGAGATCTGTAACAAGACCTTTCCTTTCACTGAATCTCAGTTTCCTCAATTCTAAAATCAGACCAATGGAGTAGATGAGAGCAAAGGACTTGTCTTGTTTGAACAGATAATGATTTTCCACAAGCATCCTTTCTCCACAGTAGTCAGGGCGATAAGCCTGGGAGTTCCCCAGGGGAAGGGCCTACGAAGATGATGACATTGATGATAACATCTCAGG